>NC_082698.1:4596454-4931454 GCF_949987515.2 Delphinus delphis
CGCCCCGACAACCCCCCAGGACAGGCAACAAGGGAGGAGAGATGGGCTGCCTCTAAGGACGGGAATCTGGACTCTGGTCCTGGGCGGGAGTAGGGCGCTCCAGGTCTGTAGCTCTGACTCCAGCTAATTCTGCAAATGCAGACCTTTCACCTGCAAAGCTGTGCTTACAGTGATAAGGCCCCTCACTGCCCTTCCCTGGCTTGGTCAGCTCCGAGGTCTAAGGCACTCTTGCTGTCACGTAGCAGCTCTGCTCTCGAAGGCCCTGGGAGGACAGGGTCCCCAAGAACCTCGCTGTGCAGTGGCCCCTACCTTTCCCAGCCCCCTCACCTCTGCCTCTCTTGGTCCAGAGTCTGCATGTGTGTGTGGTGGGCTCCCAGGCCACTGCAGGCCAGGGAAACACCTTGGTTACACACTATTCTATGTGCGTGTGTGTGTGTGTGTGTGTGTGTGTGTGTGTGTGTGTGTAAGTTCCTCTAGGAGAAAAACAAAGAACTGCAATGTTTTGGGCAAAGGAATCCAAATTCTTGAGCTGCCGGGCAGGGGAGGGAGACACCCACGCTTCCCTCTGCAAGGCTCCTTGCCCCCTGGACCCGGTGTCCGTGAGCCTGGGGAGCAGAGCCCACCACAGGCACCAGCACATCGACAAATGCTGAGGACGGTGGTGGCCGCTCACTCCTGTCTCGACTAACTAGCTTACACTCGCTATGATTCTACAGTCCCCTAGTGCGATTGGTTCCTGTACAGATGCCGACACCAAGAGACCACCGGGCGCGGTTACGGATGTCACCTCCTTCACCCACATGGTGACCCTGGAAGGCTCCAGAGCACTGGACGAACCCAGGGTCCCCTCTAGTCCCTCCAGACTTTACGCTCTTTTTGCTTTATGTTATTATCATAAGATTCCACGAAAAAGCGATGGTGAAAGAAATGGAGAAACAGAACTTACTTAATCCTATGCCAAGGTATTAGCTTTCCATACTTAATTTAGTACTATACCCTCAGTTCAGTATTTCTTAAATTAAGGGATTAATACATGCTGTGGAGATAGAACGGGGATTTCTCCATCTTCTGGAGAAAACAAAATCATTGCTGCAAACACCATCGACTGAATGACTCTGGCTTTCAAAATAAAGCCATCTTAGAAACTAGCACCAGGAAAGTGTTGATGCTTCCTGGAAAAGCGGGAACATTCTTTTAATCAGACTAGAACAATACGAGCCATTGTGTTTCCGTTTTTGCCATGTCAGCCAGGAAGCTTAGGACCGAATTTAAGGTACAACTGCAATCACAACTTATCTCCAGGGAAAGGGAGCTGGCATCTGTGGAATGCCTACTTGTGCAGGGTGCTTCCACCAAATATTTTTAACTGAATTCTCGCGACCGCCTGGTTATTATTCCAGCTTCACAGGGTAGAAACGCAGAGTTAGAGACGCAGACTCAGGAGCTCAAGGCGAAGGCAGCACGCAGACCCAAACCCGCCCGAATTACCACCATCCTGACACAGTGCAGCCTCCCTTCCCTAAGTTGCCCCAAACCCTTCTTGGGGGTAAAGAGCACGGATTACACCAAGATGACACACCGGTAACGCCCGTGCCCAGGATGGAATCGATGGGCATTTCCTGCCCCGGGCTCTGACCCACAGCTCTCTGGTTGTCAGAGACAACCCCTGTGGGTGGCCAGGGTGGGCGAACATTTTGCTGGGTAGAGCCGGGGCTGGCCGGGGACCGTCTGTCGAGATGGCTGTGCCTTCACTGGACATCAGGTCTGTGGTAGCTGCCCTGTAAGATGACACCTGAAGGCCCCTCCCCTCCCTCCTCCACCCCCCAAGCGGCTGCCACTCTTCCTCGTGCCAACTTGCCTGCTGCAGCCCAGAGCGCAGGCGACTGCCACATCCCGAAACCTTCCCAGGCGCACAGCGCCCGAAGTGCTCTGCCGAATTCACAGTTACGTCGAATGCTAAACCATCGAGTCACGTGGTGGCGACGCCTTCCTGAACACACACGGTCTGTGAGCTGGTCATCGGTGAGCACGGCCTTTGAGGACTGGCCGCTAAGACGACTCTGTGACCGACACAGGGACACACGTGTCCACAAGAGCCAACTGGGATGCCATCAAAGCCACGTCATGGGGACTCACTGAGAAACTGCATAGTGCCTTTTGCTCATCGTAGGTTTTCACAAAACATGAAAAAAAGGTGTTACATACTCTATGATTCTATTTACATAAAGTTCAAAAGCAAGTCAAACGAATGGAGGGCTTAGAAGTTGGGAGAGTGTTTGCCCCGGAAGGAGGAGAGGGAGCGGGGATAAAGCAGCAGGAGGCTGGTGTGGCAGCTGGTCCCGTGTTGTCCCCCGGCCCTGCTGGTTACTCAGAGGCTCGCTCTGTAAGTAAACCCACATCGGGAGGGGTGCTCCACAGTGGTAATTTGAGCTACTATTTTAGATCATTGCTGGTATTGCTTTTGACCCTGTATAAATAAGCAAACAAATTAATGTGTCTTTAGATGAATGGATAAAGAACATGTGGCACGTATATACAATGGAATATTACTCAGCCATAAAAAGCAACGAAATTGAGTTATTTGTAGTGAGGTGGATGGACCTAGAGTCTGTCCTACAGAGTGAAGTCAGAAAGAGAAAAACAAATACCGTATGCTAACACATATATATGGAATCTAAAAACAAAAAAATTGTTCTGATGAACCTAGGGGCAGGACAGGAATAAAGCCACTGACATAGAGAATGGACTTGAGGACACACGGAGGGGGAAGGGTAAGCTGGGACGAAGTGAGAGAGTGGCATGGACGTATATACACTACCAAATGTAAAATAGATAACTAGTGGGAAGCAGCCGCATAGCACAGGGAGATCAGCTCCGTGCTTTGTGACCACCTAGAGGGGTGGGATAGGGAGGGTGGGAGGGGGACGCAAGAGCGAGGGGATATGGGGATATATGTACACATATAGCTGATTCACTTTGTTATACAGCAGAAACTAACACAACACTGTAAAGCAATTATACTCCAATAAAGACGTTAAAAAAAAAAAAAGCAATTTGCAAATATGGTCAACTAAGAAACATCCTCGCTTTACCTGCTCCTCGCCCAACAGGGTGACAGATGACCGTTAGCATCAGGAGACTTAAGGGGTTGAAGGGCACAGTGCCCCTGGCCTGGCTGTGCCCTTGGCGTGTTTGCTTGTTCGCCATCAGAAGCCTGATTTCTTATGAAACAAGCTTGTTTACCTTTAGGCACGAACTTTATTTGAAATGACTTTCTGACTTTTATTTGTTTTCAAAAGGACAGGAATCTTCAATCTGCATGTAAATCTTTTCATGATGTTGACCCTACGGATGACCTTGACCCTTCAGTGGTGGGAGGGAATTGCCTTTCAGGGGCTGATCAGGTGCTGTGGTCAAAGCACATGGATTCGGATCGGTCCTTCTGCCAGGGGAGAAAGCTCCCCGTTCTGAGCTGTGGGGTTTCCATTTACAAAATGAGGGAAGTCCCCCTTTTCCCTGGGAAAGTCGGAAATGTGGTGACCGACTAGCCCAGCTTTGCCCCGGACCTTCTTGTTCTACGCTGAAAATCCCACGGGCCGGTGAACCCCTCACTCCCTGGAAAACTGAGTGGCTGGCCACCTTGTAAAGAGGTGGGATGTGCCAGGTAACGTTCATAATGGAACTTCTACGATGTCTGGCTCAGGCCACAGGCTTAATAAATACTGACTTTTTATCAGAACCAGGACCACAACCTTCTCCCAAAAGTTTCCCTCTGTGTGTATTTCGACTGCAATATCTGTTGACGTATTATACCTGAGACACCTCCCCTAGTCCTACCTTTCCTTCAGTTTCCTGACACACTTTAAAACATAAATGATGGGTAACCTTCGAGCAGTTCCTATCAGAACAGTTCCTATCAGAACATGGACATCCAGCCAGAGACAGCGAACCCTGCCGACCCAAGATGCAGCGCCTGGACCGCTGAGTTCCACGCCTTGTGTTAAAATGAGGATGCAATGCCCGTCCACTTGTTCAGGTGTCTGGATGCGTAGTGAAGACCCGGCGCACCTGCTCATTGCCCTGTTCAGTGGGTGTGGGAGCTGGCACTGCACTCAGCCGGGGCCACCTGTGGACCAGCGACCGTGCGGAGGCATCCAGGGGCCGGGCGGTGCAGGCAAAGGGGCCAGTGAGGAGGACCTGAAGGAGGACACCTGAAGGAGGAGACAGGAGACCTCAGCGTCCAGGAGTGTGGTTCACAGCCAGTGAACAAGGTGAGAGACGGGCCCAACCCCAAGCTGGCTGTGCTCTAAAGGCTCCACAGTGGGTACCAGACAGAGACAAGGTTTCTGGGCTCAGACCCTCACTGTACCCAACGAGGGGGTCCCCCTGCTCAGCTCAAATTAAGCCAGTTTTCTCATCTAATGTCTGGCCACTAAAACACATTTATGTTTTCATATAAACTGTAAGAGGAATACAAAATGAAATTGGTTACGTACTTACGTTTTAATATAAACAGTGGAAGAAATACAAAGGGAAATCATGACTTCTTCCTAATTAAAGGAAATGTAAACATTTCTGGTTGGGATCTAGCTCTTACCTTCTACTGCAAATACCTGGGGAAGAATGAAAAGAACATGGTTTGTAACAGAAAAACTCCCCAACTCCCAGCGGAGTGGACGAACTCAATCCATGCTTTTTTCACATCTCCACGAGGATATAAATCAATTTAAGTACTTAAAATAGCCAGAGAAAGGGTAAAAAAAAAAGATCAACCTCTATTAGTTACCATGGGAATTACTCATTGAAGCACTTCTTTTGTCTTTTCAACATCCTTGCCATTCCTGTGACATTTAGAATGATAAAAGTAAGGGAGCCGGCATCTATTTCCTTCCATTTGGTGATTATAAAAATATCGTTATGGAAGTTCAAATTAAAGAAGCTTCTTCAGAAGTAAAACTCACTTATTGTTGTAGGGACGTGCTTATTAAGGAAATCCATCTTGGACCGAATGTCACATGTAGAGTGCAGGATCTTCACAGGTTTATGAGATTTGGGAAAAGAGACTTATTTAAAACCCAAATGCTTCCAGGACATTTCAGTGGGAGAAGACATGAAAGGCTGTGGCTGGCTGGACCCTGTCGCTCACCCACACCGCAGTTTCCTGCAATCCAGAGAACTCGCCAACCTCCCAGCATGACGCCGACATCTACAAGAGTGCTGCTGAGCCCATGTTCTAAAAATTGGACATCTGACCGCAAGTGCTTATTGGAAATGAAACTCTTCGTGGCATTCATTGGTGCAGAGTGCTCTTTAGCTTTGCTTGTTAAATCATTACTTGCACAGAATTTGCATTCCCCAAAGCATTCAATAATATTCCCGAATGTTACCAACCTGTGTCTTTGCAGGAAGGATTGCCATGTAATGCAAGTACCCTTGCAATATGAAAAGGGTTGCTGTAGCCCTTAGGTTTATGAATAAAGAAGTAAATCTTTCCCTTAAAATTGAGAATTGTCTACTGTTAGCCACGGGAATGAGGCATTTCATTAATTCTTATAGATGGCTAGAAGTATCACCTATAAAAATAAATCCCTAAACGTTTAAATTTAATAAAGGAAAAGGATACCCTGCCCACCAGGAGGAGGTAATGGACTGCAATTACACTGGGTTCAACTTCAAATGCAATTAGCTTTGCAAGGAGTGGCCTCGACAGGAAAGAGGCTAGACAACACCGGGAGGAAGATTTTAAAACCTGGGGGCCAGCACTAACCCTGATTCTTGCTTTATGAAAATAAGCCTGAACCCCTGGACCAAAGGATGAGCAGTAAGAGAGGTGGAAGGTATGGGGCCTGCTTTCTCCTCCAGGAGGGAGAAACCATCTGTCCCTCTCAGCACAGAGGGCAAGGCAGCTGGGGCACAGGGGTTGGAGACCCTTGGCCGGAGCAGACTCTGCTTCTTCTCTCTCACAGAGGACCTGGTATCCAGGGCTTTCCCAGAAGGTGAGCATGTGCTGTGGCCTCAGACTGCTGGAGAACACCCCTGGCCCAGTGGCTTCTGCACACACACACACACACACACACACACACACACACGCACACATGCTGCCCCTCTAGGTGAGGCAGGGGTTGGGGGAGACCTCTCCAGGATTGGAAGTGCTCCCTCTGACCACTTTGGATTTGTCAACTCGATTTTGCCATACAAGTGATGCAAAGAAGACTCTTTCTCAGTTATCAAGCACAAAGTGCGCTCATTGATGAAACATTTTCTGAGTGCCTACTATGTGCTGGGCTCTGAAGATATCACGAGGGGCCAACTCAGAAGCCCCTCTGGCTCTCAGGCAGCTCACAGGGCAGCAGGGGGAGACAGATGGGAATCAAGTGTTTACATTAACGAACAGTTCTTTGAGGGGATGCAACCTGAGCCAGACTAGTAGTCAGGGAGGCCTTCCTGTAGGAAGCGACCTTGGCTGAGAGCTAAAGGAGGTGAGGGAGTTAATTAGATGCACCCAGCACATGGAGAAAGGGCCCACACCACAGGCCTTCGGCTGAGTCTGCTTGCCCCAGCCCCTCAGGGGCAGGTGAAGGACCCTCGGTATCTCGGTGTCTGGACTTTCACGTGCCTCGGTGGGGGCGGTGCCTAGCTGCCACCTCAGTGGCTGTCCCCCATGGACCCCCTTCCTCAGGCACATCCTTCCTCCAGCCTCAGCCAGGTTTCTCAGCCCAGGCCTCCCCAGCCAAGGTCTCTGTATGCACAGTTCCACTTCCATATAGGAATCTGAAAATACCCTAGACCCCAGCCTAGCTCCTCCCCCAGGCCCTGGTTTCTGTGGAGGGTAAGATCCCTTCCTACCAACCTAGATGTTACCTTAGCCTGGAGGTTCTCTGCTCCGGCAAGATGACATTTTGGACCAGATAACCCTTCGTCATAGGGTCTGTCCTGGGCATCATAGGATGTTTAGCAACATCCCTGCCTCTACCCACTAAACGCCAGTAACACCCTTCCCCCCACCTTTCCAGTCATGACAATCAAACATGTCTCCAGCAAATGCTCTGGGGTGGGAGGCGAGGGAGAACCACTGTTGCACTCCTCACCCACACAGGGCATCCTCGGCTTCCTCCACCGCCCGTGAGGCTGCTGAGGGCTACCTGTTCTCCACCGCCTCTGGTCTCAGTTCAGCTCTGGCTGCCTTTGTCTGGATTCAGTCAGAGGCATCACCATTTCCAACTCATCCTCCCAGCGCTCAGCACAAGCCTGGGTACGTAATCTGTGTGATGAACAGATTCCTGCAATAATGTCCCAAATAGCCTCCAAGCCTCTCCTCCTCTTGGCCAGTTGCTATCTTTTAAGGTGCAGATCTGACCTTGCCATGACCTTGCTCTAAAACATTCTATGGCTCCCCACACGGACGTCTCAAATTACCAGGCTGGCAAACTTCTTTTCCAAACCACCTCTGCCTCATCCCCATGTTTATCCCGAACTGATCTTAAGCCAAATGAAGCACTGCTTTGTCACAAATACACCTTTTCTTTCTCCCAGTGGTAAATGCTTGAGATCCCAGAGAGCTCAGGCGGTGGTCTGGAACATACTGATGGAGGGGATGGATGGGAGAATGGGAGAGTGTCTGGGAACTCCCTAGGATAAAGCTTTGAGGTCCTTTTGAGGCCAGGAAGATAATCCTTAATCTGTGGGACTGACCCCAGTGAAGAAAGCTTCACCCATCCTAACCAGCCACGTTAAGGGAAACACTGGCCGAGAACACTCTCTCTGCCTGGACCTATTAAGTGGTCCAGTTTAGGCTCTCACAGAGGCTTGGCCCCAGAGATCAGACTGTAGGAAAAAAATCAACCTTCTTGATAACGAGCATCATTAGTCTCTCAAGGACATTGATGTGAGCAGTCGGGGGGTTTCTCGGGACAGGGCTTTGTTCCTTCTTCCCCTACAGAATGTGAGGAACCCTAACCCTGAGCGCACACCCCCCTGGGCGCTGGCGTGGGCAGGGATCCCAGAGACGGAGCCTCCCATGTCTGCCCCAGAGCACCCACTGCTGCGCCTTGAACAGGGCATTTGTTCTATAAACATTGAAAGTTGTTTGACTGCAGCTGATTAAAAATGCACGGGTCTCGTTCTGACAGTGAGCTGACAGTGCAGGGGACGTGGAAGTGCTGGTGAGAACTGGAGGGTTGCCTGCAGGCTCGGCCAGTCCCCAGCCCCGCAGACTGCACATCAGGGCACAACCCCTCCCCTCCAGATGACGGTGGCCTCTGTTCGCGGGCACGGGTCTGTGCCTGGCAACGTAGAGCAGCTGCAGGCAGAGGATGTAGCAGTGGACCTGGGCTCACTGTCTGGGGAGCAGAGACGAGTCACCTGACCCTTTGGCCTGGGGTCCCTGACCGGCCTCTCTGCCGGCCTCCCTTTCTCTCTGAGAAGGACACACGGCCAGGCACGGGGCCTGTGCTCCGCTGGTGTCAGCCTTTCTGCAGGTTTAGGGGCAGGAAGTCTCTCCTGCTGGGGGCCAGAGCCACGTGCCCTGGTGGCCAGACTTCCCTTGACCCCTGGGCCCTGGCGAGGAGGACTGACTGGATGTTTACTATGTTTCCCTGTCATTACCTAAAACTTAAAGAAAAGAAAGATAATGAAGGTTTACTGTTCAATGAAATTAAAACCACCCAGTAATCCATGAAGGAAAGTGCGAGTCTCTCTCCCATCCAGCAGAGCAAGCATCTCCTGGGTGGTCATTACATGCCAGGCATCGTCCAAGGTGTATTTCATGTCTTCTTTCTTCATTCATTCATTCATTCATTCCACAAGCACCTGCCTAGTACCTGCACTCATGCCAGGCCCTGCCCCACCTGGGGACAGCATGTGCGCAAGAGGGTCCTGGCCCTGCGCAGCGCTGCCTGCAGTCTGGTGGCGTTGCGGGTGGAGGACAAGAATGAGAACATTAACACACAGACACACACGACTACCAAGTGCAGGAACGGACAGATGCCGGTGGAGAGGGTCACACAGCTGTAAAGGGCGGTCACCCGATGAAGGGGTGCCCGCCTTAGTCAAGATGCCTCTACCCTGTGCACCTGCCTCGTTCGTTCTCAGGTGCCAGGCCACCCCACAGCCTCCTGGGAGAGCCCCCCCCCCCACAGCCTCCTGGGAGAGCCCTCCCCCCAGATCACTGTCGTGCTGCACTGTCCCCAGTCCTGGGCAGGAAGAGGGGCATCTTCCCGGAGGGAAATACCAAGGCTGCTGTTGGCCTGTACCAAGCTCCCCCCGCTTCCAAACACACCCTCGCCCCACCCAGTCCCAAAGAGCGGCCTCTAAGTAAGCATTTTCGATTCTCCACGCCGGGTGCCCCACAAACAGCTCCCCAACAAGCCAACACTGTCTCACTCCCCTCCCACCATCCCAGCTCCAAAGAGGGGAGGCTGTCACCGATAATGATATGAAATAATTAGACTGCAGCTGGGCTATTCTGCTGAATGTCTCATCGTTTTCATTTGTGGGAGCTGAAAAAAGCACTTCTATGCCCCGGAGAAGGCCACATACATGCGGGACACGCTGGGGAGGAGGAAAGGCCCCTCTTACACCCAAGGCTCTGCCTTGACCAGCCGAGCCGCTGGCATCATCTGAATGTGTGCTCACAGCCAAGAGGAGGGGCCAGTGGGAACCACCTGTTCCCGTAGAAGAAAAAGTCTCACATTTGGGGGCTAATGGAACTATGGGCTCATAAATTCCAGCAAGGTCTGGGTGATGGTAAATTCACACACTGATTGAGTTAGGGGTCCAGACATGACTTGGACCCATTCCAGGCTGCAGGGACACAAAGCTACAGCTGTGAAAAGATGTGTGTGTGTGCGTGTGCGTGTGTGTGTGTGTGCGCGTGCGCGTGCGTCTGCGTCCCTAGGAGCTCCGGGTCACAGGGGACCAGGTGAAGTCACAAATGAGACCCGACCCCAAGGAGACTGGAGCTGGATGCAGATGAACAAGAATGAATCCTGCGAGGCCTAAGTTACAGCAGGGAAATCGTCCAAGGGCCCAAGACCAGGAGAAGTGAATACAGGAGCTTTTGAATGTGCAGATAGGAAATCGTGGCTCTCAGCAAACAGAGGAGGCTCTCCCCTCTGTGCTTGCTCTTAACCTGTTCTCTCTCTGTGAAATCCAACTCATTGCCCACATACTACGTGCCTGCTCCTGTGCGCTGCAGGTGGGTACGGTCCGCTCTCCCATGCACGTCCCACCTTGCCCTCCAAAGGCCACTTCAGATGCCACCATCTGACCATCCAGCGCCAGGCACCCTGAGTCCACCAGGTACTACGCACACCAGCGAGCCTCGACCACACCGGGGGAGGGGGTCTCCTTTCTGACCAGCTTCTGCATTCATTTCCCCTCATCTCTGATCACTTTCCATCTTCTATAGTAATAATCTTCACTCTGTCCTAGCTTCCCAAGCAACTGTATTCTCTGTGAGGACAGGAACTTTGCATCCCCTGCAACACCGAGGAGAATCTCAACACAGCTCCCCTCAATACAGCTTCCCTCACTTTAATAAGTACAAGAGTGGGCTTCCCTGGTGGCGCAGTGGTTGAGAGTCTGCCTGCCGATGCAGGGGACACGGGTTCGTGCCTCGGTCTGGGAAGATCCCACATTCCGCGGAGCGGCTGGGCCCGTGAGCCATGGCCGCTGAGCCTGAGCGTCCGGAGCCGGTGCTCCGCAGCGGGAGAGGCCACAACAGTGAGAGGCCCGCGTACCGCAAAAAAAAAAAAAGGTAAGTACAAGAGCTACCACTGGCAGCCTGCCAAGCCTTGGCTAGAAGCTCTGTAGCATTATTCCATCTATCCTCACAAGCGGCCTGCAGGGTTGGTATTATTACTTGCATTTTACAAGTGAGAGAAGGGAGGATTAAAGAGGTAAGGAGACTATCCTAGGTCTGCCTCCTGGCAAGTGGCTGAACCAGGGTCACTCCAAGTGGGTCTGACTCTAGCGATGTCCTAAACCCCTACGGAGAACGTGCTGAACTCCATTTGAACAGCGTGTGGTTTAAACACAAACATCTTCCCGGCAATGGACTCGCGCTTCTGTCTTGCCTGGCAATCACTTTGTTTGCAAATTCAGGAAGACTGCCTTTTATCAAGCTAATTTCAACGGTTATTACAAAATATAGACTAATTAAATCTAAATTATTGAAGATGTGCAGTTACACTTTAGAAACAAAAAAAGGTAAGGAATTCAAGAAAAAGCAGAGGAAGACCTAAGAAATGCATAGGCTGTCATCTTGACGCAGGGTTTGTTCCTATTAAACAGGTTCAGTAGGTGGCTGTTAAATGAATGAATGTGAAAATGAATGATGAATGAGTATGCATGAAGTGGGTGGGCTTTTAGGATGAACATGCACTGTACTTCACTCCCCTCAAGCCCTGACCTGTAATTAACCTGGATTTCTCTAAAATAAAGGAATAGACCAGTTGAACAGGACTGTATCTATTAAAGGAATTGAAACAATAATCAATAACCTTCCAAAGCGGAAAGCAGCAGGCACAGATGGTCATTGGTATATTCTACCAAACATTTAAGAAATTGTACCAACTCTTTACAATGTCTTCCAGAAGACTGAAGCAGAGGAAATACTTCCTAACTCGTTCTATGAGGCCAGCATTACCCTAATACGAAAGTCAGACAAAGACTTTACAAGAAAACCACAGACCCATATCCCTTAGGAACACAGATACAAAAATCCTCAATGACATATCAGCAAATAGAATCTAACACTGTATAAAAAGAACTACATATCATGACTAAGTAGGATTTATCCAGGTATATAAGGCTAAGTATGTTCAACATTTGAAAATCAATGTATGTAATCCAGCATATAAACAGGCTAAAGAGGAAACAGCCCATGATCACATCCATTGAAAGAGAAAAACCATCTGACAAAACACAACACCCATAAATGATAGAAACTCTCAGCAAACTAAGAGAGGGGAACTTCCTTAACTTGATAAAGAACATCTACTAGAAAAACTACAGCTATCAATACTTAACGGTGAGAAACTAGCAGCATTCCCACTGAGATCAGGAACAAGGCAAGGATGTCCCCTCTCATCACTCTTTTTCAACATCATAGTGGAAGTCCTAGCTAATGCAATAAGACAAGAAAAGGAAATAAAAGGTATACTGAAAGGGAATAAGAAGTAAAACTGTTTTTGTTCGCAGATAATAGTAATTACTTATGTAGAAAATCCGAAAGAGTTGACAGCGGGGAAAAAAAAGAATTCCTGGAACTAATAAGCAATTGTAGCAAAGGTGCAACACACAAAGTTAATATAAAAAGAGTCACTGCTCTTCTATATACCAGCAATGAGCAAATGAAATTTGAAATTACAAACACAATACCATTTATACCAGCACCCCCCAAAATGAAATAGGTATAAATCAAACAAAATAAATTTCAAAATCTCTATGAGGACAACTACAAAACTATGATGAATGAACTCAAAGAAGAGCTAGATAAATAGATATTCCACGTTCATGTACAGGAAAACTCAATATTGTCAAGATGCTAGTTCCTCCCAACTTGATCTATTGATTCAATGCAGTTCCAAGTGAAATACAAGCAAATTGTTTGTGGATATTGACAAACTGATGCTACTTTTATAGAGAGAAGCAAAAGCCTGACAAGAGCCAGCACACTACTAAAAGAGAAGAAAAGCTGGACAACTGACATTACCTGGACTTCAAGATTTACTGTAAAACTATGGTAATCAAGACAATGTGGTATTGGCAGAAGAACAGACAAATGGATTAATGGAACATATCAGAGAGCCCACAAAGAGACCCACATCAATATAGTCAACTGATTTTTGACAGAGGAACAAAGGCAATACAGTAGAGCAAAGACAGTCTTTTCAACAAATGGTGCTTGAACAACTGGACATCCACAAGCAAAGAAATGAATGTAGGCACAGATCTTACACCCTTCACAAAAATTAACTCCAAATAGATCACAGTCTTAAATGTAAAACTGAAAACTATAAAACTCCTAGAAGATAACATAGGAGAAAATCTAGATGACCTTGGGTATGGTGATGACTTCTTAGATGCAACACTGGAGGCATGATCCATTAAAGAAGTAACTGATAATCTGGATTTCATTGAAATTAAAAATTTCTGGGCTTCCCTGGTGGCGCAGTGGTTGGGAGTCTGCCTGCTGATGCAGGGGGCACGGGTTCGTGCCCCGGTCCGGGAGGATCCCGCGTGCCGCGGAGCGGCTGGGCCCGTGAGCCATGGCCGCTGGGCCTGCGCGTCTGGAGCCTGTGCTCCGCGGCGGGAGAGGCCACAGCGGTGAGAGGCCCACGTGCCGCAGAGAAAAAAAAAAATTAAAAATTTCTGCTTTGTGAAAGACAGTGTCAAGAGAATGAGAAGACAAGCCACACGCTGGGGGAAACTATTTGCAAAAGGCATACCTGATAAAGGACTGTTATCAATAATATACAAAGAATTCTCAAAACTCAACAATAAGAAAATAAACAGCCTGATTAAAAATTGGGCAACAGAGCCAAAAAGATACCTCAGGGAAGAAATATACAGATGACAAGCATATGAAAAAAACCTTCTACATACATGCCACCCTCCCCCACATCATTCCCCTGAGCTCCAGGAACACTGAACTTTGATGATCCAGCGCCAACCATGTTTTCCCCATCCCGGTTACAGGGTAAGGCCGGTTTAGTCTGTATACAAAATTTTAAAAGTCAGGGACTTTTCCTGAGTGTATGTGGTCCAGTACAGATACGTGATAACCTGCACACCTTTGTCCTTGCCCACAGTTAGAGTCAGACAAGTGCTCACAGGTGCAGGCTTTGAGGAGAGGACAACACGTTGGTGTATCTTGTTCTCCTCATTTATGAAGCGTCGCAGACACCCCACCCTGTCAGCCCCTAGAGGTCCAACGCATGCCTCTGAAGGGCAGCATTTTGGCCCATGATGCAGAAGTGGAAACAATCTTTTATCGACCTTTCCCTATTGATGGGCCTTTACATTTTTTTCTTTAATTTTATTTTTGGCCACAGTAAACATCTTTGTGCATGTGCTCTTACTCACTGGCCCTGAAGTGAGGGCACAGAGTCTGATTTTTCATCTCTTCCTCCTACGGCCTTGAGCAGGTTTGGTCACTTAGGAGGTGATCAGTCCCCATCAAACAAGACAGGCACAGATGGCCATTCACCTGCCATGAATTTTGACACGTTTTTTTCTTTGTGTTTAGGCCCTGTGGCAGAGTCTCCAGTCAAATAAATAAATTATTTAATTTGATAATGAAATTAAATTGATACATACATTTATTTTTAATCACTTGAGGATTTCAACGCATTCTATGTATCTATCTTTTAACATAAATATGGAATCATTTAGGAGAACCATCATTTCATTCACACCACTACAATTTGTCCCAGGGACAATTTTCCCAACATACAGCACCAACTATGTTACCGCATCTTTGGGACAGGATATCGAGAAAATTGAAATTACTTTGAAGCAAGATGAGGGAAGTTCAAAAAATGTAAGTGTTATGGTGTGGGTTTTCTCAGAATGAGCTGAGCTTGTGGAATCTTTCCTCTTTTTAACTTTTTATACTGGAGTATAGTTGACTTACAATGTTGTGTTAGCTTTAGGTGTACAGCAAAGTGATTCAGTTATATATATACATATATAGATAGATAGATAGATAGATAGATAGATAGATAGATAGATAGATCCTTTTTCGGATTCTTTTCCCCCATAGCTTATTACACAGTACTGAGTAGAGTTCCCTACGCTATACAGTAGGTCCTTGTCGATTACCTATTTTATACATAGTAGTTTGTATCTTCTCATCCCAAACTCCTAATTTATCCCTCCCCCCACTCCTTTCCCCTTTGGTAACCCTAAATTTGTTTTCTGCCTCTGTGGGCCGTGTTTCTGTTCTGTAAATAAGTTCATTTGTATCTTGTTTTAGATTTCACATGTCAGTGGTATCGGATGGCACTCGTCCTTCTCTGTCTGACTAGTAAGTCAGTATCGTTTAGCATGGTCATCTCTAGGTCCATCCATGTGGCTGCAGATGGCATTATTTCGTTCCCTTTTATGGCTGAGCAGCGTTGCATTGTGTATTTGTCCCACACCTTCTTTATCCACTCCTCTGTCAATGGGCACTTAGGTTGCTTCCGTGTCCTGGCTCATCTTTCTAACTGGACCTTGACAAGAGAAGCCCACCAGGCGCAGCTCAGCTACTTCGTTTGGAAGGTCAGCTGGGGACCCTGGAAGTCATCTCTGACTGTCTCAGAAGTGCTGAGGGAAGCAAACATATCCCTGGAATAACGATGAGAAACAAGGAGCTCCCTCTTTCTTCTGTCACAGCAATGAATCATCAGCGTAAGTCAGGCTGTTGGAGAAGCCCCACCTCCGACCCTAGAGGGAAGATGCCTCGCCTGGCCTGTCAGACCACATGAGCCTCCCCACAGGATCTGACGTCCTTCTCCAGCCTGCTCCCTGCCCCATCCCAGCCACCCGGGGCCGCCCTCGCCTCCAGGAGAAGCCGCCGCAGAGCAGGCCTCTCTCAGAAGCCTGAGGAGACACCCCAGGTCAGCACCTGGCCCCCAGAGGTGACCCACCACACTCTCTTCTTCAACTCCAGCGTCGGGCCAGGGGAAAACGCAGGGGTCAGGAGGGAAGATGGGTGAACCAGACGATGCATTTCTGTGCAAGCATACGAGGAGGGGGTGATGAATCTTGGGCAGGAAGTGCCTCACCGACAGGAAAACAACATGGCCGCGGCCTCCACCCTCGGAGCTCTGAGGGAAAGCCTGGCTCAGCCCAAACATCTCACCCTCGATGGCCTCTGTGGCTGCCCTGGGCACGCAGGACCTACTGCCCTGAACAGCGAGTGTGTCGGAACAGCGAGTCTTTGGTTAACTGCCCAGCCCTGCTCTTGCGGAGGGAGACGGCACACGCTCTGTCCACAGTAGCTTCCCCCGCCTTCAGTGTTGGCGACACTTGTCGTGAGCAAGGGGCCTCCTCACGCAAGTGCCCAGAGCGGGGAAGTGAGGCGGGGGCCTCCGGGCGAGGACCCAAGAGTCTGGCTGGCACACGGCCAGACAGGGCCACTTGGCCTTGGAGGCTTCTCCGTGTTGACCTACCAGCTCCTCAAGTGACCACACTCTGCCCCGCGGACGTGTCACAGGAGTGGCAGAGATCAGAGGGGAGGAAGGCTTTTAGAGGTGCTCTGATCGCAGCTCCACATTCACTAGGGAGCCCACCTGCAAACGCCCTGAGCTAGGCTCTGGGGATGCGGGGCCTGCCGTCAGGGTCCTGGAGAGGAGGTGGCCGCCAGCAGATCAAGGCCACCAAGTCCGCAGTGCTGTGACCGTCACCATAATCCCTCCTCTCCCCGAACCTGACCCTCCCCCTTTCCTGCTGCCCCCGTGGAAGGTGCTGCTGTCCCCCCAGCTGTCTAATCAACTGGGGGTCATCCTGGTGTCTCCCGCTCTTACCCCAAACATCTAAGGCACTGTTATCTGAGAATCGTGCTTCCTGAAATTTGCGGAATTGGCCCATTTTCTCCATCCCGTTGTCACTGACCTAACTGCAGGGCACTGTTATCTCTCACTGCATCAACCTTCCAAGTGGTCTTTGCTTCCATCAGCCTCTTACCCACATGGTGCCAGCAGCACTCTTCACAGACACAGATCTCGGGCTTACACTCTGCAAATGGCTTTCAGACTATCCTCGAGCTCCTTATGAGGCCTTCAGGATCTGAGCTTTGCCTACTTTCCTAGCTTCATCAACGTACGCATCCAGCGGTAATTCACTCACCTACCTATCCATCTACCCATCCAGTCAACGTCTTACCTCCCAGGGCTGCTCCTCTGGCCCTGACCTCATGGTGACCATACTGTCATTATGACACAGCAGCTAAGGTTTGACTCTTAATCCTAAGTCCTGCTTTATCCCCCAGTGGTTCCTGAATCCCCCCCAGGCCCTCTGCCCACCTGGACCTCAGCCTTCCCGCAGGAGGGCCCTGGTCTGCTGCCGCCCTCCAACCCGTCCACTGGCTGATGTGTTTCCCTGATGGGAACACCTTCGCCTGCTCTCGAGTTCCACAGCGCTGAGCTCCCCAGCTTGCGGGGACAGCCCCAGTGCTTCCTATGAGACTCTGCAGCCCCGGTGCCCACGCGGACCCCCTCTCCTTCCGCAGAGTCTACAGCCAGAGCAGCCCTTCCCCTCCGTGTGCGCACGGCCCCCCAGCCCCACTGCCCGTGCCAGCAGGCAGGCCCAGCTCCGGCATGGTCAGTGCCAGTCCAGTCCGCCTGTCCGGCTGCTGAAGAGCAGAGGCCTCCCCAGCTCTCCTCTGGCAGATGTGAGGGCTGGGAACGCCCGGAATTAGGAGACATGGGAGGACAGACAAAACCCCTGTGGGAAGTGCTGGCCAACTGCAGAATAAAGTGGTACAAGTCTCTCCAACCCCATCTGCCTGAGAAAATGATAGCGGGTGCAGCTCTCCCGCCGCCGCCGCCGGGGAGGCCTCCAGAGCACTCCAGGCGGCGAGACTCCGGATGCCTGGGGCCTCAGTCGGGGGGTGGGCGCGGGGGTCCTCGCGTGCCTGCAGCCTGGCCCCGTGTGAGGGGCCTGCCCCGTGCTTCCTCCGAACAGGGACCCTGAGATGGGCTGTCCCCAATCCCTGCCCTTCCTTCCGTGTGGGAGAAGACAAAGCAGGGAACTTCAGGAATTGACAGAACCGCAACCAGAACCGGAGGGATCCCCAGGCCCTTGGGCCTAATGGGAGAGAGCGGCTAAGAAGGGACCAGCAAGGCGTTATTCCTCAATACAGATGTCCCAGAGGAGACGAGACCGGACAGGAGAAAGAATTGAAAGCATCTTGATATGGTCTCGATTTCTAGAGATGAACACATACCACTGCAGTATTCAGAAAAAATACATTTCTCAAAAATTGATGGAGACATGACCGCGTTTTGCTTGGAACGGCACACACAGGGAAGGTTTCCTTAAAAGACCTCTTTCTAGTTTAAAGAACCTGATTGTTTTCGTTAGGACAGGATGTGGTGATACCTGGCAGAGTAACAAGAGAAGGATAAAACTGAGAAAAAAAAAAAAAATCATTGAGGTTTCTGTTAGACCAAAGAGGGATGAAGAAATCACTCAAGAATCCCGGGCTGTGTGATAAAAACGACTTCCAAGTCTCAAAGACGTCTTGGCCTTGTGATCACAGACGCCACCCTAAGGTTCCTGCTCTTGCAGGATTCTTTTCAAAATTGTGGTAACATATACTTAACATAAAATTTACCATTTTAACCCCTTTTGAGTGTACAGTTCAGTGGCATTAAGGCCGTTCACAGGGCAACCTTCACCACTAGCATCTCCAGACTTTTTCCCAAAGTGAAACTCCACATGCATTAAACAACTCCCATTCCCCTCCCCCAGCCACTGGGAACCTCTATTCGACTTTCCATCTCTGTGAATCTATTCTAGGGACCTCGCTTGAATGGCATCACACAGTATTTGTTCTCTGGCTTTATCTCACTGGGCCCTCAAGGTTCATCCCCGCTGTAGCTGGGTCAGAACTTCCTTCCTTTTCAAGGCTGAATAATACTCCACTGTGTGGATGGACTTTGTTTTGTTTATCTATTCATCCATCCATCGATGGACACTTTGCATGCACTGGCTTTCAGGTCTAAAGACAAAGGGTCAAACTGAATTCGATCAAGTTGACCTATCAAAGGCACGGGCTTGTTAGTTAAGTCAATTTTTAAAATCAAAGCGATCATATAATTTAAAGAAAAAATTTCATTTTATACAAGTTCACTTTAGACAGGCAGACACACAGCACCCAACCCCCAGACTTCCTCATTTCCCCAATTCCCTTCCATCCCTAGTGGTTTTTACAGCCTCTGAGTTGCTAGAGAGCAGACGGAGTGAGATTCCTTGGTTCCCTTTCCTTAAAGTGCCTTCCTGGAATGCAAGGCTCTCTGTTCATTTCCACTCATTCTCATTACTTCTGGCACGGTGACCCCCGGCATGGCAAGTGGGGCATCTACACACTCTTGATTTACTGCAGGAGAAGTGGCCTGCATTGGGGGATGCTGACCTACTTTCTCCCTGTGAGATATTATAAAAAGACACTCAGCTTTGCAGATAAGTGTCAACATTTTGCCCATTTCCTTTGCCTTTTTTCCCACTGGTGACACAGTGCACAGTCTCGCCGTGGCTCTGCACTTGGCCCGGGGGAGGACTGGGCTGCCTTACCACCTTACCTGTTCCCCGCTCTGCAAATCACCTGTCTATAGGTAAGGGCCCCCGGGCCTGTGTCCATGAACCAAAGGAGCCTGGATATAAAGACAGAGCCTTCAAGGATGCCCACGGGGACTTGGCTCGAGTGGTTTTAGCAAGACGGAGGAGGCGGAGTTAGATTGTGGAAAGGGCAGAGGAATGGATTTCCGGAGGTAAAGAAATGAACGAAGAATTCATCAGTTGGGGTGGAAAGCTGACTGCCCAGAGACCAAATGCAGGCAAGAAAGCCTGTTTAGCTCACCTGGTGTAAAAGAATATTTTATTCAGTTGTCCACATTTTTATTTTTTGTTTTATTTTATTTATTTAAATTTATTTTATTTATTTATTTTTGGCTGCATTGGGGCTTCGTTGCTGCACACGGGCTTTCTCTAGTCGTGGTGAGTGGGGTCTACTCTTCGTTGTGGTGCGCGGGCTTCTCACTGAGGTGCCTTCTCTTGTTTTGGAGCACAGGCTCTAGGCACACGGGCTTCAGTAGTTGTGGCACGTGGGCTCAGTAGTTGTGGCTCTTGGGCTCTAGAGCGCAGGCTCAGTAGTTGTGGTGCACGGGCTTCAGTAGTTGTGGCACATGGGCTTCAGTAGCTGTGGCTCGAGGATTCTAGAGCGCAGGCTCAGTTGTTGTGGCGCATGGGCTTAGTTGCTCCGCAGCATGTGGGATCTTCCCTGACCAGGGCTCGAACGCATGTCCCCTGCGTTGGCAGGCGGATTCTTAACCACTGCGCCACCTCGGAAGCCCTGTCCACATTTTTAAATTGTAGCGTTTCGCACAAAAAAGATGTCCAGCATCTCTTGAAAACTCAGACATACCCACCCAGGCTGTACTGGGCTGAACCTGAGTGGGGCAGGTGCTGCTCCGCCCAGCCTGGCTCTGCCAGTCCCTGGACCACACCTGCCTGGCCTGTGCCCTGTGACCCTCCTGCAGCTATGGGGCCGGGCACACAACAGAATGGGCACACAGGAAATCTGTGCTGTTTCTGCTGAATGGTGGCTGTCCAGGAATCCGGGGATGGAGAAGAAGGAGATTCCAGTTGGAAAGAAAGTTTAATCTGAAGTTCTTGACTTTAACATTTGGAGACATTCAGAATCAGTGCACCCTCCACAGCTTGGTGCAAGCCCAGCCTTTTCAGTGGTCCTGACCTTGACCTTGACCTGTCAGACACCGCAGGACCTCCTGTTTATACCAACTCTCCTGCTCTTTCCCATCTTGGCCAGCCTTGTTCCAGGAGCGCCTACGGACAGACGTCTGCCTTGGCCAGCTCAGTGCCTCCTTCCGGCCGACGTTCTGCTCTGCATGGGCTCGTGTGGGAAGCCCTTCATCTGTCCATTCCCAAGCCCACGCTGGGCCCCTTGTGAGTACCGAAGCGTGCCTGGGGACGGCGGGATGGGAGGTGCCCAAGGTCAGCAGGGGCCTGGTAGGGAACTTGTCCCTGGGACTAAGCAGATGGGATTCTTGCATGAAGATGACCAGGAGTCTCCAGGGTGTTTAATCAAGGAAGCACCAAGGTCAGGGCAGTTTTCAGAGAGATGTTCTGGGGATGGGTGTACGGGGTAGACCAGAAGCCTGGGCGGGCTGCAGCGCCAGCCATCCCAGTGGCCCGCCCCCAGCTGCCTCCCCGCTGGGTCCATCTTTTCTCTCTGCCCTCCAGGTGCTGCCCCCTCCCTGGCTGTGTGGAACACGTCTCCATGGCTGTTCTTCCCACTTCCCGTGTACCTGAACTGCCTTCCCACCTGGACTGGAATCCCAGTGAGGGCCGGGCCATGCTTTCCCTCCCCTCATATCCCCTACGTGGAGATATAGTGACCTGTGCTCAACTGAACCTTCAAAATGTGCGTTGCGATCACCAGTGATCACAAACAATTCTTCGCTTGGGCCTCTTCTTGTTTTTTTTTTTTTTTTCTGGAATAACTAGACCTAAAATGTAAGATTCCTTGTTTGGAAAATCACACACTGCAGTCATCTTCCAAAGATAAAGTTTAACATGTCCTGGGTGTTTTTGCTACAGGAGGCTAAGATGTTTGAAAAATAAAGAAAGATGAAAGAATTTTTAAAAAAAGATCCCAAGAAGAATTCTATAATTGATGGAATGGGTCCCTTTTGTTCATAGGAGTGAAAAGTTCTAAAGTCATATTTTACTGAAAAAGCTATAATGTGAAGCACAAGCAAGTGATTTCAGTTGCCGAAATACCTGGAAAAGCATCTTACTGGAATGTTATTATGCTGTTTAAAGATAATGAACGATGGGGATTAGTTCATAGCCTTTGTTCAGAGAGGCAGGCACACAATTTTGTTCCAAGAGAGGGAAGCATCCCTCTGCGGTAGCAGGCTTTTTGCATGTCGGGTTCCTCGAGTTCTTCATGGAAGGTTAGATAACATGACATCCTAACTCATGTCAACATGGAGTGCCCTGGGATGTGCAGGTCCAGGCAGGGTCAGAGAGCACATATTTGGGGCTTGAGGATGGACATAATGCCTTGACAAAGGTGACTGGCTCTGTTTCTGTTTTTCCAATTCCAAATGCAGAAGCAATGATACTAATTTTTATCCATTTACATACTTCCCACCAGTAGCAAAAAAGAATATTAAGAGGTAATATCATGTGAAATGTATCATAAAGCTGTGGAAAAAAATTTAAAAGGTAATATCTATCCAGCAACCCCAGTTCTGGGTAAATATCCAAAAGGAGTGAAATCATTACCTCAAAGAAACATCTGCCCCTCCATGTTCACTGCAGCATTATGACAAGATACGGAAACAAACAAGTGCCAACTGATGGACAAGCGGATAAAGAAAGTGTGAGACACACACACGCAAATATATCATATACATACATATATATATATAGAGAGAGAGAGAGACAGAGAGAGAGAGAGACAGAGAGAGAGACAGAGAGAGAGACAGAGAGAGAGACAGAGAGAGAGATGATGGAATACTACTCAGCCTTAAAAAAGACAGAAATCTTCCCGTCTGCAAAAACATGGGTGAAACTGGAGGGCAGTACGCTGAGTGAAATAAGTCAGACACAGAAAAACGAATACTGTATGATCTCACTTATATGTGGAATCTAAAAAGTGTCAAATTCATAGAAGCAAAGAGTAGACTGGTGGTTGCCAGGGACTGTGGGTGGGGAAATGGGGAGACGTCATTTCATAGAAACTTTCAGTTATAAGATAAGATCTAGGGATCTAATGCACAGCATGGCGACTATAGTTGATAACACTGTATCGTATACTTAAAATTTGCTAAGAGAGTAGATCTTAAGTGTTCTCACCACACAAAAGGTAACTACTGGAGGTGAGCTGTAAATTAGCTGGATGGTGGTCATCATTTCATAATGTATACATATCAAATCATGTTCTACACCTTAAACATATACAACAAAGAAGTAATATCAATTCTAAAAATGTTCTGGATTGAAGAAAGTATAAGATTACTTTAAAAATGTCCAGTTAACCAACAATTAGTCATGACTGAGCTGTGCTCCATGATTAGAACTTAGAGGATTCCAGCTGAATGGCACACCCCCCCTAATTAAGGGGCTGCCATGCTGGCTTGTTCGCAACTATTATTTCATTGAGAGATTTTGTTTGTCAATTCCCTTCACAGTGAAGAAACTGAGTCCCAACACGAAAGCAATTTTGCACACAACAGTCATGGCGGGACTTGGCGAGTATAGCAGGGCTCCTGACTTTTAACCAGCTTTGCACCCTACTAGGCTGCTATTCGGAGACATAGGGGAATGAAAGCTTTTTTAAAAGAATATGAGATAGTATCATCTACTTGAATATTAGACATACATCTTTATTAATATCTATAAGTAAGAGCCATGGAGTTTACACACACACATGTATACACACAAACTTACAAGAAGCTTATTTTAAAAAGGCATACTCCAAACTATTATATATAGAATGGATAAATAACAAGGACCTACTGTATAGCACAGGGAACTATATTCAATATCTTGTAATAAACCACAATGGAAAATAATATGAAAAATATATATATATATATATATATATGTATAACTGAATCACTTTGCTGTACACCAGAAACTAACACAACATTGTAAATCAACTATACTTCAATTTTTTAAAAACAGGCATACTTATGGAATTCCCCCTTTTTTCCCAACTGAGATATTGATTCTACCTAGGTTAGAAATGACCCCGGAACCTCTGTTTCCTCATCAGCAAAAATGCCATCCCTGGTTGGGCAACTGCTAGAACCTCCTTTCAGCTCAGAAAGTCCAGGATTCTAATTACAAATTACACTCGTGGTTTAATTTGGGCAAGTGCAGAGTTGCCAATCACCCGATTTTCACCAATTCCTATATGAGTGAACTGTACAGGGTGCTAGAGAGGAATTTTAGCCAAACGATTCATGACAAAGTGCCTTTGATTTCTTCCTGAAGTGGGGAAAATGCAGATATTTTTTCAAAAGGCATTGTCATCTGAATAAATACAATGTAAATCGCATATTTAAAACCTGCATCCCATTAATAAAAATTTTGCAGCCAGATCACTGGAATCGGCACCTTTACTTTTGCATTGCGTTTGCCTGCCAAGCCTCTTCAGGAATAAAAATATCAGAGTTCTGTCTCCAGGAGAACAGAATACGGAAGGCGGAGGACGTAGATATGGGCTTACGAGTCTCAGCTCTCAACACCCCTGTTGCTTCCTACACAGGCCGCCTTCACTGTTTCAAGAATCATTATTCATGCCTTTTACAGGATGACAGCAACACTTGGTCATCTCTAAGCTGAACTGGAATTAGAAATTCTCAGCTAATTGCAACTAGATCAGCCAGGGAATGATTCTGCACAGTCAGCAATTTGAGTAAGCGGTTCGGGGGTTACGACACCCACCCGCCTGGGTGTCAGAATCAGTTGTCTCTTCAACAGGGCTAATGGTCCAGGCAAACTCAGACATGTGTATGTGTGTGTGCGTACATATATACACACTGGCCACTATTAATTAAATACCACAAATATTGAATAAACAGCTCAAATAGTGTCGTTTCAAACTACATTTTTTAAAAAGATAAACCCCAAATCCGTACCCATTTATGAAACAGTCCTGACATGAACTTCACTATGGGATCATCTCTACCGTGCCGTGATTGGTGAGGTTTGTACAATTGATTTTAAGTATCACGGAGGATACAGGACTGTCACCATTTAAAAGATGACATCAGACACTCCTGGGTTATCTTACAGAGAGTAATTTTCAAATTTAAGTAAGAAATAAGAGGTGGGTTGTGTTCAGTGAAACGTGAAGGGCTGGGCTGCAGTCTGGGGAGCCACAGAAAGAGCGTCCCTTCACACACACACACACACACACACACACACACAATTATCTGCCACAACAGGACAGGGTGCCCCAGGGGCCGCATACCTGAGGCTCAGACGCCTCTGCCACCTGCACATCAAGGACGAAGGTTACTGACTTAGTAAGAAATCATGTGGTTTCAAGGCTTAGTTTAATGACCGACACCAGGTGCTCCTTCCAGGAGCTTCTACCTTGGTGAGGCCCTTGCAGGAAGTCTCTGTGACCCTCTGGACCCTGTCTTGGGCACTGGAGGGAGACCACAGCTCCCGAAAGCCTCCAGCCTGAAGCTGCCAGGGAGCTAGACCCATCTCCAAGCCAGGGTGCCCTGCAAAACGGGTCAGAGAAGGTGCCCTTGGGCGGAGACGGGGTGGGTCCTGTGGGAGAAGGGGGATCCCCAGGGACAGAACTGGGAGCAAAGAACAGAGCGGCAGATTTTAGATACCAGCCTGGGGGGAAGGGCCTGTGTCATAAAGCTTTGTATGGGGCCAGGGGAATCGGAGGGGAGCCTCACCCCCCACAGCACCCAGAGGGCTGCTCCGGGGGAGGGCGGCACCGTCAGTCACGTGTCCCTACTGCCGGCCTCTCCATGGAAACTGGAGGAGAGAAGGGCAGATGAAGATGGGGACACCTGCTAATTAGAGGGTTTGCATGAGGTACATGGGGGCCGGGGCGGGGCCGGGGAGGGCAGCGGGGGGGGGGGGGCAGGGCTGGCAGGAAATTCCCTCTCGGGAAGGATGCTCATCGCGGAACCCCAAATGCCAGCCCCACACTCAGCGCTGCCAGTGAAGGACAGAGCAGTCCCCTCCTCACAGGTCTAAAGAAGGAGGCCTCCAGCGGGTGCTGCCCTGGGCCACAGCCTCAGAGACACCTGGCTCCCTCCCGAGCCTGGGTCCCTAGAGGACAAGTGTCTCCTTTCCCATGAAAGCAAACATGGGACGGAGGTGTCTTGCTCATGCTGCATGGTGTCAGCTTCTGAGTTTCCTAAACCAAGGCTGAACTAGGGAGGTGAGGAAGGGCCAGCACGTTTCCTACAGATGTGCTTATCCCTGGGAAAAGATGCGGAATTCCGGGAAACTCAAACCATCCCCAGGCTAGCCATGGAGTAGATTAGGGTTCCCAGTTTGGAGAGATAGCCAAGCTCAGTTTGCAACAGTATCTTATTTCTTGAGGATGGATTTCAAAGACATGTCCCAAAAGGCAAGTGTGTGACTCTCTCTCCAAAGCAAATAAAATTCTAACACATTAAAGGACAGGAATATCCTCTTAACATAAGAGCTTCACACTTGGGCTCTCAACAGGGAAGCAATGACACGGAGACCAGGGAGGACGGACCTGGTACCCTTCCCCTCAATGAACCCACTCTAGTGCTGAGAAAAAGGGAAGGCGAACCCCAGCGTTTTTGTTTTTGATTCCAAGATTATCCCCTGCAAAGAGCCTTCATTTGAGAAAGCCCACCTCCTCTATACTGGTTCCAGAATTTGTCAGAACAAGTGTGAGAAAGAAAGCTGAGTGACTTTCAATCACTTGCGTTCTCGCTCTCTTTGGTTGCTTAAGGAGTAGGTGTCTAACTCTTCCTAATTCACAAATTCTTTTCTTTTTTTTTTTTTTTTTGCGGTACACGGGACTCTCACTGCTGTGGCCTCTCCCGTTGCAGAGCACAGGCTACGGAAGCGCAGGCTCAGCGGCCAGGGCTCACGGGCCCAGCCGCTCCGCGCGGCATGTGGGATCTTCCCAGACCGGGGCACGAACCCATGTCCCCTGCATCGGCAGGCGGACTCTCCACCACTGCGCCACCAGGGAAGCCCCACAAATTATTTTCTTAGACGTCACTTCATTAAAGTCTAGTCAGGATTATTATTCCCAGATGGTTAACACTGAGGCCTGAGAACACAGAACTTGCCCCAAATAGCCCAGCCAGGAGGGGTGGGGGAAGAAAACAGAATCCAAATTCTCTGACTCCAGCCCCTGTCCTCCACCACATGGGGTAGACCTGTCTTTCCCAGGTGACAGAGGTTGTCCTGGGCAACCCCATGGAGGAAAACAATGTGTGTTTAGCATTACTCTCTCTGTTAAATGCCAGGGGACCTCAGATACATATTAGGCTATTAGATGATATTATAATTAAATAGCTTTGTAATATTAATTTGCGATTATACTTGAAAGGAAATTCCTAGGAAACCTAAAACACGCCACACATTTGAGCACATTTCCATCTATCCTACTTCAGAATTCTCCCAGAGTTTAATTTGGCCCATGACGTAAACAATCCCGCATTTTCATCCAGAATGTGTGGCATGTTGCTGTGTTTTCAGGAAATAGACAAATCATCTTAATTTATGTAAAGAGTATTCGTAAAGATACGATAATGGAATCTGCGAGGAGTAAACACCGAATGTGTAAATATCACAGAATTATCTCTGCACATATTGTCTCCAAAAGGGAACCGAATCCCTTTGCTGCACACAGTCCCTCAGGAGAACCTGACATTTTGTTATTTTGATGTTAATGTGCACGTGCAGGGGCTGGGAGGCAGAATTCTAAAAATATCCCCCAGATTCCAACCCGTCAAACACTAGTTTAGGTGCTGCTCGGAAGGGACTTGGCAGGGATGGACCTAGAGTCTGTCATACAAAGTGAAGTAAGTCAGAAAGAGAAAAACAAATACCGTATGCTGACACATATATATGGAATCTAAGGGAAAAAAAAAAAAAGGTCATGAAGAACCTAGGGGTAAGATGGGAATAAAGACACAGACCTACTAGAGAATGGACTTGAGGATATGGGGAGGGGGAAGGGTGAGCTGTGACAAAGTTAGAGGGTGGCATGGACATATATACACTGCCAAACGTAAAATAGATAGCTAGTGGGAAGCAGCCACACAGCACAGGGAGATCAGCTCAGTGCTTTGTGACCACCTAGAGGGGTGGGATAGGGAGGGCGGGAGGGAGGGAGACACAAGAGGGAAGAGATATGGGAACATATGTATATGTATAACTGATTCACTTTGTTATAAAGCAGAAACTAACACACCATTGTAAAGAAATTATACTCCAATAAAGATGTTAAAAAAAAAAAATATCCCCCAGATTCCAACCCGTCAAACACCAGTCTAGGTGCTGCTCGGAAGGGACTTGGCAAGGGGGTTACGGTTCCCAACAGCCCGACTTTACAATAGGGAGCGCATCCGGGATTATCCGGGTGGGTCCAGTGCTGTCACGCGAGCCCTTAAAGGCAGGAAAGGAGCAGAGGGTGGGCACAGATGGTGGGAGCAGGGGAGGGACTCCCCCCACCCTGCTGGCTCTGAAGATGGGGGAAGGGGGCCACGAGCCAAGGAGCCTCTAGAACCTGAGGCCCACCCTCCACCTTCAGCATGGAAACAGGACCTCGTCTAAATGACCTTGGAAGAGGACACATCCCAGAGTCTCCAGCAAGGAGCACAGCCCTGCCGACACACTGATCTCGTCCTGTGAGACTCCAAGCAGTGAACCAGCCAGAGAGAAGCTGCGCCCTGGGCTCCTGACCCAGGGAAACTGTGGGATCAGAAGTGGGTATTGCTTTAAGCTGCTAAATTGGCAGGAACTTATCACGTCGGCAACAGGAAACTGATGAGTGGGAGAGTGGCCGTGGGCACACACGTGTGCATGTGAGCAAAAGCGCCTTTTCCCACCCTCCCTTCTCTAAGAGAAAAACTGAGAAGTGACACTAAAAACTACAGTGATGCGCCCATGTGAGAGTCACAAGACTTGACTCTTCCTTATACCTGTCCTTGTCACTTTACCTGTGTGGCTCTTCATTTTCCCAGAGGGACTGTGCACAGCTGGAAGGTCAGAATGTATTTTTATGTCTCTGATTTCCCAAACGATAAGCGCTTAACATATATATATTTGCATATGCTAAGTGAGCCAAATATAAAATGTAGGGCATCTATTCATTACTAAAACTCACTCTAAAGCAATAGCTAACACATGGCAGAGCTCTTCACCATGGCACGATTTTTTGCGTGTTGCCAAATTTTCAGCACACACAGTGCATTTACTTTTCTTTTCCAGTTTTTTTTTTCCTTCCAATGGGGAAGAAGAGAATCCTACGTAAGGCCTTTCATTGAATTAAAATATTATGGCACAAATTTCTGTACCTTGTATCTTCCTTATATTCCTTACTAGGAGAACCACAAAACGGATATATTGTTCATAAATAAGCATATGGTTCCTAAAAACGTTAGCCACTGAAAATGATATTGACCCATAGATTCAGATACGACTGAGTCAGTATTTAGCTGCTCACTTAAAGAGTCCACAGAGGCTTTAAAAAAATAGCTCCACTAGATAAAAAAACATTTTTGCTGGGAGATGAGTTCTGTTGTGATGAAAAAGACAGAGATCAAGGCAGAAAAATATGTCAGCGGAGATAATCACAGGCCGTGATGAAACACACACACTTGTGTCCTGCCTTAAGAAAGAGCTCTTAACTTAAAAGGTGGAATAGGACCATTCTCCTGGAATATGTTGGTTCCCATTTTTCCTGCAATTTAGGATTCCTTCCTTTTGGGTAAAGAATCAAGGACGGCTAAGGAATTTCATTAATAAAAACAGAAGAAATGCTTTACAGTTCACCAAAGAGGAGGGAGGCACAGGGGATCCCACCCACAGTTGAGAGCGGTTTTGTGAAATCCTATTTAATGTACTCAGAACAGAAAGAAAGAATGATGGCATGGTGGTGTATTCTACTGTGGGCAAGCTGCTACCTTGGAAACGGTGTGGCAGTCAGTCTTTGAGCAAGGTAGCTCTACCACGATAAAATGCAAAAATGTAAATAATAAAGATATTTTAAAGCTAGTGTGTCTCCCAAGGGTTCTTAATCTTTTTGCTGACATGGATCCCTTTGGCCATCTAGTGAAGCTTATTCTCAGAATAATGTGTTTAATTGCATAAAATGAAATATACAGGACTAACAACCCAGTATTTTTAATGGGCGAAATATTTGAACAGACACAACCAAAGAAGATGTACAGTTTGGCAAATAAGCACAGGAGAAGTTGCCCAAAACCACTGGTCATTAGGGAAATGAAAATTAAAACTGCAATGAGCTACTACCACTCACCTATGAGAATGGCAAAATTAGAAAAGTAAACAACAGACAACAGTAAATGTTGGCAAGGATGCAGAGCAACTGGAATGCTATACACTGCTGATGGAAAAGCAAATAGTACAACACTGCGGAAAATAGTTTGAAAGTTTCTTATAAAGTTAAACATACATGTGATTCAGCAACCCCATCCTACTTACTTATCCAAGTGTCACGAAACTAGATTCACACAGAAACTTATACGCACATGTTATAGCCATTTTATTCATAGGTGTCCCCAACGGAAACAACCCCAATTCTCCCCATCTGGAGAATGGTTAACCACAAGTGAGTACTTCCATACATGGAATACTACTCAGCAATATTGATACACACCACAGCAAGAATGATTCTTAAACCCATATGCTAAGTGAAAGAAGCCAGACTCAAAAGGCTACATATTGTATGATTCTATTTATAGAACATTCTAGAAAAGGCAAACACTCTAGGAATGGAGAACAGATCAGTCGCTGCCAGGAGTTAGGGGTGGAGTTGGAGGGTCTGACTGTAAAGGAACAGCATAAGAGTAGTTTAGTTGGGGAGGCAAAGACTGTGTCTTGATTGTGCTGGTGGTCACGCATCTCTATGCCCTTGTCAAAACTCATGGAGCTGTACACCAAAAAAAGTGACTTTTAAATCCTGAAAAAAATTTTTTTTCATTGTTCGTAAGTGAAGTAAGCCAGGCAGAGAGAGACAAATATCATATGATATCACTTATATGTGGAATCTAAAACAAAAGATACAAATGAACTTACATACAAAATAGAAAGAGACCCACAGACATAAATTTATGGTTACCAAACAGGAAAGGTGGGGCAAGGGATAAATTAGGAGTTTGAGATTAACATATATATCACAGTACTTTATATAAAATAGATAACCAACAAGGACCTACTGTACAGCACAGGGAACTCTACTCAATATTGTGTAAACAACCTATAAGGGAAAAGAATCTGAAAAACAATAATTATACACGTATAACTGAATCACTTTGCTGCACACCTGAAACTAACACAACATTGTAAATCAACTAGACTTCAATAAAAAAATAAGTAAAAACTAACCATAAAGTAAAAATATATATATTGTTCCCACCATAAAAACGTGTTTTAAGGGATGAGGAATATAGGATGACAAAGGAAGCCAGTTATATGAAAATAAAGTGGAAGTTTTTTCCCCACCTAAATTTCCAGACCCTCTGAATTCTATCCATAGACTCCCACGAAATCCCACGTTAAGAGTCCCCGAGTGCAGACCAACACGATCAGCGACGTTATGAGGAGAAGAGTCTCTGTGGCCAAAATAGTTTGGAAACGCTGGCGTCCTCACACCTTCTCAAGTGGCACCTGAGGCAGCTATAGCTCTCAGCGCACCTGACCACACATGGCACTTGGGGAGGGGATACATGTCCCAGAGAACCCTCTGGAAATACCATGTTAGATTAGCAGATTCTTGAGGGCGGTGCCCACAGTTTCCTGACCTTTGGGTCCCCAGCACCTGGCCCAGGTAGAGACTCAATAAACACCTGTATTTGTTAAAACAAATAAAATATCCATCTTTTTTTTTTTCCTTCTAAAAAAAAAAAAATCGGGGCTTCCCTGGTGGCGCAGTGGTTGAGAATCTGCCTGCCAATTCAGGGGACACGGGTTCGAGCCCTGGTCTGGGAAGATCCCACATGCCGCGGAGCAACTGGGCCGGTGAGCCACAACTACTGAGCCTGCGCGTCTGGAGCCTATGCTCCGCAACAAGAGAGGCCGCGACAGTGAGAGGCCCGTGCACCGCGATGAAGCGCGGCCCCCACTCGCCGCAACTAGAGAAAGCCCACGCACAGAAACGAAGACCCAACACAGCCAAAAATAAAAAATAAATAAAATAAATAAAAAATCAATTTCACCTAGTTACCATACAACTCAAACTTCCAAGAAATTTACTTAAAATACTTTGTTGCTTTAATACTAAGGATTTATATAATAATTTTAACATGAATCGGGATTGATAACTTTATTATGTACACAGCACACATCGTGGAAGAAATTAACCTGAAAAATTACAGTGGACAGAATCTAATTACAGAAGCCATCATGAATGCAAAGCACCTCCTAATTTTATTTTACAATGCATATTAAACTCCTGCCCCCCAAATACAATGGCTTAATGTTGTAACCTGAAATGTATGCCAATCCAAGGTTTAATTTTGCTTTTAAGATTAAGTAGCACATGTGTAATTTAAAAGTCATTTGAAACAGCAAACAATGTCATTGGGCTTACAATTAATGCACTTTTGACAACTGCAAACAAATTGAATGTGTAAATCTATTCACAACAATCTCTGTATTTAACAGACATGTCACTTTGCATGACTATACAGTTAATTTTCATTCTCCAGTGTGAAAGCTGATTTATGGCGACCTTGACCTCCAACACTGCTCTCAGCATTTTGTTCAGCTATAAAAGTTGGGCTGGACAAAAAACACTATGAAACCAAACGCTATGATTTTCTTTTCTTTTCTTTTTTCAAATTTTTTTTGCCGCACCACACAGCATGTGGGATCTTAGCTCCCCGACCAGGGATCGAACCCGCGCCCTCTGCATTGGAAGCACGGAGTCTTAACCACTGGACTGCCGGGGAAGTTCCATTATTTTTTTTTCTGATGTGACATCGGTGAAGTCCTTATCCCCCTAACACTGTGCTTTCCAAAATGTTATTTCAAAGATAGATAAACACATTTCCAGTATACACCTCCAAGTCTGTACTGAGGGTAGGATGTTTCCTATTCACTCAGCCTTGTAGGTGGATTCAGCATCAGACGAGCACGCTGTCTAACCCAGCACAGCAACTCTGTCACACACCCAGAACAAATGATTCTAAACGCACAGAGAAAAACCAGGAAAGACGTAAAAAGGGAATGGATTGGCACTGGAAAACTTCCAAAAGGAGGCCGGATAGAATCAATACAAACGGATGGTAACACGTGCATTTAAAAACAGAGAATTGCTGTATCTGCACTAAGTTTTCTACTATTTCCTTCCCGCTCAGAAATTTCAAGCTCTAAGGAAACAAACAGGCTTGTCAATAACAAACACGATTTACTGAAAGGGGGAGCAGGCCAGGAAGCCAGCACACGATGACAACTGGATAAACAAAACAAGAGCAACTCAGAGGAACTGGATAAACAAAACAAGAGCAACTCAGAGAATCGTTTCTCTGTTAAATGAAAGGAATTTTAAAGTCTGTTCAGATATTGCATGAGAATGGTTGGAAAATGAGTGAAAAACAGCCAATATCCCAAATAAATCTTCTTTAACGTTTTGCTTTAACTATAAATCTGAAGGCTACCATTAATGCAATTACGAATCTTGAGAAAAAAGGTAATTCAGGGTTATCGTATCTAGGAAATCAATATTCCCTCTGATAGTTTGTGCAGAGTGCGTTAATTTTCCTGGCCAAAAACTGATGGTGCTTTTTGTATTTTATACTGAAATACAATATAAAATATGGAAAAATCCATTTAAATAATAATAGTAATATAATAATCATAATAAATAACACATTAAAATGCACCAGATAAATGGATATCACTATTCACTCTTAAAAGTAAAATTAAATCAGGAAAGTAATTCATTATGTCCCACCACGGAATCAGAATCACCTGTATTCTGATATAAAGGACCAAAATAACCCACTCACAAATGTTACTTATTGTATTTTCTTTAGCCACATATTTTATTCAAAGATGTGGCCATCTCAGAATCACGGTCTGGAATTGCAGAAAGAGGCTCAAAACAAGCTGCCTGGATTTCCAGGCCCATCGCCTCCAAGCTGTTCTGCCCCTTACAACCCAGCGTGCAGGTCTGGTGACAGGCCCTGCTTAGAAAGCGGACAGACCCAGGTTGGAAGCCCAGCTCTGCCACCTTCTAGGGAAATGGCCCTGAACAACTCATGTCACTTGTCCAAGCCTCAGTTTTGCTAACCATAAGATGGCCTGACATCTTACACATATTCAACTTAAGAAAATTCAGCCACACGAAGTGAATCCACTGTGTCCCCCGGTGCCTTCTCAGAGGGGGCATCTTGTCACAAGGAGTATGATTCCAGTAGCTAAAGGAATGTATCTTTTAATAACACGGCCTCTGAAAATAGGTCAGTACTTCCTTTAGTGTCAACCAATGACACCTACGGGTTCCAACGCTGGAGGCAAAGGTAGCTGAATTAGTCTTACTGACATAGTAACACACGTGCCGCCCTCCTGCAGGTGTGTGACCTGCCCTGGGGCAGAGGCCACTCCAGTAAACCCGCCTGTTCCTGTAACTCCGTGAGGAAAGAGACAAGAGCTATGCACACGCCTGACACGTGGAGGCCCCTGAATGGCAGCTGTTACTAGTCCCTCTGTCTCTGTCTGTCTCTGTCTCTCTGTGTCTCTCTCTGTCTCTGTCTCTCTGTGTCTCTCTCTCATCTCTGTCTCTCTGTCTCTGTCTCTCTAGCTCTCTGTCTCTTTCTGTCTCTGTCCCTCGGTCTCTGTCTCTGTCCCTCTCGTCTCCCTATTAGATCACAACAGCCGCTTCCCGACTGCTTCCCATTCCCCGTCTGCTGGTTCTCCCTGCCCCTGTACTCCCAGGACTACTCTGCACACACGGAACCTGTCACCAGTCCACAAGGAGCAGTGCCCATGTCTCTGTCTTGCTCCCCACGTCCCTGCCGTCCAGGCTCCTGCACTCAGTTAACCAGGAAACGTGAAAGCAGCTCTAGGAAATGGAACCAAATATTCCTGCTGGGATGTGAAAGCTTCCCACAGAAGGAAAAGAAACTAATATTAAAGGTGAATTTTCCAAATCTGACTTCCCAGACAGAACAACTATAAACGCTCGTTTCTTCACTCGTTCACGGCTAAACATGCTCACATTAAAACAGCCTCAGGGGTGAGAACAAAATAAAAACAAGCTCTTTAAAAATTTTAATAGCCTGTACTTCCTTCCAGAAGACAATCAGTTACAGTAGAGGAGAAAATGAAAAAAACAAAAACCTCAGTTTTTTTTTTTTTCACACAGCACGAGACATTGCAAACAGTTATCTATAAAGCTGTAACGTTTCCTCACTACGAGCCGAGGAGGAAACCTAAAAGTTGGAAACTCTGCCTTGAGAAAACACAATAAAAAAAAAAAAAGAAAACACAATATATAGAGTCTTGACCTTAAACAAAATTGTTAAGAAGTGATTATTTGTTCCCTAAAAGGATTAGCTGCTTTACAAAAGGATTATCTACAGACTTCTAGAAGGTATTAAGCTTAGCCAGTGCATATAAACCACGATTCAAATTAGCATAACTTTTCAGGAATACATTAATATGTAATACTGGGTTTACTTGGAGACAAAAATAGCCCTTGAGTTCGGTACAAACCAGGCAGCATGAATGCCTGTCTTTGGGGGCTGCCCTTAGCAGCCTCAGCTCTCGTCCTACTTCCTGGCATCCTTCTTACGTGCACCGTCAGTGGTTCAGAGCGCTCCACCCAGGGCAGGATCCTACCTGCGGTCCCACCTCCACTCACCGGCAGCCAAACTCCGGCAGGGAGGTGATGCAGCCTCCAACAATCGATCCTACCCAGGACTGACTCTTGCGGGCGAGTTGTGTATCCAGGGATGCTCTGCAGCTGCTGGTCGAGGCCACAGCTGCGAGGGCACAGTGGCAGCAACGTCCAGCAGACCCAGCAGCCACGGACCACAGGCCACATCCTCATCAAAACCTCCTGTGGCCTGGCCTGGACTGTGGCTCAGGCTGTGAGCCTCTGGGGTTCCTGCCCCTTTTCTGAAACCGTTTCTCCAGTCTTCCATTTGATTCTAAGGACTACTCAGTAACCTTCTGTCCAGTTGCTTTTCTCAATTCTGTGGTGCACAGCTAAAAGCCGTAACTCATACACCCAGGACAATAAACGAAGGAAGGGTCCTCACCAGCACCTACCCTGTGGAAAGGGCTGGTCATCCTTCCCTGCGTAAGTAGGGCTAACCTGAGTGACCAGCAGAATATTGCAGAAGAGACCTTGTGACTTCGGAGGCTAAGATGCTGCAACTTCTGCCTTGCTTTCTCTGGGACCACTCTCTCTGGGAGAAGCCGGCTGCCGGTCATAAGGATGCTCACGTTGTCCTACGGATATGTGTCCACGTGGGGAGGCGCTGAGGCCTCCTGCCCACAGGCGACATCAGCTTGGCAGCCATGGAATTGGATCAGCCAAGCCTCAGACGTACCGGCTTCAGAAGGTGAGCTGAGACCCAACTGCCAAAGGTCGCGTGTGCTTCGTCCGCAGGACCACCTCTCCGGTACCTGGGAATGTGCATTTCAAATGCCTCTGCTTAAAATAGAAATGGTACCGATGGCTGAGGTTTTCTCACTTGGCTCATTCATTAAAGCAGCTACTTTCTAGCGAGCTCAGCTACAGTTGTACTCGATAACTTGTAGGTTTAAAAATTATATATTATCAATAGTTTTTAGGAAAGATGAAAGCACTAAGATATGGGGGGTCCGTGCCAATGTTTCCATGTTCTGTAACCAAATGGGACCCTACTGAACACTTCACCCACGTTGTGCTGGTTAATCTTGCAGTTTTCATTGCTTGGGTCATTAAATACCCCCCTGAACACAGGAAGGGACGTTGGGCAGAGAGGAACATACCGACCGTAGGCCAATGGTGAAATCCCGCTGACAAACATACATTTGCCCAATCACGCATCTCGAAAACATTCCCTCGTCCTTGCTGACGAAGAAGCAGGCCTGTGACCCTATAACTCCACCCCATCTCCAGCTCAAACTCCTTCTCGATAAAAACGCTTCAGAGTTAGTTCTCACGTGCTCCTCTGATTTGCTCAGTTTCTCAGAGACACGGTCCACCTCACACCGTGGTTAATTGTATTTTTTATGCATTTTGACACAGCATTTAAACCTCCACCCAAATACTCCTTGTACTCGTCATGGATGTTTTCTAGCTTAAGCCTCCTGCCGGGAAACCGTTCCCTGCCAGCCAGGCCAGACAGTGCAGCGATCGCACGGATTTCATCGGGATGCGCGCTGCTCTTTTAAGGGGCTGAGCTCCCACCTACCAGAAATCAGGCCGCGGGAGATGAGTGCAAGGGAGTGGGCACCCCCCCTGAAGGTCAGCTCCAAGCCCGGGTTCATCCAGATCCCGCCAGAGGTAACAAGAAGTAACGTATGTGTGGTCCGGACACTGCATTAAAGAAAGACTGTGACTCCAATGCTAGGGTATCTTGATCGAATTTTTCCCAAAGTAGAAACTCTCCATGGAGCCCTTAAAACGAATCCAAAATGATTTTCGCATCAGGAGCAGCTGGGCAAAATCATTCTGTTATTCGGTTCTGTCGGGCTCGCAGCACTTAGCCCCGGGCATCTGTGGTTCCTCAGGCCTGAGTCAGGGTCTCTCCTGCAGCCCCTGGGGTGGTCCCTGTTCCCAGAAGCCTGTCCCCCTGGCCTCCTCATGTGATGAGGCCATCGGATCTTTTCATTTTTTGGAGACTGGGCAATAGGAGGGAGGAAACAATGGGCATTTCTTGAACTAGCTTTGCTATTGCTCGTTTCAAAAGAACGGCACACCGGCCACTCTGAAGGTGAAGTGTCAGCTCTCGGGGCCACCGGTCTGGGCAGGCGTGCAGCGGGCGGGAGAGCTGCCAGAGGCACGAAGCCACTGCCGCTGACATGGCCACTGCCACCCACGGGGCCGGTGTCTGGGGTCAGGGCCCTCACTCCACAGCGCGAGTGGCCCCACTGTGAGAGGGTGAGCTCAGCGGGGTCTGGGGTTCTGGAAGAAGAAGCCCCAGAGGTGGAGCTGAGACTGGGGAAACACAAGAGAAAGAGTGGGGAAGCGGGGAGCACAAGGGGAGCCTGGTGGGGGACAAGCCCGGCCACAGCCAATGGGTGGCCCTGCCGCCCAATTTGGCCTTAGAGTCCGACCTCCTTTGAATGTTAAGGTTAGAAAGAGAGTCGCAGGAATCTGTATTCACTACAAGATACATGGGCTCTGTAAAGAGAGGCTGGCAACATTTCAGTCCCGGGCGGCAGCCACTCAGCCATCAACACCCACGTGGAAATGGGGCCCCTAACGAACACACACTGCTCCGGATCCACGGGGAAGGGAAGCGGCACAGTTCCTGGCACAGGAGAGCCTCTCAGTCCCACGTGGATGACACCAGGACCTCGGGGCGGCCCCCTCGCCACACACGGTCCCCAGAGCAAGGCTGAGCTGGGCGCCACCAGCCTCTTAGGGGAATCCTGGGGGCAGACAGACAGACAGACATGGAAGCCCAGGCGCCAGGTAGAGGATGCGAGGGCTGGACCCGTGGATTCTGTTCAGCACTGGAGCCCCAGCACAGAGTAGGTCTCCCGTTCATACGTGCTGAGCGGATGACTGAATGGACATAGGTACACGACTACAAGCCTCCTGCGGCTTCAGGGCCGCGGGCAGCAGCCTCCACCACCACCAGCATGCTGCTGGGAATCCCACCCTCCACCGTTTATTCCGTTCAGGCCTCGGCTTTCCCAAGCTGTCGTCTTATAAAAAGCAACGCTTGAAACTGGCCCCCACTGAGTCCCTAACACCTCGGTCATGGGTTAGTCTATCCAAGAGCTCTCATTTAGGACAGAAGCGGCCGGACTGAAAGGGGAGCAGAGCACGAACGAAGGGGATTCGCCGAGGATACGAGTCTCCCTCGGTGCAGGCACTCGTGACTGGCCCGCTCCCAACGATGGTTGCATTTCAGTCCTGAGAGCCACGGGTACCAGGTACCATCTCAATCCTGCTGTTGGCCCTGCGAGGAATCGGTGCCTCTTCTCCACCTGCCCAGGCAGCCATGGGGCCGCCTATACCTCCGGGGCCACCCTCTGCCCTCGGTCACTGAGGAGAGTCCTGACCTCGTTCCTGGGCCCCTGCAGAAAGCCCCTGACGTCTTCCACCCGGCCACACATCGGGATTCCCTGGGGAGCTCTGTGAAAATGCAGCTGCCGACCTCACGGCATGCAGGATGCTCTGGGACCTCCCTGATGCACGGCCCCCTGGAGGAGACCACTGAGAGCCCCCCGGGCCCCCAGCCCACCCCTCATCAGCCACCTCCCCTTCCTCAGAACCCCCCTTCACCTCCCCCAGCCCACGACGGAGCCCAAGTCCCTCCTCTGATTCTAAGACCCTTCCCAGGAGGCCGAGGGGTCCTCACATCTGCTCCCTGAGCGGTCCAGCCTCTTCCCCTCCCCTGAAGGCCTCAGCCACCCCACCCCAAGGTGATCTGGAGGGAGCTGCTCCGCCCCCGACCCCTGGCAGGACACGGGGCCCAAGCCCGGACAGTCAGAATAGGATGAGCCCTGGCCACGGTGCAAGCCTTTGGGATGGCAAGTGGCCAAGGCCTGGCTCATCAGAGCCAGGGAGACCCACCTGGGAGCCTACGGCTGCACCTGCTGGAAAGGCTCTCTCCTGGGGGGATGAGAGGCTGCTGGGGAAAGAGCCTGTCCAGGCGAAGGGGAAAGGATGGCGGACCCTGACGGCAACGCTGAGCCACTGGATCCCGCTCTTCCCGAACCTTCGGTTACATAAGTCAAGGAGGCCTCTTGTGAACCCGAGTGGAATGAACCGTGTCTCCACGTCTGACGCCCTCAGATCCCTGACAATACACAGCCCGCCTCTTCCAGTCTGCGGGGCGACATCACACCTTCCTCTGCACTGGGGCCCCAGGGAAGGCCAGGGGAGTCGTGGAGGAAGGGTCAGCCCACGCCCAGGTACAGACTCTCCAGCAGACCCTCCCACAGACGGGCCTGGGAGGCTACAGCCACGTCAGTAACGGGAGCTGCTTCTTCTGTCCCGCCACCGGGACCCCCACCAACTAGCACCCGTGATCGGAGGGGAGTGTGGTGACCTCAGGGCAGCTGCACACCCACCAGCTCCCTGGGGATACATACCCTGGCTGGGGGTGGGGAACAGAGTGGACCCTCAACCAGACTCAGAGTGGAGGCAGCAAGGGGCTCCTCCCAGAAGGCAGGCCCCCCTCAGGCTCCAGGGGGGCCAAGGGACTCTCCTCATGGGCGCCTAACCGATGTCTCGTTATCATTGGCAACAGGGGTCGAGCCCCAGGGTACCGGATACCAATCACTCCACACGTTTCAATGCATATAGTCACCATCAATCAAGCCCATCACATCCACACAGCCAAGCAATCCCCGCCCAACGTCGCTCAGGCCATCAGCTCGGAAGTCACTCTGGGAAGCACGGCCGCGCTCCCTGCCTGCCGGGTCTGAAAATGGACACAGCACGTGGAGCCAGGCTGTTCCAACGGCTCCAAGCTGCCGGTCACTAAAGAAAGCATAATCTCTGTAAAGCACTTACAGATCACCGCTGTACTGACACAAAACAAGACAACAAGAAAATCCACTGCAAAGTAAAAGGACGAGGATTGATGTCCTTGATTTCTGCCGGCACTGCCTGCCCATTCAGGGTGTGCATTTTACTATAAAAAACAATAAATCATTTGCTAAACAAAAGCATGCCACGTGCAAGAAACACACGTGACTGCCTTCCAAAATACCGCCTGGACGCAGCTGGCCGGGCCAAAACCACACCCAGAGGAACAGGCTGGTGAGAGTCAGGCCAAGCAGACACAGGATGGAGGCCCAGCAGTGAGGCCATAGCCCCTCACCTCCAGACTCTGCTAGAGGCTGGACAGTTCAACTCCTGTCAAAACACACAGATAAGCTAGGCTTTCGTGTGGGGCCTCCACACGAGGAGCCCCCATTTCCCGAAGCCCCAAAACTGAACAGGGGGTCAGACACAGGAGGGAGGATAAAGGGGTCAGCCCACCAGGGTGGTGAGAACAGGAAAAGGATGCTCGGTTGGACTTGTTCTCAACTTGTCTGTTTTTCTTCTTGCAGACGCCACCCTGCTCTCATCAGTCTCTGGCCCACCATCTCCTTGAGTCCTAACACCATGCCTTCAATTAAGTTGCAGAGTTCTGATGGATAGATATTTGAAGTTGATGTTGAAATTGTGAAACAATCTGTGACCATTAAGACCATGTTGGGGCTTCCCTGGTGGCACAGTGCTTGAGAGTCTGCCTGCCAATGCAGGGGATGCGGCGGGTTCGAGCCCTGGTCTGGGAAGATCCCACATGCCGCGGAGCACCTGGGCCCGTGAGCCATGGCCACTGAGCCTGCGCGTCCAGAGCCCGTGCTCCGCAACGGGAGAGGCCACAACAGTGAGAGGTCCGCGTACCGCAATGAAGAGTGGCCCCCGTTTGCCACAACTAGAGAAAGCCCTCGCACAGAAATGAAGACCCAACACAGCCAAATAAATAAATTAATTAATTAATTAATTAAAATTTTTAATAAAAGACCATGTTGGAAGATTTGGGAATGGATGATGAAGGAGATGATGATCCAGTCCCCTTGCCAAATGTTAAGGCAGCAACACTAAAAAAGGTCATTCAGTGGTGCACCCCCCACAGGGATGGTCCTCCTCTCCTAAGGATGAGGAGAACAAAGAAAAGCGAACAGATGACATCCGTGTTTGGGATCAAGAATTCCTGCAAGTTGACCAAGGAACACTTTTTGAGCTTATACTGGCAGCAAACTACTTAGACATCAAAGGTTTGCCTGATGTTACCTGCAAGACTGTTGCCAATATGATCAAGGGAGAAACTCCTGAGGAGATTCGAAAGACATTCAATATCAAAAATGATTTTACTGAAGAAGAGGAAGCCCAGGTACACAGAGAGAACCAGTGGTGTGAGGAGAAGTAAGATTTTGTGTCTGATGCTGTAACACTGTAAGGATTGTTCCAAACACTAGTTGCACTGCTTTGTTTATAATTGTTAATATTAGAAAAACGGTCCACAAATGCAGCAGCAAATCAGTTGTATTTTAGCAGAATGTCGTCCTCATTGCATGTGTAGTTTCAGTACAGATTCCAAACTTATGGCTCAGTTTCTTCTAGTATGATCAAAAGTTATTTTTTCTTTGTTCTGAATAAAACTGAACTGTGGGTTCTCTATATAAAGTGGCATTTTGGGCTTTCCCTCTTTTTGTAAAGTAATTTCTGCCTAGTTTATTGTCCAGTTAACTTCAGTTTAGTGACTTTTAAAAGTTGGCATTGCAAATAAAACAACTTGCAAAAAATTTTCTGAAATAGAATTAACAACATATTATCTTTATTCATGAGTTGGCAACTGGAAAAAGGCTACTTGAGGTAAATGTTATCAGAGTGGGGTTATCAGAATGTCTTCCAGCTTCCTGGAGTCCACTGGTATCGATTAGCCTGTATGTAGCAGGGCTCCCTTAATTAGATCTGAGGACGTGTTTTTGCATTTTTATCCTCTCAGCTTTGAATATGTTGGCTAGAGGCTCAGTTACTACTCAGTTTGTGGTTTGAGAGGAAATAGAATTAGACAGTTTGCTGGCTTTTCACTTAAAAAAGACACTTGACCCATGTGGTGTGTCATCTTTTTATGAACAGTAATCCTATGTGGGGAAAACCATAAACACTACTTGTGTGTAAAAAATAATTTAACCTTTAATGTTAACATGTGTGGCGTAACACAGAAAGCATCAGTCACGAATGCAAGATACTTTCAATAAAAAGTAAGTTACATCAAAAAAAAAAAAAAAAAAAAAAAAAAAAAGGATGCTCAGTCCTGGTCAGCACATGGTACCAGGAACAGGCACTGTGACCCCGGCAAGTCTCAGGCTGCTCACCTAGGGCAGGCATTGTCCTCAGACTCTAAACAGGGAGCTCACACAGTTCCCCAAACTTCTCAAAGAGAAAATGTCTAAAGCAAAAAGGTAGACTTGCCTTTGGTATTTATTCATTTATTTTCTTTTCCATTACAGTTTATCCCAGGATATATATATATTTTTTGTTTGTTTGTTTGTTTGTTTAAAGAAGATGTTGGGGGTAGGAGTTTATTAATTAATTAATTTATTTTTGCTGTGTTGGGTCTTCGTTTCTGTGCAAGGGCTTTCTCTAGTTGTGGCAAGCGGGGGCCACTCTTCATCGCGGTATGCGGGCCTCTCACTATCGTGGCCTCTCTTGTTGCGGAGCACAGGCTCCAGACGCGCAGGCTCAGTAGTTGTGGCGCACGGGCCCAGGTGCTCCGCAGCATGTGGGATCCTCCCAGACCAGGGCTGCGGCCACTGCTCCGCAGGCCACATGCTGCGGAGCACCTGGGCCCGTCCCCCGCATCAGCAGGCAGACTCTCAACCACTGCGCCACCAGGGAAGCCGATATCCCAGGATATTGAATATGTTTCCCTGTGCTATACAGTAGGACCTTGTTGTTTACCCATTCTATATATAATAGTTTGCGTCTGCTAATCCCAAACTCCCAGTCCATCCCTCCCACACACCCCCTCACCCTTGGCAACCACAGTCTGTTCTCTATGTCCGTGAGTCTGTTTCTGTTTCGTGGATAAGTTCATTTGTGTCATATTTTAGATGCCACACATAAGTGATATCAGATGATATTTGTCTTTCTCTTTCTGACTTACTTCGCTTAGTATGATAATCTCTAGGTCCATCCATGTAGCTGCAAATGACATTATTTCACAGAATTGGCTTTGGTTTTTGGTAAACTGAAGGACTTATACGGAAAACGTATTTCTACTTAAAAACAAATGAGGGGGCTTCCCTGGTGGCGCAGTGGTTGAGAGTCCGCCTGCCGATGCAGGGGACACGGGTTCGTGCTCCGGTCCGGGAAGATCCCACATGCCGCGGAGCGGCTGGGCCCGTGAGCCATGGCCGCTGAGCCTGCGCGTCCGGAGCCTGTGCTCCGCAACGGGAGAGGCCACAACAGTGAGAGGCCCGCGTACCGCAAAAAAAAAACAAATGAGGGAAGTTATTGAGAAAATAACTAGAAATGAGTAAAAGTGTTTTCTTTTTTATTTGATGAAAATCAGTGGGAAGGGTGCCTCTTTAGTGTGCAGTGAATTCAGTTTCCTGAGCACAAAACCGTGGTTGCATTGAGCCAGGTCGTATGTCCGTCCTGGGCACTGTTCTGCACACAAAGGTACCTGGACCTGGCTCCATTTGTAAAATGAAGGGAGAAAATGAATTTTTTTTTTTTTTTTGGCCGCATGGCATGCGGATTTTAGTTCCCCGACCAGGGATCGAACCCGCACCCCCTGCAGTGGAAGCACGGAGTCTTAACCGCTGGACCGCCAGGGAAGTCCTGAGAAAATGAATTTTTAATGCAATGCAATTGCAGGCCTCACCATCATTCCTGACCTCCATGACTTTGAAGGGTGTTTTACAGCCCAGGGAGCTCTCAGGAAAACTCCCCTTCCCCGGCATGGAAGACAGAACTTGAGTTTCCCAGTTGGGCCAGTTCGTAGAAATCTACAGGGAAGGTTCTCACTCCGGCTGGCTAAGAAATCGGCAAAGGCACTCAACCTCTGTCAGAAGCTCCTCCTCGGGGGCAGCCGGCCTTCTTCGCTCTTGTAAGTGTGCGTCTTTCCTCTCTTTCTGCCAGAGGGGCAACTGCCAGGATGCTGACCAGCTGGGGCGGGCCAGCTGCATTAAGCATCCCTCACATTTGGTTTGCGTAAGTGACCATGATTCTCTGAGCCTCTCCCCCAGCTGCTGTGTTCCACTCCTTTAATAAACGTCACTGCTTCAAATCTGGCTTTTCTCCACTTAAAAAGGAAACTTAAAATGTGATGCAGCAAGCTAGACTGAGGTCTGGGTGCAAGAGTCCTGGGTGCAGGGAGAGAGTGGGGGGACTCCCAGTCTATACCTGTCAGAGGCCAACGGTGGCCACATGCAGGTTCATGAGCCCTTCCTACCACAGTTCCTCTGAGTCGGCTTCTCTGATGACAACAGTCACCATTAAATGACCTATTTCATGTTATTTTATTAGGAATACTGTCCAATCCCCCAGGTACAATGTACACTGTAACCAAATTTCTCATAAAAAGAAAGATAAACAGTTAGCAGGGTGATGCACAAACACTGTCATCACCAGTTTCAAGATGAAAAACTGTCCTCAAGCCTCAATGGGCCGACTCTCCGTAGTGGAATCACCTGCCTCTAGTCACCAAATTCCTTGGCTCCCGGCCAAGGGCACCTCCAACTCAGCCTACAATCTGGTCTTATCCTCATCCCCTAATCTTGCATCTGGCCCAAGTGCAAAGCAGTCTTCCCAGCCAAAAATATCAGGGCCTTGGTCAGGCAAGACTCGTGAAGCTGTCAAAACAAACTGTAGACACATGCATTTTTCTGCAGGATGAGTCTAGAGTCTTCCTCAGAATCTCAAAGGAGGACATGAGCTTAAACAGGTTAAGAACTGCTGGGCCATCACACAGAACCCAGACTCTTAGGAAGTGTCTGGAGAATCCCAAGCTTTTCCATCTGTCTTGTCCCAGTCTCATCATCCCTGGGCTTTAGCCGCACTCAGATACCCGCTGTTCCTCTGACAGGTCACGCTACTTTTCACCGCTGGGCAAGCACACGGAGGCCCCTCTGTCTGGAATGTTCTAGCCCTGTTGGCTGCCAAGAAAACATCCTTGAAAACGAAGCCTGCTCTATTTGGTGAAGCCCTTCCAGGCCCCCGCTTCAAAAGCCCGTCTTGACAGCTCTGTTCCACCTCTGCATCCACCTTTACATTATACATGCCCTGGAAATGATGGATTTTGCCCGCCTATGGCTGTGGGGCACCCATAGGACAGGCACTGTGACTTTTCTGTAACACCAGTGTTAAGCCCAGTGCAAGTATATCGTAGATACTCAATAAATGCTTAAATCCCCATTTGTCCCTTCTATGCGACCTTACAGACGCTTTTAAATACTACCCACATTTGATGAAAACCAAGAAATATCCTTTGAAAGAATGTCACTGGCTGGCTAAGAATAGGCCTAGCTTGGCCCAATTCTGTGGAAAATTATTAAATTTCTGGCTCTTGCATTTTTATATTATGTTGGGCCAAAATCAGGACTTTGCTCAAAGGAATTTAAATGAGCAGACTGATACCATCTCCAATAGATGACTGAACTTTAGCTGATGTTCGCAACACTGGCGAAAAGTAATTTATTGAATTACCGATGCACTTAATGAGGTGCTGCCAGAAGCTCAGGGGGAGACAGTGCTGAGCCAACTGTATTTGAACCTGAAGGACGGGGTGACTGTTTCAAAGCATTTTGGTGTCTGGGACTTAAATGTTCAGCTGTTTATAAAACTAAGGCCACTTTCAGAGCCAGAAAAACCACCTACTGAAGAAAAGCGTTCATTACAAGGAATACCTTTACTAGTAACCAGGCAGGTTTTGAGCTGACTTGAAATAATGTGGCTGCAAAGGAGAGTTTCTTTTGATTAGCCAATGTCATAGTGCAACTAAGATGGGTTTATTTTTTGCATGTTTAAGAAGCTAAAGTATTTTAATCTCTTTGAAAGAGCATTTATGTGTTTTCTAGTCATTAAAGCAAGTGCCCTAAGGCAACATTTTGTGAGCCCAGACTGAGTCACTGTAAATCCCTGAATGTCACAAAAGGATACAAATACCCTGACTTTTTGTTAACTCATACTGATTCCCTACCCCTGTTCCCCTGGAATTGTTGAGAGAGCTTCTGCTTCTGACATGCAGTGTGTTTGGAAGTGACAGGTCACCCCCTTGCTCTCTGAAATCGTCTCAGGCTATGCCTTGGTCCTTAACTCTTGCCTCCAGGTCCTAGGATCCAGGGCTCCCGTTCTGGAACGAAAAGTTTGGAGGCCTCCTCAGAGGACAGTCATGAGAAGATAAAAAGCTTAGTATCTCAGGCTCCCCTGGCGGCGCAGTGGTTGAGAGTCCGCCTGCCGATGCAGGGGATGCGGAATCGTGCCCCGGTCTGGGAGGATCCCACATGCCGCGGAGCGGCTGGGCCCGTGAGCCATGGCCGCTGAGCCTGCGCGTCCGGAGCCTGTGCTCCGCAACGATGGGAGAGGCCTCAACAGTGAGAGGCCCGCGTACCACAAAAAAAAAAAAAGCTTAGTATCTTGATAGTCTCCCTGTTTTGTAACAAGTGGATTAGTATAAAATGGCTAAGAGCAGGCCAGCCCTGGGAAAAACTGCGACGTAAGAAAAACTGACCACTGGTGTCCTCAAAGCCCTCAAAGCCCCTCCTGAGCCATATTTCAAACGACCAGAGAAAAGCTTTATCCTGTGACAAGAATCCAGCCAGACTGGTGAGGGAGGGAGGGGAGGCCCCAGGGCTGTGACATCAAATCATGTAAGTGGGTGTCCCCCTTTGAGGGCAGCCTTTTGAACAAGAGAGGAAGAAAGGGAGGCCGGAGCTCCCACGGTTTAATGGGGTACCTGCTGGGACAGGAGCTGGCACTGGCTGGGCTCTGCCCCAGCGGGCTCCCACCCCCGGCACTCGTGCACATTGACAAAGGAGTCAAGGCCAAGTCTGCTGAACTCAGCCGAGCAGACCCACGGAAGCCCCATCCCTGGGACACAGCCTGAAAACGCCAAGTCCTTTTGGGGTCAGAAACAAAATAACAAGGCTGAGTACGAAGGTCACTCAGAATAACACATGGTAACCAAGGAGCTAGGCGACAGGACATTCAAAAATCTTAGCTGAGAAGAAAAATGGAAGTAATTTGCTCCCTAGTACAAAAATCCTTGACTAATGTTCAGCTGGAAACGACCAAATAGATTTAAGGACATTAATAACCAAAAACGCCTGTGTTTACAGAATGGAAATGGAGTGACTTGCTTTGAGGACAAAGCAAGTGTGGCTGAGCAGAAATCAGAGCTCAGATCGTCTCGAGCCTTTGATGCCAGTCCCATCGCCCCCGGACTCCTGGACATGATAGCAGTACCAGCGACCGTCTGGTAAGCAGGAGGCCGTGCTCTCTATACGTGACCTCAATCCATCCACATAACAACCCTGTTTGGGAAGTATCATTGTCCCCATTAGAAAGAGGAGGGATCACACTGGGAGACAGTAAGTCACTTGCCCACAGCCTCCGTGTCAAGAGCCCCAGCCTGACCCCATCCCTCTGCTCCAAAGCCTGTGCTCTGAGTCCTGGGCTGGGCACCTGCCAGTGAAAAGCAAAGCCCGGGGCTCAGATCCACTGCTGGTTCTCAGACAGAGTAAACTCACTGCTGGGGGAGCCCAGCATACAGCCTCCTCCACTGCCCGGGACAGCTCACACTCGGGTCTGTCACTTCCTCCCCTCCCTCCACTGCTCCACTTTCCACTTCTCTTGGAAGCCTGGATGCCCTGTGAGCTCCAGGCACCTGGCGAGCAACCCAGCATCCCTGGAGAGGATGACGCAGCCAGTGCACCTGCCGGGGAGCATGGCTGAACGCTGAACACTCATTCCGGCATGAGCCTTTCTGCCAGATCATATTTAGCGTTGCTGGAACCCAGGCTTGGGGTGCAGACAAGTTTTCCTATCAATTCTTCATTCCCCACCCAATAAACAGAACAGCGAAACACCTGCCCAAAACGCTTCGGGTTTTTAGCACATAACCAAGGATCATTTTTCTCCTTCAAACTCTCCTCTGTCCCCTGCTGGAGTTTATATTTGTTTCAGGGAGAAAGAAAACGTTGTCACCGTTTTGGATCTCTCATCCAATATACTCTTGATTATATCTGAAACCTATTTAAAAACACACATTAAAAAATATATATTTACTTACTTCTTATTTCGCTGGGAATCAATATAAAAGGGTATGTTTGTTTTTCTGAAAGATATTGCTAATTTTTTTTATTTCGTAAGCTTTGACAACTCCTTTGAAGTATCGGCACAGCTGAAAGAAAGATATCAGGCTCACATTTCTGGCTCCGGGCCGGGAGCCGTGTGAGTTCAAAGAGGCTGCGAACCACATCAAAACTCCCCAGGTAGAACACCTGGGGCGGCCCTTGATGGACAAGGTTTGGGGAACAGCAGCCAGACTGAGACAAGCAAAGAAAGCCAGTCTGGTAATCCCCAGACTAGGGGTCTCCCAGCCTGAATCCGGCAGACGCTCCCCCAGCCCCACAACTGTACACCTGCATATCTGTTGGAGGATTTAGTAAAACTCAAGGAAACCCGTTTTCCTCCGGTGCAGCTGATCTAAAACTCCAGCCATCTAGAGTGTTATCCAGCACTCTGCTTTTGGAGAAAAACCCAAGTGGCACAACAGTGAGACGTTAACTCTCCCAAAAAAGCCTTTCGGTATGTCTGGGGTCAGCATGTAAAACTAACACCCTGCTGAACACACCCATGAGCCTAATCCTACTCTGTGTAGATCTGGTACCCAGCACAGAGAGGATGTGGCCCCTGCGATGAACTGGGAACGGGAGGCCGCCCAGCTGTGGATGCAGCCGGGCGCGCGGTCGGCGGCAGCACCGCCCGGACCAGCGTGGATTGGGTGAAATCGACCAGCACACTGGGGTTAGGAGGAGCTCAGAGATGGCCCGGTGCCACACATCTCTCTTTGGAGGTAAGAAAAGTGAAGTTCTGAGCGTTTGGGGGGCAGTTTGTTTTCTAGTCTAGAAGCCATTCTCTTGACCCTGGGGCCACGCTGGTTCTAGACACACCGCTTCTCGATGCCGGGTTTGGCTCACTTGCATCCGGCACACAGCCTGGTTTAATGCAGCCCGTGCACCCAGGCTAATGCACATAAAACACTGCACCTCCGCCTACCAGGTCATTCGCACATTGAAGAGTCAATGGCGTGTGTTGAAGAACGGATCTGTTCATGGAGCACAGATTAAAATACTTAATCACGCAAATTTTACATCATCTCTCAAGTTATCACGCAAAAAAACATCGTTAACTGGCATGTCCCACCGTATTGATTTGATCTAGCGCTGTGGAAGGCACACAAAAGGTATCTATCTACTCATGTGGACTCTGAGTTTGTTCATGTATTCATTCAAACATCACTGTTTCTTACTGCATGTGATACACAGCCTCGGGTATTGGAGGGGACTAATAACCACAGTTTACGGAGTGCCAGCCATGTGCCTCGTTCTTTATATGCATCAACTGTCACTCTCACAACAGTCCTGTGAAGTAGAGATTATCACTCCCATTCTACAGGAGAGAACACTGAGGCATGAATCTTGAATAACTCAGCCAAGGTCATACCAGAACCAGGATTTGAATCCATACCTGAACCCAAAGTCCAGGCTCTCAGAGACATACCTTCCACCCTGAAAACACAAATGACCTGGTAGAGGAGATAAACAAGTCAACTGGAAATCAAAACAGATTCTCATAGCTGCTTCAGGACAGGCAACCTTCTACAGAACTAAAAGGAAGAGAGATATCTCTTATGGAGAGAGGTTAGGAAGGCTTTGTGGAGACAGGCATTTGTGGGCCTTGAGGTATGAGTAGGAGTCCCGAAGATGGAGATAAAGGGGAAGGAGATTCAGAGTAGGGGGCTGAGCAGGCTCCATCTCTGAGAATCTGGAAAGCATAGCGGTGCCTTCAGGGAGCACACGGCCATTGGTTCACTAGGAGATGGCACGCCAAGAGAAGTGCTGAAGGTGATCTTGGAACACGCAGCTTCTTCCTAGTGATAATCAAATATTAAGAAGGCCAGTCTTTATCCTAATGGATATGTTTGTTCTTGTTTTGAAAGCAGAACCTCTGTAAGTGTAACTCAAACATTATAAACGAAAAAGACATGTCAAATAAAGGAACAGAGGACGGCGTCCATGGGGCTCCTGACTGATCTCCAGCCCGCCTCCTTGGGAGGTCATCTGAGGTCACTCTGGTCCAGGTCAGCAGTCATTTTAGCAAGTATGTCGGGCATCTCCGGAAACACTGTCAATGTGGTCCCTGGACAGACCTCTCTTATCTCTCCAGGATCCAGTTCAATCACATTAAAAAAAAAAAAAAAGAGTGGTTGCCTATCAACCACAACGGACATGCCCTAAAAAGACACAAACTCCCCACATCCGCAGATGCGCCCCTAAAACGTTTCAATCCGTCCAGTGATGGTTTTCAGAGCCTCCTGTCAGGTACCTGCCTGGCTGGGCACGGAGGACACAGTATGGTCCTCAGGGAAATGACAATCCAGCATGTTCTTCCACAGCAGGGTGGAGGCTAGTGTGATTAGACGGATAAAGAAAACATTAGGAAAGTGTTGGGCTAGGTCAGGGGAGTTCACAAGTTTGATTTGGGACATGTTGAGTTGGGGGCATTTGACATCCCAGAAGAAAGGTAGAGTGGGCACCTGAGCCTGGGAATTGCAGAGGACTGGTCTGGGCTAGGATGTGCCTCTGACCTGGAAGGAGGGAGTTTTGCTAAAAGGGGGATGGCTTGGACTGGGATGACGGCAGCAGAAGGAGAGACAAGTGGACCAACGGGGGCACAGTTCAAAGGAGATCCACCTTCACGTTCCAGCTTCATTGCTAACCAACCATCAACTGCTGTCAACTCCTCACACATCCACCTTCAATACGCCCCCTCTGCGGACCCCGGACCCCCATCCTACGGCTGCTGCAGCCACTCTCAGGGGTTGATGATTTGCTCACACACACGTCCCTGGACGGGAAGGGGTAAAGCACGAGGACACAGAGCTCCGGGAGGCTTCTGCAGGCTTCCTTGGAGGCACTGTCCCTGGCCATCTCGGGGCCAGGTGTCCCTCCACAGAAGTGAGAAGTGGCCCCCGTGCAGGGATTGTGGACCTGACCATGATGCTTCACATTCCCTCTGTGCCTCCACAGGGGTCCCGGGAGGCATCACAGTGACAGTAACATGAACTTCCTCAACCACTGCCCACAACTCACTTGGCTGGGGGCGCTAACTAGGTATGGCTTTAAATCTAAAACCATCTGGATTCATCTGGCCTTCTACAGGGACAAATCTAGCTCTTAAGTCTCGTTGACACATGGAAAGTCTGGGGATTTTGTGGGGAGGGGAGGGGCAGTTGCTGGTTCACAGGCATCACTAACACCAATGAACAAAGACCTCAGCCCCTGAGATCATGGTCAGAGGCAGTGTCACATTGGGGAAGGGCCTGTTTCATGTCACCACCTGGCCCTTTGCTCCCCGAAGGCTTAGAGCCTGTGCTCAGAAAGCCCAGATCTCAGTCCTATTCGCACACAGAGCTCTGCCCCATACCACGAAGGATGAATGACCATGGCAGTCAGGAGGCAGCCTGGGCCACCGGCACCCACCCTTTCACACCCTCCTTTGGCTGCGAGCTCTGGTTCTGAAAAGGCACGGACCTCCCTTGACCCCCTCCCTGCCACAGTTTATAAGGGCATGAGTCTATTTTGCAGAGGCAGGAATTCACTGACCTTTCCAGACACAAAGATCTCCAGGGACCCTGGGTCAAGAGGCACCAGGGGTCAGGAGCTGGCTGGACATGGGCCCAGAGACTTCTGAAACACGTGACCAGCCTTTGCCGGTTTTGATCCAGTTCTGCCACCTCTCACTCTAGAATACAAGCACACACAGAGCCGGATTCCGCTTGCCTTGAGTTTCCTGGGTTGAAACTCTGGTAGAGAGGTCCTCTTCCGCGACAGATCGATATCACAATTCTGCCAGTATAATTGTTTCACCTTTCTAGAAAGGTTTGCCATGCCAGGAAGGAATTTAGGTCAAGTCCAGCACACTCACTCAGGGCTTGGCTACGCCTCTCCATCCTAGGGGTTGTCTGGCCTTTCCCAGATGGTCCCGGGAAGCCCGCGGGCTTGGCGTTGCACTGCCCTCTGGCCCAGGAACTCTGACAGGTCACCCCGCTGACGCCGCGGGCCGGCCTGGGCCAGCGGGGCCTGCCCACTTCCCCCACACTCCCTGCCGCATCTCTGAGCCCCCAGCGGCATCCCACTCCGTTCCCCTCCCTGGGAAGGCAAGGGGCGCCTGGACAGCAGCGCACGCCCCTCCGGAGTTGGTGCAACTCGGAGTCGCTTCCTCCAAAGGCGCCCGTCTCGTCTCGACCCCTGCGTGCGGCAGCCCCCAACACACCCGCTTGGCACCCCCCTGTCGGTCTCCCCTGCTTTCACACGCGTCCTCACTGTCGCCGTCCCCCCAGCGCCGTCGCCACCCGCAGACACACACGCTCCTCTGGTCCGTTTACCCAGAGGGAACGCGAGAGCTGCCAACCTGGTCGCCAAGTTGGGCTGGGGGTCCGGGGCCCGAGGGCCGGGGTCGCGCGGTCCCTTGACGCTGGCACCGGACGCGCCGCGGGCCGGCAGGGACCGGGCTCGGGGACCCGGCACCCCGGCGCGGCCGCTCCCGCGGCGGCGGCCGAGGCGGCGTCCCCGGCCTGCTCCGGCCGCCCCGGGCGCGCGGCCCCCGGCCCGCACCCCACGCACGCTCACCTCGGGGGGGCCGGTCCGGTCGCGCCGATCCCGCCGCCGCGGCGGCTCCGCATCTCCCGGGCGCCCGCCCGCCGCCCTCCGGGGCGCCCCGCCGTCCCCGCCGGGCGCGCAGGAGGGTCGTGGGGACGCGCGGAGGCCGCGGGGTCCGGGCGCCGCCGCCCGCCGCCGCACCCGCGCCGCCCGCTGCCGAGCAGGAAATTTGTCCGGCCGCTCCCGCTGCTCCTGCGCGCCGCTCGGCTCAGGCTCCGCGGCGGGGGCGGGGGCCCGGCACCGCGAGGAGCGGGGGCGACGCCTGGTGTCCGGCGCGGGGAGCGCACCCGGCGCCCGCCCCACCTGAGGCCGCGGCTCCGCCCCGCAGGGATGGCCGGCGCCCGGCAGGGACTCGGCCATCCTGGCCGTTATAGCTCAGGCTGGTGCCCCACGCGGAGACCCTGGCCGGGGCCCCAGTGCCCGGACCCAGGCATCATGGAGGGGGTCAGGGTGTGACAGCCACTTTTACGAGCGGGAAAGGCCCTACCCAGCCTTGGCCCTGGACACCAGGAAGTGGCGTGGCTGGGCGCCAGCTCTGGGCCATGCAATCGGTCCAGGAGAGCAGAGGGCAGGCACCCTGTACTGCCTCTGGTTCGGAGAAGTAGGGAGAGCCGGGAAATCTCCTGAGCTGGTATCTTTCTCTGTAAAGCGGGAATAAGGGTGGCCACTTGGTGGATGTTGAAAAGGGCTTCCTTGTCGTTAAGGCAATATCCAGCACACGCAGGAGGAACAGCGACTGCCAGAGGGGTCTGGACCGGCTCTTCTGGGGGACCGCTTTCCAGGTGACCTCTTGCAAGCTATTTAGGGAGGTTTCAGAGTAAAGGAGATCCCATGGGGAAGGGCAGAAAGGATACATGTTGTCTCATCTTGGTTCTGAGCCTTCCTGCTGTGCCCTCCACGTTGGTCCAAGGCCCCCGCCCTCATGAAGGATAGTGCATCCCTGTTGCAGGGACCTCACTCATTATGGCTTCTGAATGAAGGAGCCAATGTGAGAAGGTGCTATTCGGGGTGTGTTGCCCCACCTTGTATCAGTAGCCAGCAGACCACCTTCTGAGACACTTGGGACCTGTTCTGGACAGAGCTGTAGACCCCAAAGGCTGAGCAGGATGGCCACCTATTGGCTGAGACCATCCACAATGCAACTTCCTTTCCACAGGGTGTGAAGAGGGGTCAAAGAGTGGAGAACTTGAACTCAACTTTCTTGCCTTGCCCTGTCCATGCTGTCCCTGGGGGATCTTGTCCAGCACCAGGACTTTAAAACACCATGTCTATGCAGGGAGCTCCAGAAAGCACAGCCCGTCTGGTGGTCTCCTCCAGGCTCTGGTCCTCCTGGCTGTCTACCATGGCAGACCCAACTCTTGCTCTGACTCTGTTTCTCGGCAGGCATCCTGTCTCCGCCTCCCCTCCCACCTCTAATCCATCCCTACGTCTACTTCCTGTCTAGCTCCAAAACGCCTCTTGAATGTGCCTCTCCTCCCCACTCCACTGCCTTCACTGATGACTGCAGTGGTCCGCCAACTTCTGACTCACTGTTGTTTAGGCAATCCATTCTAAGCACACCATCCAGAGGGACCCCTATGAATGGAACCCGGTCCTGCCAGTCCTCTGCTTAAAAGCCTTCGTTCCGAATAAAATCCAAACGCGTGGGAGGCTCTGCCTGACGTCTCAGCGGCTCCTGAGCCCCTCACCCCGTTCCCTGGGCTCCAGCCCCCAGGTCCATCTCTCAGGGTCAGAGCCCAGCTCTTCCCCACCTGAGACTCCCCTCCTTGGTACCTGGCCTGCACCTTCTTCCTGACTGCCTCTGGAAAATCACCCTGCAACCCTCCCCTCAGGTCCTCTCTCACAAGGTGGATTCACTTATAGGGCGTCAGTCACGGCCCCCTCCTTCCCCGTCTCTCAGGGCTGTGAGCTCCAAGAGCGTCCACGCTGTGCCTCTCCCACGCTGTGCCTCTCCCCATCACCTCTCCATCTCCAGCTCCTGTTGCAGCAGGATAGCCAGGAGGTGCCCAATAAAAGCCTGTGGGCTGACAGAACAGAGGAGGGGCGCCAGCCCCAGCGCCAGGCAGCCTGGTCACCCTGGAGACCAGCAGGTGGGCGGCTTCCTCCTGAGCGCGCCCTGGGGGAACAGCCCAGGTCAGCTGGGGCTAGGTAGCCCAGTGACTCCACCCAGCTGTCAATGTCCCTGCCGTGGTGGCCTCCAGAGCCAGCCTTCTGTACAGGAGGCGATCACTTCAAACTCTGATGAGCACAGTTTTGCTTGTTAACCCTGCAGGGCTGCAGAGGCAGAGACTGTGATGCAAGAAGAGAGAAACAAGTTGCCTTTGTCAGACATCTGCTGTTGGAAAGTCAGCAGCTGGGGGAACATGATGAGGGGCAGATGGTGCCTCTCTCCGGGGGAGATCCTCTCTGCTGGACCCCAGCGATTCTTCCCGGAATTAAGCAATATCCCTCCACCTCTGAAGTCTAAAGACATTCATCATTGTCGTACAAGAGTGTGTCGTCAGAGACATCGATCCAGGGTTGTGTTGATTCCCATTCGGAAGCCCCTTGACCCTCCATATCCATCTCCCTTCCATCTCTCATGGGCTCAAGGCCCCTCCTGACATCAGAATCAATTCCCTTTTTCCCCTCCTAGGCTCTGAGGACCACCCCCAGCCTCTTGCCATCCTGAACACCTACGTACTCTCATCTTCCGTGACCCCAGGACATGGCCCTTCTTACCTCCACAGCTTCCTCTTTAGCCCCTGGCGCACTTCCTGTTTAAACCACCATCGGTTTCACATACGCCGTCCTCCCACCTGTCTCTCACCTCCTCCCCTTCACCAAGCCATGCAGCTCCTTTCCTTTAAAACACAGCTGGAGGCAGTTTTCCTGTGTCTGGTAATGTTAACTGTAGTTATGTGTCTCATTTTCCCTTTTACTGGAGGACTGGAGGACCCTACCCGGCCTTTGGATTTCTCTGCAGTAACCCAGATAATGCCCGTCATGCTTTAAGGGCTCAACAGATGCCAGTCAAAGTTAAAATGCTGAGGCCAGAAATGGTCTCTAGAAGAATAAGCAAAAAAGGCAAAATTGGTATGTAGACAGAAATCAGAGTTTGCTTTTAAACATTGTCCAGAAACATTAACATAAAATTGCTCAAATTTAGGAGATAAAATCAGAAGGTCTTGGTGACTGTTGGCTACAGAACAGGGCAAGGAAGGAAGACTGATTTTTTTCTTTAATTTTTATTTATTTATTTACTTAATTTTGGCTGCATTGGGTCTTCGCTCCTGCGCGAGGGCTTTCTCTGGTTGCGGAGAGCAGGGGGGGTGCTGCTCTTCCTTGCGGTGCGCGGGCTTCTCATTGAGGTGGCTTCTCTTGTTGCGGAGCACAGGCTCTAGGCGTGTGGGCTTCAGTAGTTGTGGCTCGCGGGCTCTAGAGCGCAGGCTCCGTAGTTGTGGCACACGGGCTTAGTTGCTCCACGGCATGTGGGATCTTCCCGGACCAGGGATCGAAACTGTGTCCCCTGCATTGGCAGGCAGATTCTTATCCACTGCGCCACCAGGGAAGCCCAGGAAGACTGATTTCAGGACCTGTCCCCACGTAGAGAAAACTCAGGATGGTTGGCTATTCCAATCTCTAGAATGTGCCAGAATGAGTAACTCTAGTGGATCCAGAACTTTCCATTTTTACATTACCCATCTATCCTACTCCCTCCTCTTTTCCCAAGTTATGCCCAAGTATTAACATTTACTAACCAGTGAAATCATGAGGACAGACCCTTTGCTGGAATTTCCCTTTACCCTTTTCTTCTTGGATTACTTTTCATTGTTGAATAATATATCATGTATTATAGAGATCCTAAATGTACACTTTAATAAATAAAGACAAATGCATCTATCAAGATATTGAACATTTACATCACCCCAAAAAGTTCTCTCATGCCTCTTCCCAGAAAATCTCCCACTCCTGCCAAAGACAGCACCTGCTTTGATGTCTATTACCATAGATAGTTTAACCTGATCTAGATCTTCATATAAATGGAATCGTACAGAATATACTTTTTTAATTTCTAGTTTCTTTCACACAGCAAAACCTCTTTGAGTTTCATGCTTTATTACCTATATCAGTAATTTAGGTAATGTATCTTTTTTCTCTCTTTGCTTCAAAGATTTTCTCATTTGTTTTTTTAAAAATTTGATTAAAATATGTCTTAGTGCAGTTTTCTTTGTCTCTATCACACTTGGGATTAGTTGTACTTCTTGTTCATAAGGTATATAATATAGTTTATAATACCTAGTTTATAGTTTTCATCAAATTTGGGGATTTTTCAGCCATTATTTCTTAAAAAATGTTTTCTGCCTGCCCTCATTTCTGGGACTTCATTTATATGTACATGGTATAGCCTAATATTGTCCCATAAGTCACTGAAGCTCTTTAAACTTTTAAGCCATTTTTTTTCCTCTGTATTTCAGTTTGCCTAGTTTTTATTGCTATATATTTAAGCTTGCTAATCTTTTCTTTTACAGAGCTTAATCTTCTCTTAAGTCCACCCAGTGAAATTTTCATTCAGATATTGTATTTTTAGGTCATAGAATTTTTATTTGGTTATTTTAAAACTAATTTTTATTTCTCTGCCAAGTTTCTTCATATGTTTGTTTATTGTATTCAGCTTTTCCATTAAATCCTTGAATATATTCATTATAGCACTTATAAGTTCTTGGCTAATTTTAACATCTATGTCATCTTTGAATGTGCATCTATTGAGTTTTTTGGTCCTGATTATTTTCCTGCTCCTTTACAGGTCTATTTTTTTTTTTTTAATCGTTTGCAGGATGCAACATTCCTGAGAGTTTAGATTGCTTGAGCTTTTGTTAGAATAAGTCTGTAGAAACCCTTTTAGGTGAGAGTAGCCCCAGTTTTATGACAGACTTCACTGAAGTCTCATTCTGATAATGTACAAGTTAGTATTCTATGGAAGACTTCAGGAGCTCTTATGCAGACCTCTAGAACTTCTTTTCTACACAGATTTATTCTGCTTTGGCACCCTGTCTCACACATTCCAGCCTCCCCAGTAGCCACAAACTTTGATTTCTGTTCCTCTATTCAGACACAAAGCTGCTCTCTCTTTGGGCTTTACTTCTCTGTGCTGCAGTTTAGAAAACTTCCCAGTCAGAATGCTGGGGTTAATGTTGTAATCATTTCATATGTTTCCTTTCTTTCAAGGATCACAGCCTTCCACTGATCAAAACAAAACAAAACAAAACAACAACAAAAAAACTTTACCATGTGTGTTTTTCCAGTTTTATACACTTTTATATGGCGGGAAGATAAGTTTGATATCCTTACTTTGTCATGGCTAACACAGGATTTCCTACGTTTATTTTAAATATTTATTGCATTGTTTTGTAATTATCTATATGAAACCCTTCCCCCAAGGCTTGGTCTAAGTCATTTTTGCATCTTTAGCCCCTACCAAGCACCTTAAATGGTGCAGAGTGAATGATTTTTGAATGAATGAACTAATATATATGTGTATATATATATATATGTGTGTGTGTGTGTGTGTGTGTGTGTGTGTGTGTGTGAATTCAAGTTTTATGTTATGTGCTGTTTAGAATTGTAATAGTTTAGTTATGTGGTTATGTTATTTAAATAGCAGTTAACTTTATACTTTAAAAAAATAGGGAACACATATACATGGCTCAAAATGAAAAAGGTTCAAAAAGTGAAATAATGAGAAACAAGTCTCCTTGCTTCCTTGTTCCCCAGACAACCAGTTCGCCTTTTTTTGAGACAAAGTTAGTTACCAGTTTCTTGTCTAATCTTCCAGAGGAATATTAGGCATTTGCAAACATATGTATATATATGAATTCTCTGTTAACTAAATTGCAAGATATGGGTATTTTTCCATAGTAGTACTTATAGACCTACTTCATTCATTTTAGTCACTGGTTCATTTTAGCCATTTTAGCCACATTTTACTCCATATGTGGTTGCCCCAGAATGTATTTAACTCTGCTTCTGTTGTAGACCACATAGGTTATTCCCAGTCGTTTTCTAATACAAAAACAGCTGTGTGGAATAGCTTTGTTATATGTCATTCATATGTCGTTTCAAGTATATGAGTATATGTGTGAATACAGAATTCTTGGTCACTGGATCCAGGTTGTTTTTTTAAAAATAGATTAGCAATACGTGTGTGTGTGTGTGTGAGTGTGTGCGTGTGATTCTTTGGAAATAAATTTTCACTATGTGAGTATGAGTACAGTTACCATTCTACCTGTAATGACAAATAGCATTAATTACTTCTCTTCTTATATGATTAAGAAAGTTTGATTCAATCCCTTAAGTAAACTGACATATAGAAACTGGAGTAAATACCATTGGAAGGACAAATAATAAAACAATTCAGCACCTTCCATGATCTGCTTCAAGGGATGCATGGAATTCCCTCCTATTCCCCACTCAAAAAATCATAAATGTTTATGCTTTGGCAAAAGTATATTTTTTCCTCAACTTCTTTGAAAAACTTGAAGACCTTCAATGGATTTCTGGCAGAATGAAATGACAATTTCTTTATTTTTCACCACGAAATTAGTGTCTATAATCCACAGAACATTATTACTTGTGGAATGATTTAGTATCCACCTAGGTTTTGCCTTGTGTATACTTTTGATTTGCTTCAGGAATTGTGGAAAAATGTTGGTAATAGAATATAACACAGCACTGAGACACCAAGGAAAGTCTCTTGGTAAATAAGAGATAGACAGCTATTTCTTATCAGCTATTAAAGCAGGATAGAAATTTAGTTCTTAAATGTTTAATTTCCGGAAGTATTGCAATGTTAAGAAAGGCTTTTATGTATTAAAAGATTGCCTATTTGAAAGATAAATACCATATGATATCACTTACATATGGAACCTAAAATACCACACAATGAACTTATCTACAAAACAGAAACAGACTCATAAACATAGAGAACAGACTTGTGGTTGCCAATGGGGAGGGGGTGGGGGAAGGGTGGAGTGGGAGTTGGGAGTAGCAGATGTAAACTATTATATATAGGATGGATAAACAACAGGGTCCTACTGTACAGCACAGGGAACTATATTCAATATCCTGTAATAAACCATAATGGAAAAGAATATGAAAAAGAATATATATGTATATAACTGAGTCGCTTTGCTGTACAGTAGAAATTAACACAACATTGTAAATCAACTATACTTTTATAAAAAATAAAGAAATTAATAATGAAAAAAATTTTTAATTGCCTCTTTAATGGAAAATTATGAGTACGTCTAGGCAGTTTCTCTATTAAAATGATCCCAAAGTACACACAGTCTACATACATTTTATAACAAAAGTGAAATGTACACGAATTAATTAAAAATAGTAAAATAAATCCTGTTATATTCTTTAGAGTTCTAGGTGCTGTAAGATGTATACTTGCGATTTAAAAAAAAAGTTAACCTTTAATAACCCACATGACAAACAAAAGAAGAAATCAGCAGCCTTAAATTGTAGAAATAAACAAGAAAGCTAACGGCTGGTCCCAGTGCTTTATCAGCTAGACTAGCACTTTCCAAAGCAAGAATCCTTTAGTAACGATATGTTGTGGAGGAAGGTAGAGATGATTGTATATGGTAGACAGTACAAAACGGCCATTTTTAAACTTCAGATATGAGTTGCATATTTATTTTCATGTATTTATTTTCATATTGGTACATCATCTGAGCTTTTATGACAAGTAGGCTAATGGAGATAGTATCATAGCCAATTAATTTGTAAAAATATGAATATAGAAAAAATATTAAGGAATTAGAGGTGGGAATTCACATCTGTCAAAAATGGCACCAGTAGAGCTGGAATGATGGAATTGTGGGAAGTCTGGAGCCAGGGCCACTGCCCAGGCACTGACATGAACTTCAACCCAGATTTTGGTCTTGTTCTCCAGTCCATGAAGTCTTTGTGTTCCGGACTGTGCTCTATTTGCAGCAGCCTCTATACCACAGGCTCTGACATCACTTTTCTTTTGTCTGCCACACCCAGCTCTGTCTATCTCAGCCCATACTTCATGCAAGCCCTGCCCCTGGGGGAGTGCCCGGACATCTTTCACTCGTAACAGAGTGGGAGACGGTCCCCAGTGTCAAGCCCTCTGAGATTCCCAAACCTAGTTGGAAAAGGTCCTTGACTTGAAGCAAGATCACAGATTCTGCCTCCCCAAACTCAAATGAATCAAAACCAAGACCACCTCCCCCCATCTCTAAGAGGTATGTGTGTGACAGCTTTAGAGCTAATAAAATGTCAAGAGATTTCTGGGGTAGAGGCATATAATTATTTTTTGCAATAACTTAAAGCTTAGAGGATAAAAGTTCTGGACAAGGATGAAAGTCCATGAACTCAGGAGCAGATCCAAAAGAAACATAACCAGGAGAGAGAACAAGACAGGTGACCTTGTTTGAGGCCCTGTAGCAGGTTATGCATGGGACTTCCTTTACCTGAAACGTATGTGAGCTTAAGTCAACTTGATTTAGGTATTTTGTCAAAGCTCTGTACATTCTTTCCTCCTGGATGCATTCAGCGGAAAAAGTGAAGGAAAGTCATCCAGCCAAAAACTGAAGCTTGGTGAAGAGAAGACAAAGTGAGCCCAGAGAAGGTAAGAAGAATATCAGTGGAAATCACTCACAATGTGTTAGAACAAAGCAATGGTTGGACAGAACTGCCCAGGTTAAGCATAAGCAAGGTAAAAAGAAATGCCAAGGGGACTATATAAGCATACAGCCAAAGGAAAGAAAGACGGAGTAAACCCTCTGGGGTTGGGAAAACAAAATCCAATGAACAGTTTCCTCTGCATGTATTATGCTATGTAAAGACTTATAATAAGAAGAATTTATTAAAATAAGAAATGAATAATGAGATAATAAAACAATAGAAACAAACTGAAACTCCAAACCGCACAATTTCAGGTTAAATACATAAGCTAGAAAAAGACTAGCTATTCCCACAGAGGAGAGTGATGGTGAGTGCAGAGGAAGAAGGTGAAGAGACCAAAGCAATTAGAGAGAGATGGTGGATGTGCAGGTCAAAGATAACCCAACCCAAGAATGACTGATGTACCTCAAGGTAAGATTTCAGCAAATGGGGCTCACAATTCAGAAATATGATACAGAAAAAATGTATCTGCCATGAGCTGAGGGAACAGATTGAAAAAATAACTTAAGAATGAGAAAAAAGATGATGCAGAACAATCTATACAACATGTATTCAGGTCAAGCTACTGCATTTCATGAATAAAGGCTTTTATCACTGTGCTATCAGAATAAGAAAGTCACAGTCAGAGAGAAGAAATAAAGCTGACCTCAGACTCTTCCACAGCAACATTCAATGTCAAAAGACAACAGAGTAATATGCACAAAATTTTGAGGGGAAGAAAATGTAGCAGCCATGCTGTCGTTCAAGAATAAAAGCTGACTGCTTCTTCTGACCCTGATGGAGGAACAGGGACCAGATTGGCCCTCCAGTAATAAAACAGAAAATTATATATATTAAAAAAAAAAAGGGTTTCTAGACACTGGACATTAGGCAGAATAGGGCTTTAATTCCTGAAAGAAAAGAAAAAAATGAGGTTTTACTGACCACTGCACCAGGGAGTTTTCAAGGAGGAATTCACAGGCAATGGTGCAAGAGAAGAAACCAGGAAGAGCCAGTAATCATCTGGAGTTGAAGAGAAAGAGATCAGAGCTTGGGGAAGCAAAAGTGGCTAAAATGGGTGGTGTAGAGTCCTGGAGAGAGATGGCTGCCCAGGCAAGCTCTAGAGATCTGCAGGGAGATCCCTCAAATCTTTGGTTGCATGCTGGTCCATAAGGGTGAGAGGAAGCCATCTGAGGTCACAGGAAAAGAGCCGGTGGAAAGCAGTGTGACAAACAGTTCCTGGAGTTGACACAGAGCTGGGAAGAAAGACTTTGCAATAGAGAATCCAGAAAGAGACCCACACAATGTGGCCATCTGATTTTCAACAAAGATGCCAGATGCCAAGACAATCTATCAGGGAAAGGGTAATCTTTTCAAGAAATCAAGCTGCAACAATTGCATCCCCACATGTATAAGAATGAATCTCAGCCATTACTTCACACTCTATTAAGAAAAAAACCTCAAAATAAGCAAATAACCATAAATGTGGGAATTTAAATGATAAAACTTCTAGAAGAGCGCATAGGAGAAAAATACCTTTGCAATCCTGGGTTAGGCAAAGATTTCTTAAATATGACATTTAAAGCACAATCCACAAAATGAAAACAATTGATACTTAGACTTCATCCAAATTAGAAAATTTTTCTCTTCAAAAGATACTACAAAGAATATGAAAAGATAAGCCAGAGACTGGGAGAAAATAGTCGCAAAACATATATCTAGTAAAGGACTTACACGCAGAATGTACCATATAAAAAACTCTTAAAACTAAAATGTCCACGACAAGGATATGTATAAATAAATTCTGATTACTTCATACAATGGTAAACCTGATGTATTGGCATGAAAGGGAGTCCTATGACAAACTGTTGAGAGTTTTAACAAGATTATGAACTAGAACATGGAGTAGAACTTGATTTTAATATAAACGTGTATGGGCATAAGGATATGGGTATAAAAGTTATTGCCCAAGTATGAACACAATTTTTTCTTTTAGGATGAATTTTTAAATTATATTTGCTTTCTTCCATTTTTTGTGAGTTCCATTTGATATTTTTTCTAACGAGCATATATAATGCTTGTATCATGATATAAAATTATTTTCAGACTGGAAGAAGGACTAGAAGGACAGAACTACGGAAATTCTGTCCTATCCCTAAAAATGTAGTTAAAATGAATAGACTTAAGTAGAAAAAAACTAGTTTTCCCCATAATATACAACGTTGTGAAGATAAAGATGCACATCCACTGTGTTAAGGGTGTGTGGTTAACTTGGTACAACTTTTTCTGACGAGCAACTTAGCAATGCATAGCAACAGCTTCAGAAAACGTTTACATGCTCTGACTCCCATCGAGAAATCTAAGCAAGGAATTATTCAGAGATATGGATGCAGGTTTATCTAGAAGGATGTTCATGCTTGTTCTTTTTCAATTATAATTTAAAGTCTGGAACATCATAAATGCCCACCATAGTGGAGTATTTGTACGTATATCCCCGACATATACATACACATGTACATACATGTACATATATCCCCGATAACTCATTCAACAAAAATTTGCTGAGTGTCTGCTGTGCCAGGCTCTTTGGCAGACCCTGGGTCTAGTGGTGCCCCAAACAAACATGTCCACCTCCTGGTCCATAGTCTAGTTATTCTAGTGGGAAAGACAGACATTATCAACTCATTCCACTAATAAGTTAGGTGCTATCCAAGAAAAGTACAGGATGAAAATGTGCATATACAATATTACTTTATAGCCAGGTAAAGAATATAATAAAAAGAAGTGTACATAATGTGCTGTGAACATCTATTATCTCGAGAAATGATCTTCTTGCCAAACGGGGGACTTTCTCTGAGGGCCAGAAACGATCATTTACAAACTATTCGCCACTCAACAGGGAGAATGGAGTCACAAAGGCTTAAAGCAGAAATGTTCGGAACCACTTCCATCCGAGAACTAAAGAGAAAGAGAGATGAAACCTCTCAAGTTACAATTTAAATAATGTGCAGGTGTGATCCAATTTGAAAGAGGAAATTTGAAAGGAGCGCTTCTTTATCAAGGTCTAAAAATAAGGTGTCAACTTTTCTCTTTCCACTCTCCAGTATCTCTAGCAAGAGCTTCATCTCCTTAGGGTTTCCTTTTGGAACACTTGTTAAGGTCTAGTCATTAACCTTGGCAGGTGGGACTCTATGTTGTCGGCTGCTAGAATCAGCAACATTTGGGGGGTACGGATCCTCTGCTCCCTCATTATTTAGGAATTCTAGTTCTCTCCTGACGTGATAGGCTGAACTTTCTTCCAAGGCACTTGAAAAAGAGTTATAAATTAATTGTGTGATTGAGGAAGTCTTGGAAAGACCATGCCTACCCCCTCGTTCCTGCTGGTTGGCTGTAACCATAGCAACCTCTTACTCCAGACCAAAGTTCAGCTACTGTAAATCTTTATGACCATGTTTATAGTCCAATGTTCGTTAGTATGACCCTTCCTCATGGAGAGAGAGGTTTTATATTTTACAAGCAAGTGTTAGACTCCATTTCTAAATACTGGACTCCAAATGAGAAGGTCCAGAAATATTATAAAAAGATCTTTGTTTTTTTACCCTAGGATCCTTATTTCCCTGAGAAGATGCCTACGGCAACGAAAAGATTGACGTTCTTAACCAGCTTTGTCACAAGCTTGGGGGCTTTAATCGTAGTTTGTTCTATTCTCACAACTCAAGAATGGATCCGCAGTACGGTTGTCATTAGTGAGACTTCTTCGAATGGTAGCGTGATTATCACCTACGGACTCTTTCGTGGGAAGAGTATTCAAGAATTGAATCATGGACTTGCAGAATCAGACAAAAATTTTGAAGGTAAATCATAACTCATTTGAATGGATACAGTGAGATTGAATTAGCTGGGTAAGATTCATACCATCCTGTATTTCGGCCAAATAGCCCTTCAAAAATAATTTCCTTGTGAACTTAGCTGGGCTGTAGATATGAAAGCATAGTTTTAATTTTGAAAATTCACGGAATCGTTATTTGAGCTTCCTCGGTTCTGGTTGTGTCTATTAGCAAAACAGTCTAAATCATTCTAGCAGAGGCTATGCTTAAAGGGTACTACAGAGTGTATTGATAGGGAAATAGTTAAGTAAAAATATGGAGCACCAATGTGGTGCTCTACAGCCAGTAGCGACAGCATTTTTAACTGTATTGACTGTGGATTTTTAGTTGGAGCAAGAACCTCTGTCCAGAACTTAATTACTGGCATCTATGCAAGGAAAAAATTAAGTGGAAGATATGGACAATTTCTTATCCTTATATCTCAAGTTCATTTCTTTCACTGATTTGAATTTGCAGTCTTACCTCCAAAATATCTCATTGCTGTTGGAATTAAATTTCCATTAAGTCTATTAATCGAATATTTTACAGGAATTCCTAAATTTTTTTTCTGATTTCATACACACTAATGTCCTACTCTCAATGGGAGGAAAACAAAAATTCCTTGAGAACGATAAGTTGAATTTAGCTATTTGTTTGGCATTTGAAGTTTGAATATATACCGTTATGTTTTCTAAATTTAAAACCAAATTTGTAACTTGTTTACCACCTTAAATGGACTTTCTTCGAAGGGTGTTGCGTGCAGTTCACTACACAGGGGTTTATCAGGTATTATGCAGTCATTACCTCTTTCCTTATAAACATACATCATTTTCTGCCTTATACAAATGTAATGTTTAGCCCTCATTCCGTGCATAATGGTGGGACATTAGCTTTTGACATTAGCTCCAAGTTCTAGCTCCAATTTGTGACTTTATTAATGAAATGATTTCCTTAAATCCAGAGCAACATACTTATATTTCCAAATTACAAATTTGCCTTTTAGACTTTAGCAAAAGCAACGTCTCGCCCAGTATTTTAGCAGCGTTACACATCTCCTCCGGTACCAGCCTCAGGTCCTCAGGAAAATGAGGAATATTTTCTTTGCGGCGACTAGAAAAGAAGACTTTCAAAGATTCACTACCATTTTCAGTTCTGTGAATAGCATTTGCGAAACCAAAACTTGTTCAACTTCCTGAATTTCCAGACACTTGTAAAATTTTTAAAATACGAGAAAACAGCCTGTGAATTTTTTGATTTTCATACAGTGTCTGTTTGGAACCAGTTGGCTCCAATTTGAGATAACTGGCTTCAATGAGATCCCTGACTCCCTACATCCAGAGCAGCACCGAGGAGGCCCGGGTGGGTCAGCGCCTGGTTCTAGAACCCCATGGGAGTGACGTGGGCACAGTGGCTTTGGGAGGGCAGGGACAGCTGTGGTCAAGGATAGCTCTGAAGGCGGCAGGCAGTCCCGTGGGCCCACAGAGGAGGTGGAATATTTGCATTTGCTTTGCCTGGCTCTCTAGTTTTACTCTTTTCTTTCCTTTTCTTTTGTATTTTTCCTACTTTTCCTCTTTTCCCCAGAGAACCACATTCCAACTTCAAGTCACTGCCTCCAGTCACCCCAGGGGCTGTAGATGCTGCACAATTGCTGGGCGTTCAGATCTGCTAGGGACACCTCAGAGCCCAGGGGTCTTCAGTGTTGACGGTTTTAGCAGTCATTGAACTGGGAACACTTGCAAACAGTCCTCTCGGAGAGGGAAAAGTCACATAACCCAAATGTAGACGGTGGTTCAGCTGGTGCAGGTGTGCGGACATGGTCCCCCGGGAGCAGATCTGCAAACGTGCAGTGAGACAGGTTCTTTAGGACCACACGGGCTTATTTCCAATCAGAAACCAACCGTTGGCAGTACAATAAAATCATCGTATAAATGCCACTTTCCTGCCCTGCTGTGGTGGATTGCCTTTTCCTATGAGAAGTTAACCATGTCAGTTTCTTAGCTAGGATGAGTTCACACTGAAATCTCCAAAGAGTAATGAATATTGCAAAGCTCTGCTATATTTCTACATAGGATTTATCACATGGTGCCGATTTGGGGCTGCAGATTTTGAAATGAAGTGATGATGGCTGAGTTCAACTTGCCAAAATAATTCAGCCTACAATACGCCAATTGGTGAGGAAAAGAATCAGTCCAACCTGGGGAGGAAACTCTCCGGGGTGTAGCTAGATTGTTCGGGCAGCTCAGGCTCACCAGAAGCTCTACTAGCCTCATCCAGAGGCATCCCAGCTGGTCCAACACCCAGATGAAAAGTGCCAGGTGTCCACCCGTGAGCACGTTGCCTTGCTACTCCAAAGATTCCGGATATTTAATTTTGGTTCAGAAAAACCTTCCTGAGCAGCTACTGTGTGAGTGAGGGGCTTGGATCCCAAGCGGAACTGCACAGAGCTGGGTTGCTCACCACCTAGTCTTTCTAGAGAAAGGCCCGGACCCCATCAGTTAAATCCATCAGCCCGCACTACTTGTAGGACAAAGGTGTGTGCAGGTCATTATGAGAACAAGGGGCAGTTTCACCCCAAATGTGCCTCCCCCTGCCCACCAGTCTCTTTCCACTACCTACCCCTTTTGTTCCGGGGGAACTCAAAGTTTTACTATTGGCTCAAGCTAAAAATAATGAGGAAAGTGAGTCTGCTGCAAAAATCAATGAACTGCAAGATTGACTGCACTGAAGAAGTGAGGTTTATATCTCCAGAATTTACAGAAAGCCCCTTCTTATTTCTCCTATCTGTCCACCCCACCCCATACACATCCCATACTTTCCCTCGGGGTGGGAGCGACATATCATTTACCCCCAGAGACATGACCACACTGGGCGGTGCAGCATAAAAGGGCAGAAAAAGCTTTCCCCCAACCTTCTTTCTGAGACACCCCTCGTCAATTTCCTAGAGGCTGAAGCCACCAGCTGGGACGTCCTGGGAGAGCTCCTAGGCCACACTCTGGGATCCATGGAGTTAATGAGCCCTTCCAGGGATACACTGTGGTCCAGGGACTGAGAAGCTCCACTGGGTCAGGCCCCCTGGTGACCAGGTGCTTGAAGAGGGGGTGGAGACCATTCCTCCGCACAAGAAAGCCACCAGCTCTCCCTCAATTTCCGAGGACTTCCTGAAAACTAGAGCTAGAAGGGCCAGATGGCCAGTGGGGCTTGAGTATAAATGTCCAGGCACAGGAAGCCCGGATGTCCGGATGACCCCCATTTGTGCGCTGCCCACCACCCAGTCCATTTCGGCCTCCCAGCTGCGGGAGCCGTGGCCTCCTTCCCCGGGGCTGCCAGAATCCGAGCGATTAGTTTCAATTGTGGGGTGGCTTTCTCGATTCCGTCGCTTGACCCCTCAAAGGAAGGAAAAAGAACAGAATGTATTTGCTAATTTTGTAGGCAGAGAGCAGCTGTCAGATGCTGTAGAGGTTGATTGTGATTTCATTCTCGCCAACTTTCCCTGAATTCCCAGCTTTCATTGTCTGAGTTCTGAGCCAGGAAGGGGAGGGGAGATACAGCTGTCATACCTGTGTGGCAGCGAATTCAGAAGGCTGAAATAGAATTTGGAAATATGGCTGTTAAAATTAAGATAAATTGTCACATGAATTCATAGAAAAGTGTGAGTCAGTAGGCTCCAAATGGACTCCCTTTTGAGAACTGATGTCTAATAGATGTTACCAACAGTCAGAAAGAAAGCCGAGGGCTTCCCTGGTGGCGCAGTGGTTGAGAGTCCGCCTACCGATGCAGGGGACACGGGTTTGTGCCCTGGTCCGGGAAGATCCCACATGCCGCGGAGCGGCTGGGCCCGTGAGCCATGGCCGCTGAGCCTGTGCATCCGGAGCCTGTGCTCCGCAGCGGGAGAGGCCACGACAGTGAGAGGCCCACGTACTGAAAAAAAAAAAGAAAAAAGAAAGCCAAACCTGACTGTCACTTTCTAATTTACTATGAAAAGGTGGAATGTTCACCATTTGCAAATGAACATCCATTTACAGCTTTTAATAAGAAAATTTCCCCAGGGAAACTTGGTGCTTTGGACACAGGACATTTTTCCCACGCTGAAATTTTTATTTTCTAGTTAAGTATCCAAATTTTGTCTTATTGGCTAAGGACAGAGGTCATTTAGTCCCCGGCAAACTTCTGATTCAATGCTGGAGTTCCCTCCTTCATGCTCAGGCAGAGGCTGTGGGATTGTGGGAAAAAGGGGAGTGGTTCTTGCCGGCGGTGACTAAGTTTGAAACATCTGCAGTATTTGACCCTGCACCTCTGCACAGGTGTGTCCTGCTTCTTGTTTTTCCTATTCTGGTGTCATCTTCCACGAGCTGCAAAATAGACATCACAGCCATGCCAAGCCCTCACCACTGCATCTCCGGGGTGAGCCAGGCAAAGGAACTAGGGCCTCGGGCTTGAGGGCAGGGCCTTTGGAGCTGTCCCAGCCCAGACGGCTTCCCGGAGGGCAGGGGGCCCATCGGGCCCCACCCATCCCCATGCAGGCAACAAGGGGTAGCAGAGAGGACAGCATTCTCAGTTTAACCAATGCCTTTCAGAGTTCTTACCTGGAGTGCATAGCAAAGGGGACTGCACTGAGAACTTAGCCCTTCCCATGGGTTAATAACAGAAACAGCGACAAGGGCTGGGCACTGCTAGGGATGAGCAGACTGGACGTGTGTGCACTGAACTTTGCACCCAGTCCCGTCTCACTGAGTGGTGAACTCATGGCCTCCGTGTTGCTGAACTGGTTTTTCCCTCTTCTGTCCTCTCTGGTCTCCCATGGGGTTTGAAGGGCTGTAGCTGTGCTCACGGGAGACCATACCCACATTTCTTTTCTCCCGCCCCTTGTCTTTCCTGACTCCTTTCTTGTCCGCTGGCCACACCCTCCTGCCTGCCTCTATCCCCGCTCTGTGTGGAGACACTTCCAGCCCTGGGCTTGGCCACGTGACGTGGCCATCAGGCTGAATTCTCTCACACACGAGGGTCTTTACAGCCAGATTCCCAGCGTCCAGATGTCTGAAGGCAGATTTGCTGGCCAAAGCTCTCTCATGCCCATCCTCTGTCCAATGACAGGAAATTTACCTCCCTCGCAAAGTACCGCTGATTTAAAAAGAAAAACATCTGAACTAATAACATGTGGGTATTCAGAGGTGGAGAGAGGACGGACCCCGCACAAGTATTGTCACATCTTATCGGGAGAGTTGAGCCCGTCTGGCCAGCACGGGTAGGGAGGTAAAGTCAGACTAAATGTGTGCAGAGTCGGGGCCAGGCTGGCAGGAGCTTTGGAATCCCGTCTTATGAAGAACACTTTGGGGTTTATATCCCTTTTCAAATACTGGGAAAGGCTCCAGGCAGGAGAGGAGGGAGTGGATTCTGCGTCGCTCCAAAAGGAGCATTAGGATCCAGGGTAAATGTTGTAGAGACGCAGAATGAAAAACCTTTAAATGACTAAGGAGACGCAGTGATGGAAAAGGCTACCTTGCAAAGAGAGGGCTCCTTGCTGCCAGGACACGTTTCAGGAGGAGGCTCCAGGTCTCCCCTGGCTCCCAGGGCCCCGTTCCTGAAAATGTGCCACATCCGCAGCGGAGCAAGAAGGCTTCCGTGGCCGTCCTGGTTTCCGTTCCTTAAAGCTGCTCCGGCGTGAAGATGTGAGAGGCTCCTGCCCTCTCCCAGGGGACCTGAAAATCAGGAATGGAAAGAAGGAAGCTTTTCCTTTTCCCTTCCCACCCCCATCGTGGTTCTAACACCTTGTAATTCCCAATGATGGTGTTAGTACATTACTAAAGACTCTGAAATCTTTTTCCCAATTTACTTTTTCCCTTCCGTCGCCGTGACTTTCACAGAACCTCTCTGTAAACACTCTATTGAATGTGGTGGCAATCTCCTAAGGGCCTGAAACGAGAGGTAAACACTCTATTGAATGTGGTGGCAATCTCCTAAGGGCCTGAAACAGAGGTAAACACTCTATTGAATGTGGTGGCAAATCTCCTAAGGGCCTGAGACACACTGGCTGCCCTTGGAGATGTTTACAAATGCATGGCTGGGTCTCCAGGTAAGTGTGGGGAGAGCGTGTCTCTGGTGTCTGCTCATTTTGTAAACAAAGGAGGGAGCGGAGGAAACAGATGCCTGGGGAGGCTGGCGGGTGGTGGTTAGAAAGGGGAGAATGGCAAAAGCAGGAACTGGTGGCAAACGGCCCAGGGCACCTGCGTTTCATTTTACGCAAGTGCATATCCACGTCTGGAGCTCCCCTGTGCTTAAGAAATATGCAAATTTTATGAAAAGGCTGACAGTTTCTAACCCCAGTGCCCAAGAGGGTGGAATGGGGAAGGAGGCAGAATGGGGTGTGTGAAGGTGGACCTGCCCTCGGTCCAGAGCTGGTCTTTGCATTTGGTGTCGCGTACTTACCAAACATTGCTTTAGTTTTAGGAACATTGAGCAGTTCTTCCCCAAAGACTCTGCACCTGGTGGTCATCCTGTTCCTGGTCCTTAGTTTGTTCACTTCGCTGTTGAGCTCTGTGTTCACCTTCTACAACAGCTTCAGCAACCCCTATCAGACGTTCTTGGGACCGATGGGGGTGTACACCTGGAACGGACTCAGCGGTGAGTATCGGTGAGAGGACGTGCTCTCTGCCTCTGTCCCCCTGCTTCCCTCTCACACTCGTGGACACACACGGTCACAGTCGAGCCATGGGCGTTAAGAGGGCCCCCTGTGTGCTGAGTTGCGTGCTGGGGGCTGAGGTTTATTTTTGTAAACTTACAGCATTTATTCAGTCTCTTTGGAAATAAACTTCTGTTTAGGTGCCCAGGTAAGAGACCAGAGTGAGGTGAGGAAGGCGTGTTAGGTGTTAAAATATATGCCATACCGAGGCTTTGCTTTGGAGTATCTGGTGTAAGGAGTTGAACAAAGAAACACATGCATCCACAAAACATTCACTGGCTCCTGTGGCGTGCTTGACTCCACATTAGGCTCCACGTGATGTGTGGAAGTCAACACGTGAACACACATGCACACATGCACGTGTGTCATTTAGTCTCCTTCTTGCCCTCGTAGAACAGCAGTCAACTTGACAAAATCTAAACCTGATCGTGGCACAGAGAGCCACCAAGAATGTCATTTTGGAGAATCTGGGGCCAATGCCCTTCTTGTGGGCAACCTGTGAGTCCCGGATGTTGCTGGGCGGTGTTGCTAGGTTGTGTTACTTGTTTGCTGGGAAAGGTATTGGGGTGAGGGTTGGGAAGTGGAGCCCAGCTTGAGTCACAGTGTTTTGGACTTTCTCTGGGTCTCATGGACTCTGTGGCCACTGTGTCTGCCCAGGGAGGTGGTCACATGGGAGCCTCGTTGCCCCTGCTGGGCAGCCGGGTTTCTCCTGGTCTTTCCCTCCCTCCACGAGAACCTGATCTCGAGATCGAATCAGAAGCAGCCCATCCTACTAACCGGACGGCTCTGGAGGTGCTCGCGTGTAAGCCACAGGTGGTGCATTTTTTAAAAAATAGGTTACTTTATTTATTTATTTATTTTTATAAATTTTTTTTTTCATTTTATTTTTGGCTGCGTTGGGTCTTCGCTGCTGCGTGCGGGCTAATTGCAGTGAGCTGTGGCTACTCTTTGTCGCGGTGCGCGGGCTTCTCATTGCGGTGGCTTCTCTCGTTGCAGAGCATGGGCTCCAGGCGCATGGGCTTCAGTAGTTATGGCTCGTGGGCTCAGTAGTTGTGGCTCACGGGCTCTAGAGCATAGGCTCAGTAGTTGTGGAATATGGGCTTAGTTGCTCTGCGGCATGTGGGATCTTCCTGGACCAGGGCTCGAACCCGTGTCCCCTGCAGTGGTGGATTCTTAACCACTGCGCCACCAAGGAAGCCCGGTGGTATATTTTTAACACAGACCAGGAACGTTCAGGGACAAAGAAAGGTGCCCTGGATATTAGGCTGTAAGGAAGCCTCAGAGGAGGCGCTCTGGGCAGCAGCTTTCCCCTGTCCTCCTGCTGAGAGGCCATCCTCACACTGGCCGCTGCAGGTGGCTGGAGGGGCCCCTGTGCTGGGGCTCCCAGCGGTGCTGTGCTGAGAATGAACACCCGGCTCTTGGGGGAGGGAAGCCCTGACTGCAGCCCTGGCTGGTGCGAGTGTGTAAACACTTCCACTGCGGCCTTTTTCAAGCTAATGGTTGAGGAGATGTGTGAGCCAGTCCCAGCCCAGCAGGGATACAAGGGAGAGCCACGCAACTCACTGCTCAAGCAAGCGCAGCTCATAACTATCGTGCACCGCAAGGGTGGAAACTTGGGCTGCCCTGGGCAAGCCTGCACCGCGGCCACGTCGCACGCTCCCCCCTCAGCTCTGAGCGTTTGGTGTCAGGCTGGTGTAGCCACATCCACACGTGACCAGCCCTTTCCTTTCTTTCTGTGATTTTATTTCCCGGTGGTAAAAACAAACAAATGCCCCAATGTAAAGGGCATCTGCTGTGGGCCAGGCACGACAGTCCCTCGGAATGAGTATTCCTGCTTCCTGGCTCACAGTGGAGCTGAGGGAATTGGCTCTAAACTCAGATCCTCATCCGGATGCCAGGGTTCCTTGCCCCACGCTGTTTCTAAGAGGCTCGTTCACCTCCGTCAACCAACGCAAAGGAAAGATTCATTGGCACTCGTTGCCAGGGTAAAACATAGACTGTTTTAATTCTTGCTCATATGATCAAGAAGCTTCAGGTACAGCTGGATCCAGGGTCTCAACCAGCACCGTCAGAACTCTGTTCTCCTCCAGTGTCCCCTCTATCATTAAGCAGCTGGGCTGGTCCTCTTAAAGGCAAGTGGGCTGCCAGCCCTTCTTGGCCCATCACCGATGCAGCAACCCCAGGAGAAAAGACGACTTTTCCCCCCAAATCGGACTCTCACTGGAATTGCCCTTCTCCATTTCTGGAGCAAAGCTCCATGGCCAGCAGGGTGGAATTCACTGACTGAGCCCCTTGGCAGAGAACTGACCAGCTGGGAGCTGGGGAGGATGGCTCTGAGAGGAACGTCGGGCTCTCGGACCAGACGGGAAGGTCCGATGTGGGCCCAGCGGGACAAAGCCAGCCCCCATTCCTCTGTCTGCACCTGCAGGGCTCGGAGCACATCCCTTCATCTCGGCAGGAGGGAGCCCCGGGCTTTCAGCCTCTTTCTCCATGGCTGAGTCTAAGCTGGCTTTGCACAGGGCACGTTTGTGGAGGAAAACATGGAAAATGGGGACTGCAGCCCCCCTCACCGCCATCCCCACCTGCTTCTAACAACAAAGAATTGTATGCCAGGCAGCAAACTCTGGCCACGTTCCCTCCCAGGCTTGGGGCAAGTTCTGACACACAGAGGGGCTGTGAGCTGCGCAGAAACACACTCGGAGACTTTGCCTTTGCCTCTCTGTTCAGCCTTTGGCTTTGCCTCTGAAGGCCCTCACAGCCTCCGGCTTCGATAGGGCAGACTTGGGCCCCGAGTTTGGTCGGAGAACTTAGTGAAAACTCAGCTCATGGGAGGCTCAGCCTTCAGGGGGTTTTGGCCACAGAGATGCCATCACTGTGTCCTTGGCTTGGATCACCGTGGGGAGAGGGCAGGGTTCAGGCTGCCCTCAGGGGTCCTGGAGGCAGAGGGAAGGGCCACACGTCCCTCTGCAGGCTGGGCTTGGACACCCTCTCCTTGGCTGCAGGGAAGAAGAGGGAGTGGTTTGCTAGTTTGCTGCTGAAGGATCGGGAGGGGGTTCTCCTTTTTTGAAATATTTATTTATTTATTTTTGGCTGCGTTGGTCTTTGTTGCTGCGTGCAGGCTTTCTCTAGTTGCGGCGAGCAGGGGCTACTCTTCGTTGAGGTACACAGGCTTCTCTTGTTGCAGAGCACGGGCTCTAGGCACATGGGCTTCAGTAGTTGTGGCGCACGGGCTTCAGTAGTTGTGGCGCACAGGCTCAGTAGTTGTGGCATGTGGGCTCTAGGAGCACAGGCTTCAGTAGTTGTGGCTCACGGGCTCTAGAGCACAGGCTCAGTAGTCGTGGCGCACGGGCTTAGTTGCTCCACAGCATGTGGGATCTTCCCAGACCAGGGCTCGAACCGTGTCCCCTGCATTGGCAGGTAGATTCTTAACCACTGTGCCACCAGGGAAGCCCTGGGATTCTGCTTTGAGGAGAAAAATACCAGCATCACCTCCCGGGCCACTGTGCCCTCTGACCCCAGCCTGGCATGGTGCAACCCTGACCCCAGGGGATAGAACTGTAGCCTGAGAGATGACGGAGGCGGAGAGAATCTTGCAGACGGTGTGTCCCAACACATCTGAACCTCAGTCGAGGAACCGAGAGCAGAGAGTAACCCAGCGGGTCACACGGCCCAGTGGGGACAGGCTGGGGTGGGAAGCCAGCGTCCCGAGCCTTCAGGGCCTCCTCCTTCTACCAGGGGCTCCCTCCAGGTCCAATAGCTCTTCTGTCCCAGAAGCCGGACGACAGGCTGTGAGAGGCGTGCCCTTTCTCAGGGGGCTCAGGTCAGCATCCGTGTCCATGGCGGCCCCTCCCAATTCAAACCAAAGCATCTACTTCAGGAAAAAGCATTTAACCCATTTCCATCCTACCCCTTTAAGACTAAGCTTTCATTAGAAACTTCCCAAGAGCACGATGAAGGATAATTAAGGGGTGTGAGACGCATAGCGCAGAGAGGAGGGGGTTTGTATGTACTCACTCCTTTTATTATTAAGAAATAAAACCATTAGGTTGAGGATGAAAGACCGTCATCACGGAGAGTGAGAAGTCCTCACGCAGAAGCCCTCTCATTAGGGCCTCTGGAGGGCCGTTCCCTGGGTGTGGGTTACGATCAGGACAAATTTGATGCCAAAATGTCCTTCTAGTTCTGGGTAAATGTCAGCAGATGACGAGTCACGCAGACTGTGTCCCAAAGGACCTCCGTCCTGGGGATTCCCGGACCCGGCATGCTCAGGCCCCGCCCCGCTGGACGGTTCGCGGGCAGCATCACGCGTCTGGAATGTCTGCGCCCTGACCTTCCTTCTCCCGCCTTTTTAAACGGCTTAATTGAGATATGACTCACATACCATACAGTTCACGCGTTTAACCTGTGCCATTCAGTGGTTTTAGTATATTCACAGACCTGTGCGACCATCACCACAGTTGATTTTAGAATATTTTCATGGTCTCAAAAGGAAACTCCTCCCCCCAGGCCATCCCCAGTCCTAAGCAGCCATGAATCTACTTTGTGTCTCTAGCTCGCCCACTTTGGAGAATGAGGGATGAGGTTCAGAGACGCTAAACTCATCTCCCAACGCCAGTAGCTGGAGCCCTTGAACCCTGCTCTCTCTGACTCCAGATCTATGTTCCTTAACTAGGCCAAAGGAGCTTTCCAAAGTCAAAATGGTGGAATGTGCTCTAGTGAAGGACATTGTGAAGAATAAAAAAGGGAAGCTAAAAATTTTAAATGCTCTTTTTTTTATATATATATATATGAATTCATTTAATTCTTACAACATCTCTTCCAGGTAGGTATTATTATTACTTTCTTAAACATCTTTATTGGAGTATAATTGCTTTACAATGGTGTGTTAGTTTCTGCTTTATAACAAAGTGAATCAGCTATACATATACATATGTTCCCATATCTCTTCCCTCTTGCATTTCCCTCCCTCCCACTCCTCTAGGTGGTCACAAAGCACCGAGCTGATCTCCCTGTGCTATGCGGCTGCTTCCCACTAGCTATCTATTTTACGTTTGGTAGTGTCATGGACATATATACACTACTAAAATGCTCTTCTAAAATGAGTTTAGTAAAGAGATCCTTCCTGGTTAAATGCTGTGCTCTGTTGTGTGTAGAATGAAATCCCAGCTCCGGAGCCGGCATTCAGAGCTCTCCAAGTGGGCTCATCCTCTGTATCCTGTGCTCAGGACCCTCAGAACCCCTCCCCATCAGATGAGCTTGTGCCTCACAGACCCGGGTGCTCTGAGTTCATCAACCACCGCAAGTTTCTGTTTGGGCCGCCTTTTCTATTTGTCCTTCCTCAGCCTTCCCATCCCGCTGGTCTCTCTAGATAGTTTCCCCGTTTACCTCCGTGTTCAAGCATTTATTCATCCCTCATTCAGTACACCTGCTAGGTTCATTGCCCAGGGAAGTGGGCAGAGCAGCTCCTTCTGAAAGGGCTTGAGCTGAATGTTTGTCCCTGTCCACAACTGCCCTGCACCGTCTTTAGCATTTGGAGCCTAGAATCTAGCTCGCGCCTTTCATTTCTTTTACATTCCCCCTAATGCTTAAAAGAGAGTAAGTCCCAGTGTAGATATTCAGTGAATACCCATAGAGTACGTGTGATAAAGGAAAACAGTGACATTAAAAAATGTATCACCATGTTATCTATGAAACTATTTCTTCCTTTCAGCATCCTTCGTATTCATAAGCATGGTGCTCTTTGTGGGGAACACACAATCCAATCATCTCTCAGAGGAGCTGGCCCAGAGGCTCTACCCACTTTATCCAGCAGTCACTCACCAAGGAACCTCCCACAGTTACGGATACTCATTCTGGCTCACCCTGCTCGTCATTCTTCTAAACGTAGTCACCGCGGTCATCATCGCCTTCTTCCAGAAGGCCAGAAAGCAGTGGAAGCAGGAGCAGAAAAAGCCCATGGAATATGCCCCAAGGGATGGAATTTTATTCTGAATTCTGTACCCGCATTTGGTGGTTAGGTCTACTCTGTTGTACGCCAGCTCCCCGAGCAGTAACTGGCTGGCTTGTCTGGGTGATCGGCAGGTAAAGCGCAGGCCTGTTTGACTGTCATTCTGTGACAGCTTTTGTATCTCATGACACTATGTTCTTCATAACTGATGTACCCTTGAAAAAGGATTCTTCCCATGAGGGTGGGGAAGATGAAGAAGAAAGCTCTCCAGTCCTTGTAGTGTTCAAAGCAGTAGAATGGTTGTGAGTCTATGGACCCTTCTGACCTGGTCTCAATCTCTTAGGTAATAAAGGTTTGGGTTACGCACCTTCCCTTTGAGTTGCTCGAAGCACTTTGATACCTATGATCTCATTCACCTCAGGAGAGACCATGCATTTTTATTCCACTCTATGAATGAAGACTTCCAGGCACAGAGAGATTCAGAACTTTTTTTTCCTAGACCAGGTGTTGGAAGCAAAAGGAGAGACCTAGGGGTGTATGACCTGGTCCTCTGGACCCTCAACTGCCCATATAACTTAAAGCCAATGGTGAATAGAAATGCTGATATTCATTTCTGAGTTTCCAAGATGGGTTTTATTTTATTTTATTTATTTATATTTTTTTATATATATTTTTTGCGGTACGCGGGCCTCTCCCGTTGAGGAGCACAGGCTCCGGACGCGCAGGCTCAGCGGCCATGGCTCACGGGCCCAGCCACTCCGCAGCATGTGGGATCTTCCCAGACCGGGGCACGAACCCGCGTCCCCTGCATCGGCAGGCGGACTCTCAACCACTGCGCCACCAGGGAAGCCCCAAGATGGGTTTCTTGTAGGGAAAAGATTAGGAAGGAAGAATATCAAGGAAAGATTAAAATTATAGCCCTACAGCCTCATTCTAAGAAGGTTAAATATATTTTTGCTTTAAAAAGATTGTGGTGAATTCAGTCAAAAGAGAAATGTCATACTGTGGTAAGTTCAAAAACCCCATCAACCAATCCTCTGCTTAGTTGCTGCAGTGTCTCCGACACAGGTGTAGATGGTCAGGTGGGAGTGTATCACCCATCAGCAGACTCCTGCCCAGCCAGAGGCTAAGAAATGGGTTCCAGCTCTATGGCTTGCAGGCATACCCTGATGGTTAGGTGCACAGCACAGGTGATGGGTTGCCTTCTAAGAACAGGTGGGTGAAACGAGTTCATGGCCTCATGAGAGGACAGTGGGTGACCTGGAATATTTTAAAAGACACCAGATGGATTCGACCTACTTCGCCAGTAGGATATTCTCCCGGAAAATCACTTAGAGAATCTTTGGGGCTTGACAGAGCACTGACCGAATTCTGAAATAATCACCTTTCACGTCTTGATGGAACCAGAGCCAAGAGAAGCAGAATTCTCTTAGTGTCATTTACAAAGCAGCAGCTCTTTGGACAGGAGGATACATCCTTTATGAAACTAGCGGAGATTAACCATCTTCTTACCCATTACTTTTTAACAATCTGTCTTAGAAATAACATTTTTCATTCAAGAAACATGCACTGAATACCTGTGATGTGATTAATGCCTTGCTAAGCCAGGTACCTGCCCCCACAGAGATCACAACTGAACAGTTAAGACAGACATTCAAAAAGCAGTCACTAATCCCGTGTGAAATCCATTCTTAGTCACAAAACTGTGTTCATTCTTTGAAAGGTCAGTTCTCCATAACCTCCCTCCGCCAAATCCTACTAAAGTCAAAATTACTCTAATAAATCAACTTAGTGTGAAACTGAACATATTAAAAATATGATTACCCACAGCGAAACTGTTCTAAATTCTTTGAAGCTAAAAACATTAATGTTCTTTGGAAGTTTGAATTTTATTTCAGATTTTCGTAATAGGGTTGAGTAACAAAGAGGAAACAGATGAGGGTTACAAATTGGCCCTCACATCCTGTATCAGTACAAAAGATTCTGTAGCTGGGGAAGACTGTGTTTACTCATCTCAGCATTGGAGCAGAGCTTGGTTTCTTTAGAGGACAAACTATCTTAATCCTTATACCATAAATGGTCTTTGAGGAACCATTTAAGACACGGGAAAATCAGGTAAGTGGAACTACAGTTCACAGTCCGGGAGATGAAGAGCTTTGCTCTCTTACTACGTCTGAAGGTAGAAAGTAAAGAAGCTGCCTGTGTGTTCAGTGGAAATCTTCTTAAGGAAGGACAGGGCTTGCTGACTTTTCACAACCACAGGCAATGTGGCACGACCCAGCTCTGGCCTCCTGCCCTGGCCCCCCAAGATGGGCCTTTTAGCGAATGTCCGTGGGGCAGGGAGGGGGACTGACTTTTTTTCAGGGAAAGAAGTACCGTTGGATAGTAATTTGCTGTTCTAAAACTACTAATAAATGTGCATTCTCTTACTTTTCCTGTAACGGAACCACCTGAAACACTGTTTTGAAGGGGTCCAAACGGGTCCATGAAATATGAATGTTTCAAGGGTCGTGATGTGACCCCTAATCGGTCCACGTGGTCCTGTTATGATGAGCTAGTTTACCATATAAAATATCGTGCTCTTCAGTTTTATAAGAACATAGAGTCTGTGATCATAATTGTAGGGAAAGTCGTACTTTACACTAATGTCAAAGTGATGGGGCTCCTCTAGTGGGCTGATGCTTGCAGAGCACGGTGGCAGACAGGGCCCTCAGCCTCCAGTTAAGCTTCGCCTTCATCATTACAATTTGATTTGATCATCTCACCGACGCCTGTGGACCAGGCAGGGCAGGGGCAGTTGTCTCCTTGGATATACCACTTCTCTGGGTCTAATGAGCTATCCGGCAGCCAGCCCCACGTGGCCGTACAGCATTGGTGCCTGTGGCGCGTAGCCATACAGGTAGACAGATCAGCAGCCTCCCGCCTTCTGATTGGCCTCTTGGAAGCCCTAGGGGCCTGCAGTTCTGCAAAGCATAGGCAGGTGCCAGATAAAGTTCCAGAACAGGTTCTCCCTCTGCCGGCCCATCGTCCACCCAGAGTGCATCCTCCTTTTTCACTGAAACCAGACACGGAGTGCAGACTTGAAGCCAGGTTCTTAGTTGTCTAATCTGATGTCTTTCTAGAGCCTGGACCAGGACGCAGAGCAGGCGTGTGTGGGACCGGATGTCTAGGAGTCGGGAGGCTTTCTGATTCTGAAACTCCAGCTTGGAGAGAAGCCAGGCTCCTTGGTCCCTGAGCCCCATGGGGGTCTCCTGACCCTGGGACCCAGATGCCCCCCGAGGGTCTTGCATACATAGGTTCCCCCCGCCAGGGGTGCGGAGGGCTGATGCCTCTGTAGCAGCTGGGGCTGCAGTCTGCTCTCTGGGCCTCATTGCCTGTCCTCACCCCCAAACACCCCCCGACCCAGGACACAGGACCCAGTTGGGGGCTCCATTTGTACACTGCTCTGACATCTCATAGGAGCCGCAAGAAGCCAGCAGTCCCCCCTTCTCTGAGCTTTTCTCATGATGAAAAAATAAGTAATAAATAATAGAAATGACAACCAGCATGGGACTGAGCAGGGAACGTCTGCAGTCAGGCTGCCTGGGGTGGAGAAGTTAATCTCAGCAAAAGCCTCATTCTAATCATCTGTGAAGTGGGATCGCAGTACCAGGCTTCGCTCTCAGCAATGTGAGAATGAACTGTGATAAGGGATGTAAAGAACTCGGGACCTTGATAACTGATGGCCATGCCTCTCCTCACAGAACTGGGAGCCCGCAGAGCGTGGTGGTGGCAACTGTAAAAGCTAGAGGATGTTGCCCCTTTAGCTACCACATTACTAATTCTTTTGTTCTGTAAATGAGCGACAAACAACTTCAACCCGGGGAGGCTAAGAAACTTGCCCAAGTGTCCACAACTGGCAAGTAGCAAAGCAGCACGGAAAACAGGTCTCGGGGCCCCTGTTCTTTTTTACTAACGTTTGATTCGGTTGCATAAACATTTGTCTGCATCCGGCTGAGGGTGGACCGAGGGGACAGAGGAGAAGGTCCCTGCCTGTGAGCTCTGCCCGAGAGGAGGCATGGCCTTCGCGGTATTGCCCGTGGGGCTAAGCCACACATTTCACCGCATTTGTGTGTCTCCGTGGATCTGGATCTGGTTCATTCAGAACACAAAGGAGCAGCTTGCTCAGGCAAAAGCGCCCAATTTGTTTCAAATAAATCCTCAGCTGGGCTGGAGAGGGCAGGGTCCCCTGACGTGACTCTCCCCCACACACTCAGATGAGGCAATGCCCCGTGACCTGAGGACTTTGTGCTTCTTAAAATAGAAGGCGAGGCCCGGGTTACTCGTGGTGAGCCGAGCCCAAGGAGGAACTGAGACCTGGGGAGTCTGTGGAATATTAAATGCCCTGAGTGTGACTGCACGAAGGTCAGCCCAGGCTGTTCTCCCTGCCCTTCCTGCTCTGTGATCTCACGCTGCCCGCAGATTCTGAAAATTCTTAGAGCATCACTTAGAATTCCAGACAACGTCCTAGTTAAAAAAAAAGAAAAGTGAATCTGTCTTTGTGACAGGCTTCAGACCATGAAGATTTCATTTTCAAAATGTTTAAATATTTAGTTAAAAAACAAAAATTTAGGTAGAAATACGTTGTATTTTATGACTATTCCTTTTAAATGAACTACTTTAAAAATGAACACCCCTCCTACGTCTGTCTCCCACTGCTCGCCAAGAGGCGTAGACTTAATAATTTTTAACCTTGACCCTTTGTAGAATTCTCTGCCCCTCTGGCTGTCCTGGAGCAGGACACGCCCACAAAACGGTCCCTTCTGGAAGCAGGGGTTTCTGCTTTTCTAATTCAGTGCACAGATGGTGGGTCTTCCAGAAAAGAGTGTGGTCACAGCAAACGTCACCGTCTCTCAACGTGTGCTTCCCCTAAACGCTCTAGAGGCGAGAATCCATTGAATCCTCCTGGCAAAGGCAGGTGCTGGTTTAGAATGAGCTCATTTCACAGATGAGGACTGAGGCTTACGCTGGTTAAAGGGTGCGTCCACAATCCCACAGCAAGGGAGACACTGAGCAGAGATTCCAGCGCAGACTGTCTGCCATGTCTTGGGTGAGGCACGTGCCCTGGGGGCCGATAATCTTACGGTGGCCCCTCGTGTCTGCATCAAAGCGTTGTAAAATGCCCCACGTGCACATCCACGCACTAGACCTTGGCCTCCGTCAGGTGTCCTCCTGGTAAGTTTGCTGGATTAACTAAGTTTGCTGGATTTCTGAAGTGCGGAATCATTCTCCTTTGGCTTAAAAGTTTAACTACTTTCAGCAGACACTGCACACTGAGTGTTATCTTTATGTACTTGAGGCAGACTGACCTCTCCTTGATAGCTCCATCACTGTGCTGGGTAGAGGTTCAGTATTCTGTTGAAGGCAGGTGAGGCCGTGCCGAAAGCACATGCTTGTGTGCTGAGACTTAGGTTTTAGTGAATACGCAGTGAACAAATATTTATTGAGCGCTAAGCCCATTGAAGATGGGTGGCCGAAGGTGGGAACCCAGCTGGACAGACAGACCTTGAGTCCACCCTGACGAGGCTTTCCAGCAGAACCTCTTTGGGAGCATCTTGAAGGTGAACCTAGACTAATTGGGAAGGTTCCCCGAGAAAGACGTGGCCTTTGCTCCACCCCGAATTCTGTGACCTTAGAGAGGATCTAATCCAGCCCTCGGGTTACACGGAAAGCAAGGGAAGCTCAGCTCTAGCAAGTCGAGGGTTTCTAATCTCTGCTTCCTCATTTGAAAATAAGAAATAAAAGGGTAGAGGAAGATTTAGGATCCTTTAAGTTCTTGTTTTTTTCTTCTTAATTTCATTCAGTTTATTGTTTAAAGAAACATTTACATAAACACAGAATGTGAACAGGTCAAGGTTCCAAGTATGCAGGACACGTGATAAGTGTTTCCCAGGGAACTTCTATTCCTATAAAAATCTTGTTTTTGCGAATGCTGCTATTATATTCCATGAGGGGTACAACAAGCCTGCTCTGCAGGGGTCTCACTTTGCTGTATAGTGTTGTTGAAACGTTCCTTTCAGCATTTGCCTCACAAAAGTCAAATAACGCCCTCTGCAGCAACATGGGTGGACCTAGAGATAATCATACTGAGTGAAGTAAGTCAGACAAAGGAGGGCAAATTCCATATGATATCACTTATATGTGGATCTAAAATATGACCCAAATGAACTTATCTATGAAACAGAAACAGACTCACAGACATAGAGGACAGACTTGTGGTTGCCAAGGGGGAGGGAGGGTGGGGGAGGGATGGATTGGAAGTTTGGGATTAGCAGATGCAAACTATTATATATAGAATGGATAAACGACAAGGTCCTACTGTATCAGCACAGGGAACTATATTCAATATCCTGGGATAAACCATATTGGAAAAGAATGTATATATATGTATAACTGAAATGCTTTGCTGTACAGCAGAAATTAACACAACATTTTAAATTAACTATATTTCAATAAAATAATTTTTTTTTTTAAAAAAAAGCACACACAAGGACCTCAGAAAAAAAGGGCAATGAGTGAATGATGATGACGTTCAGGTACACTTGATAGGATAAGAAAAATTCTCTTCATATTCCAGAATGAGAAATCTTTGAAAAAATTTTCTCATTTCCAGACTCTTCTATTTATATTTGCAAATGAGTGCCCAGGAGCTCGTGGTGCACTGTTGGGGAAACTCTGAGGTCATGTGTCTGGGAGCTGTGTGGCTTTTTACTGAGCGTACCGACCCACGCATGCTTCACACCCTGCGGTGAACGCAGTGCCTTTGGAAGGTGTTTTGGCTGTACTCTGACCCAAGTCAGTTAACGCCACTCCACCTGATAATCTGCCACCCCCAGCGTGGCTCAATGCAAACATCTAGCTTAATGCCTCCATGACAATTCGGCTGTCATGGACTCGTTCAATCAAATAAAAACCTGTAGAGAATTTTGATAGCAAGATAAATGATGCATCACTTTTTCAGAGGGTCATAGAGATGGATGGCATTTAAGATGCCCATGGCTAAAGATCAGGAGTTCTTAAACTACTGAAGCCCATGCTCCTAGGGCCCGTGCTCTGCAATAAGAGAAGCCACCGCGATGAGAAGCCCGCGCACCGCAACAAAGAGTAGCCCCAGCTCCCTGCAACTAGAGAAAGCCCGCACGCAGCAACAAAAACCCAACACAGCCAAAAATAAAGAAAATATATAAAAAAAAAAAGAAAATGAAGAGACACCAGAGCTCTCTGTCCCTCCGTGAGCACCAAGGAAAGGCCACATGAGGACGTGTGAGCGGGTTGCTGTCTGGAAACAAGGAAGTGAGTCCCCATCAGGAACTGAGTCTGCAGGCACCTTGATCTTGGACTTTCCAGCCTCCAGAACTGTGAGAAGTAAATGTCTGTTTTTTAAGCGCCCCCAGAATGCGATATTTCATTATAGCAGCCTAAGCTGACTAAGACAGGCTTTTTAGACCCATTCATGTATGGGGGGCATGGTCAACTTGAGCAGACAGGCCTCTCAAAGGTAACTGTGTTTTGTGGTAAGCCTCGCGGAGCACGGGACAAAGGAAAGCAATGAATTGGGAGCTGGCTCTCAAGTGGGGTAAGGGGCCAGCAGGGAGCTAACTTGGCCGCTGCTCACGCTCGTACGTGGTGGGAGTGTGGGTGGTGGATCAGCCCAGATCAGGAGCTCGGTTCCAGCCTAGGACTTCCAACCGACCAGCTGTGTGACCTCGAGCTGCAGCTTTTCCTCTTTGGGCCTCGGTTTCCTCATTCACATGACGGAAGGCCTTCCGTGACCCTGGCTCACTCCTACATCTAAATGTTGCTTAGGTCCATTGGGGTCTTTCATGAGGGTTTGAAAAAGGCAATTCTGCAGATTTTTTGATCCTAACCATGATGTTGCAGGTAGCCTTTGGGTGGGTAAGAGGGTGGGGAGACTGGGCTTAATCTGGGGTCAGGCATGCTGACAACGAATGGGCAGATATGAGAGGAGGACAGATTTGTATCCTCCAGAGGACGATGGATTCCAGCAAAGAGGAAGAAGCCCTGTGCTGACAGGCAGTGGGAGGCCCATGCCCTGGGTCCACAGGCTGGCGCGTGCTCGCCTCCGTCGCTTAGAGGACACCACGGAGCAACTTGTCCCTCTTGAAAGACTCAGCGCAGGCTCGGGAGATGCGGAGATTGAAGAGGCCTTTCACAGGGCACACATCTGAGCTGTGAGCACAAGGGCAGGGCAAAGCACAGGGCTGTCCCTGCCTGGGACCTAAGCTGTGAAGAGAGGAAATCTACTGGAAACTTCATGGGAGACTTCGTATCTTGTTCACCGTCCGCTGAAGGTGAGAAAAGACAGCCATGATTTTTAAGGGAGCACCACAGCCAGGGTGATGGTGGAGGGAAGGGAGTCAACGGGGAGAGCCTGTGGGCCCCAGATGAGAGCGAGAGAATTTACCAAGGCTTCCGCGGTTCATCCGAGGGACATGCAGACCAGACACCATTGGCCAACAGCCTCCTTTTCTAACCACTGGGACACCTGCTCTGAGGAACTGTCTTGCTCCCTTGCCTCAGACTTTCTGTTGGGAGCAGAGTTGCCACACTTCAGAGTGTTCACGATGAGCCCAATTTCACCCACACAGTGAGGTTTTGATGCTTTTCAACCAAAGAAAGCAAAGAGCCAGCGCTCAGGGGGCAGGTAGAATCATTAGCTCTCAGAGAAACGCAAATCAAACCACACTGAGATACCACTTTGCATCCACTAGCCTGGCTGGAATCAGAGGCAGAGAACAGTAAGCATGGTTGAGGGTGTGAACTCAGAACCGCGTGTACAGCTGGCGGGGATGTGCAGTGGTGTAGCCACTTTGGAAAACAGTCTGGGAGTTGCTGAAACAAGTAAAGAGAGTTACATACGACCCAGCAATTCCAGTACTAGCTATACACCCAAGGGAATTAGAAGCACACTTCCACATAAAATTTGTACATGAATGTTCATGGCAGCATCACTCATAATAGCCAAAAAGTGGAAACCATCCAAATGCCCATCCACTGATGAATAGATAAACAAAATGTGGTGTAACGACGCAGTGGACTATTAGTCAGCCAGAGAGAGGAGTGAAGTACTGGAATATGCTACAACATGGATGGGTCCTGAAAACACAATGCTCAGTGAAGAATCCAGACAAAAACGTCCACATGTTGCAGAATTCCATTCATATGTGACGTCCAGAATAGAGAGATCAGGAAAAACAGAAGGTAGATCAGTGTGCTTAGAGCTGGGAGGGGGCAGGAGGGTCAAGGAGGACTGATCAAGGGTTCAGCGTTTCGTTTTGAGATGGTGAAAATGTTCTAAAATCGTGGTGATCATTTCACCTATCTGTGAATATACTAAAAACCATTGAATTGTACATTTTCAATGGGTGAGTTGTATGATGTGTGAATTATATCTCCATAAAGCTATTTAAAAAGTCTGTTACATTCTCTTCTAATAGTTTTACATGAAATAAACAAAAAATTGCTGAGACCGTGGAAGCCTCATTTCTACCCCATCCCCGGTTCTGGCCCCCTTCCTCCCTCACCAAGGTAGCCGCAATCACAGATTATGTCCTTCTGTCCATGGTTTAGGTCACTTTTCCATAGCCTCTAAGCATCTTTTATTGTCACCACCACAAGAGCTCTGGGAGACTGAACCATTACTAACCCCATTTGACAGATGAGCAAACTGAGGTCCAAAAGGTCAAAATTGAGCTGCCCAAGGTCAAAAGTCCTAGCTGACTCCCACTGGATGCTATCGTCCCGCCCTTGTGTTAGCAACCTGCTTTTTCATTCCCTGCTTTTCCAACCACCTTCTTTGGTAAAACCTCACAAATGATCCCATTAATCTGTTTCCATGAAGAGAACGTTATGAATAACATTATCAGTGAATATGCTACACGCAGAAATCTCAAAACATCTCTGGTATTTTCCAGGAAACATTTTTACAGTTCTAAGGTGATTTTATAAATCCTTCTATGAAAGGTGAAAATTGCTATTCTGAACAGCTCGAGCAGACGATCTAGGTTTCTTAAGTAGAACTCAACTAATTCTCACCCGCCGGACCAGCAAATGTCACAAATCTTCCAAGAAGCCTTGAACATTTTATGACTTTTGTCAGCAAAGGAGGAGAAACAGAGAGAGGAGCTGAGAGCCTTTGCATTTCACACACTTCATCATGGAGAAGATGGACGCGCTGTGAGCCATGAAATACCTGCCGAAAAAGGATGAATAAAACCGGCAAAGTCTCCTAGAAGCCCGACACGGGCAGCCCCCGGCCACTCCCACCCCAGCACCCCTCTGTGGCTCACCCTGAGAAACCAGCCACTGCACCTCGGACGAGCCGCCCCGCCCACTGGCTTTTGTGGGGCCCCCCGGATCTGCGAGGCATCGTGGGCAGTCATGGAGATGGATAAGACGTGGCCCTTGCCTTCAGCGCAGCGTTACCTATTAACTGATGCTGACTTGCTTCTTATTAAAAGTTGGCCCATAATAGTGAGAAAGAGCGGCTTTTTAAGGGACCCTTTCTATCCAGTAATTGGCTGGTGCATCTCAGGCCACGGTGTTTGCAGGTGAGCCGGAGCCCACGGAACCCCAGCTCCCCTCGGGCAATCCAGGCGAGAGCCCCACGGTTATGGGCTGAGTTGTCCCCCAGAAAGAGATGTTGGAAGTCCTCATCCCGGTGCCTGCGCATGTGACCTTATTCGGAAATAGGATTCTTGCAGATGTAATTAGCTAAGATGGGGTCACACTGGGTTAGGGTGGGCCCTTAATCCAATATGGTAGTCTTACGAGAAAAGGGAAATTTGGACAGAGACGCAGACACAGAGGAGAAGGCCAGACGAAGACAGACACAGGGACAAGACAGCCATGTGGAAACGAGGCAGAGATTGAAGTGATGCAGACACAGCCATGGAACGCCTGGGGCCACCGGGAGCTGGAAGAGGAAGGAAGGATCCCCCCCCCAGATCTCAGAGGGAACCTGACGCTTCCATCACCTTGATTTTGGAGTCATGCCCTCCAGGACCAGGAGACGATAAGAGTCTGCTGTTCGGAGCCCGCCAGCGCGTGGCACTTCACTGTGGCAGCCCGAGCAAACCAGTACACTCACTCTCTGAAATCCCAGCTCCGCTCCCCTGGGACCCTGTTCCTTCCCTTGGTTGAGCATGGGGTCCTGGACTTGGGTCTTTCCCACTCTCTGTTGTTCTAGTTGTTGGCCCCGCTCCTGAGCCCCGGACCTTCTGCCTGTCCTTGATGATGCATGGTCCTAGCCTGGCTTCATCCACCAGGACCCCGCACGGAGCTGCCGAGACATGCTGGCGGGTTTCAGGACCACAGACCTCTCTGAGAAGCTCTGTCAATGACAGGACACAGAGTTGAATCCCCTCAGCTTCCTGACTAATCACAGGGTCTCCATCCAGGGTCCAGACAAGTACCCCCAGGGCTGCAGACTCTGGTCTACTCTTTCCAGGAGCCCAAGAGGAGCTTCATGGAAGATGCCCTTCCCCCGTCCCCGAGGAGCCCCTGGAAACCTCTGCGAGTGCCAGCCCCTACAGGACCATCTCCGTGTTTCCAGGTCTCCGGCAGCCTTCTCTTCCTAAGGATCTGGGTCCAGAGTTTGTCCGGGTCCCTGAGACCAGGAGGGTGAGAGGAACCAGGAAGCTGGGAACTCCCGGCCTCCCGGCCCCTCTGGGAGGTGTGGCTCCTGCCCGTGATGGGCGCCCACCTGGCAGGAGGCCTCCCACTCTGGACCTGGGTCCTCGGTTGCCCAGTGGTGCATAGGCTGCATGTGTGGAGAGCTCCAGCAGGGCTGAGGGTCCCCGTGAGCAGGGCCAGGATCCGTGGCCACTCTGGAGGGGATGCCCCTCGTCAGTGGAGCCGCGGCCAGTGACGGCAAGGACAGCCACAGCTACAGCACTTCGGCCAGGACACGGGGCCCTGGGTCCCAAGGTACCTCCCGAGCCCCTACGTGACAGTCCCCAGACCTCAAGAGCCCCTGCTGCCCTCCGGCCGGCTTGGCTGACCCTGGACTACCGCTGCCGCTGGCGCTGCAAAGGAGCCAGAGCTCAGAGCCCATTTCAGCCTCGGGTCTGCAGGCTGTTTGTTCCCTGCCCACCAGGAGGGTGGAAGAGAGACCGAGGGCTTAGCAACTTTTATAGACGTTCAACAATAAGAGTGAATTTATGCCTGTTGAATCTAATAATACATTTTACAGGTCTTTTTATCTTATTTTCTAGGTTTCATGTTTATTGAATTTTACAGAAGTATCAGTCCAAGACGAACTGAGAAAAAGAAATAAACCTGTCCTTAACCATGGAGAGTTTGGGATGCACTGGTCTGTATCCTGGCCCAGAAGCGAGCAGATCCCAGGGGGCTGGGGACCCTGGTGGTCTTCTTGGCAGTCGGGGCAGCTACTCCCACCAGGTTCCACTCTGTGGTCAAGATGCTGAATGCCTGCCACTGGACCCATCCTGGGGGCAGGCAGCAGAGAGCAGGTGCCCTGGCGAGACACAGAGGCGAATCAGAAAGCCCCAGAGCTGCCCCATGGGGCTGCTCTGGGAGCTGGGGTGGCCTACTGTCTCCCTGTGGGGCATTTCTGAGACGATGGCTGTGCCCTGGGGAGGCTGGGAGGGTGGCAGTGGGTAGGCGTGGGGTCGGGGGTCACCAAAGGCTGAGTGAGTGAGTGAATGAATGAATAAAGGAGTGTTGGCGTGGGATGGAGGGAGACAGGAGGGACCGGAGGTGTCAGAGCTGAACGGGAATCGCTGCACCCTCCCATCCGCATCCCCCCCTGCTCCCCACGCACAGCTCAGGGACAGCGTGGAGGGAGACTCGGTGGGGAGGTGCGGCGGGGAGGCTCAGGGAACTTGGCTTTGCTCCCACGGGGTCAGGATCTCACTTCCGGGTCTTGGCCACTCTCTGCCTCCTCTCCCCGCCCCTCCCAGGGACCCTCCCGCCGAGCTTCCTCGTCTGTAAGCTGCAGCTCTAGGCCAGGGGTCAGCAAACGACTTCCCTTTCGTGGGCCAAGTCCAGCCAGGCCCCTGCTTTTGCGGACACAGTTTTACGGAAGCACAGCCGTGCACGGGTAGTTAGGTACCGCCCGCAGCTGCTGTGAGGCCCCCGCAGGGTGAGGGGTTGTGAGGACAGCCTATTGCCCTCAAAGTCCTTAACTATTTCGCGTCACGCCCCTGCTCGGCCTTTCTCAGTGGGAGCAACACTGCCTCCTAGCGGGCGATTTGGAAACTGTTTCTGGTGAGTCACTGAAACACTCCCATATAACTTACTTTCAGTTCTTGCAGCTCCGCTTTCTATTAGAGTCAAGCCATTATGTTTATCTTTTTGAAAGGTGCAGCATAAGCAGGTGATAGTCTCTGTGGATTCACTGTGGAGGCATTAGAGACAGCGGGACGACGACAACCTTACAGCCCCCGGGCGGCCCAGGACCCCGCCTCAGCATCCCACGGCCCTTTCAAGGCGGCACCACTAGAGGGCAGTATAAGCCCGCGAGTGCGTGGGCCGCCGGCGCCACTGAAGAGCAAGTGCCCGGGACTGGCAGGGGGTCCTAAGCTCTCAGCAGGAGTCGAGGAATCAGCGAGGCCTGGCTCCGAACCGGGGAAGGGACCATTCTGGTACGTGAGCCATGGGGGAGCAGAAGCCCACCTGCCTTTACTTGGATGTCCCCCCACCCCCGCCCCAGTGATTTTGGAAATGCCTTGTCCTCCAAGATGCTCCTTCAAAGAGGGCTCTGCTTAGTGCTCCCCTGCAGAGTCACATTTACACTCTAAAGTTTCCAGAGGTCAGAGGTCAGACAGTGAAGGAATCCGCCCCTTCAGCTAAACTGACACCCTCTCCAATTTATTTGACATTAGGGCCTTTTGTGTGAGTGTGAGTGTGTGTGTGTGTGTGTGTGTGTGTAACACCCACACCATGAAGCGGACCTCGGTGGATGCTGACTGACCCTTTTTGGGAATGCTTGGCTTTTGGTTTTGTTTTGTCTTTAAAACTGGATTCTTGTTCATTTTCTAGCTGGCTTTGCCAGTAACCCAGGGCTGGTTTCTCTGAGGGGGTGAGGGAGCTGCTCTGTGCTGGCAGGCAGGGTCCCATCCCCACAGGCCTGGAGGGAGCAGATCCTGTGTTTCTGGGGGGAGGAGTGCTTGCCAAGAGGGAGAGCGGGGCTCCCGGATTCTAAGTGCTCTCGGACCACATCCGCCATAACTGTGGGTCAGTTCACTTCTGATTTCTGTGTCTCCCCTTAGGCCCCCTCTTGTCTGGGAAAATGACGGGTGGCTGACAAAAGCAGCGGATAGCTAACAAGAGAAAGTTATGCAAGAAATGTGGAACGACCTCAAACCTCTAACATGGTCGCCCTGCCCTTCCACTCGGGCTGATAAGTCTGTGCATCTCCTCCTTGGACCACGGCTCCCGGGGTGGACAATGGGAGAGCCAGGAGCGGTGTGGTCCTCCTCTCCGTCTCCCCTGGCCTGAGAACACAGGCTGGTGCCATGGGACGTGGTCGCTGGGTGATGTAGGCGGGAGGAAATGCAGATCCCTGCATCCTGAGACTGTTGGGGCTCACGTTGGCAACAGCCACTGAGCAGTTAGACTAATGTCACTCCTCTACGATGCGAAAGGTCAACTGCTGCAGCAGAAGCCTGGAGATGAGTTTCCATCACCATTAATGGGTGTCACTGTGCAGTTGATTTTTGCTGAAATCCTTTTAAAATCCCATGCCTGTTACATCCTTGTAGATTCCAAGTGTTGGAAAGCCCCCTCCTTCCCTCCTCCCCTTAACCTCACCCACTACCCATGACAATCTAATTCTTAATTCTTCCACAATATGTTCAAGACCTTGAGAATATGCCACCTCCTCCAAGAAGCCCTCTGGGGCCGCCTTTGCTGTGCACCCTCAGCATTGTATTTGCATCTCTCGGGTGCCCACTGTGATGGGCTGGGAATCCTTCTTGCACAGAGTAAGCTGATTGGATTATACATGAATCAATGAAATAATTTGCTTCCCCTGAAACTATGTCAGCTCTGAACAGGGACATATTCCTCATAACTGCTCAAAAGCAGCTGGGATATTGGTCACTAACAAGAGAGTGTCGTTTAGAGCCAGTGAGAACGAGTGGGTCTAAACAGCACTCACTCAGCACTTTTTATTTTTAAAAATGCATCAGGTCTTCGTTGTGGCTCGCAGGATCTTTCATTGTGGCGTGAGGGCTCCAGAGCACGTGGGCTCAGTAGCTGCCACACACGAGGGATCAGTTGCCCCGTGGCATGTGGGATCTTAGTTCCCCGACCAGGGATCGAACCCACGTCCCCTGCATTGGAAGGCGGATTCTTAACCACTGGACCACCAGGGAAGCCCCGAACGGGTGGTTCTGAAGCCCTATCAGGAATTGGCAGCGACGCACTGGACTCTTCTTTCCGGGTTCTATCTCCTTCCCACTGGGCCAGCCCTCCCCTTGGGGGTCCCTCTCCTTGTGGGCTGGCGGCTCCCACTGCAGCCAGAGGGGCAACCCCCCTTGGCTCTCCTCCCTGCACTCGGGCCACTCTGCCCTCTGCACGTGGTGTGTTCTGCCCTTTCCCGTTTGGGGATCCGCCTTCTCCCCGCGGAAAAGAGGCGAGAATGAGGGGTGAGGGGTCCTGCCTCCCTCTGTGGCCCATCGTGCTCCCTGCATGTTCTCAACATCCCCACCGAAGCGGAGCCTTATCACCTCTCGTGCCTCTGGGAAAACTCCCAACTCGAAGTGGAAATTACCAAAGGCTCTTTGGAAGTTCAGAGAAGTCTTCGCACCCCAGATGACCCCCGTCTTGCTGACCTGCCTCCTCTTTTCAAGACCCCTATGTCTCGGGCTTCCCTGGTGGCACAGTGGTTGAGAGTCCGCCTGCCGATGCAGGGGACACAGGTTCGTGCCCCGGTCCGGGAAGATCCCACATGCCACGCAGCGGCTGGGCCTGTGAGCCATGGCCGCTGAGCCTGCACGTCCGGAGCCTGTGCTCTGCAACGGGAGAGGCCACAGAGGTGAGAGGCCCGTATACTGCAAAAAAAAACAACAACAAAACGCCTACGTCTCCCCATCTACTGCTCCTGCCATCACCTTTGCGCATCCTCCAGGCTGCATTTTCAAGGCAGGCAACTCGGAGGTGTGTCATACCCACCCCTCTCCCACCCACCCCCCCTGGGGGGCCCTGGCAGCAGTCCTGCCTTTGCCCTGCCTGCACGCTGCCCTGCTCCTGCCCACGGCCCCAGGCCCCCTCATCACCCCACGCAGGGCCATCCCAGCCCCACCTCACAGGACCTCAACTACTGCCCTTGGGTCCCCAGCATTGCCTCCCAGCCAGGGCGGCCCTCCAGTCCTGTGTGCCTATTCCTCTAACCCCCTGAACTCCACTTCAGCCCACAGTGTGCTCCTGAGGCTGGGGGGCGCTCTGGAGGCTGCGTCCGATCCGACCTTGTCTTTCACGTGGACCGGTGGGGCCTGCCCACCACCCTGCCCCCCAGAGCTTTGGCAGTCACCCCCTGCCGACCAGCCCAGCCGAGGTGCATCCTTGGCCCGGCCAAGTCCCACGGTGCCTTGCAGACAGAAGGTGACAGGGCCCGGCCCCAGAGCAGTGGTCGGGGGTTTATAGACCACACTCAGAATTAACTTGGAAGCCGCGTGCTCTGAGCACTTGGTGTCATGTGCACACTCGGTTTTGAGTGTTCACTTCGTCCACCTCAGGTAGTGACATTTATAAAAACTCCTTACTTCTCTGCCTGCGGGATGGCGACCACAGCTGGACCTTGACCATCTGCCCTCCCGTGAAGGGCAGCTGCTGCCAGCAGAGCCCTGGGAGTCCAGGGGGGGCAGCGGCCAGACCACGGCCTGTGCCCTGTGGCCCGTGGCTGTCTCCCTGCCTCCCCGCAGGGCTCATTTCTTTCTTTTCTTTTCTCTTCTTTTTTTGCGGTATGCGGGCCTCTCACTGCTGTGGCCTCTCCCGTCACAGAGCACAGGCTTCAGACGCGCAGGCTCAGCGACCATGGCTCACGGGCCCAGCCGCTCCGCGGCATGTGGGATCCTCCCGGACCGGGGCACGAACCCGTGTCCCCTGCATCAGCAGGCAGACTCTCAACCACTGCGCCACCAGGGAAGCCCAGGGCTCACTTCTTTCTAACAGAGGCTCCCGCGGCCCAGGGCGCTGCTTGGAGAAACCAGCTCTCTGGCAGGGGGAACTGAGATGTAAAAGTTAATTGTTTTATTGGGCTTTAAAGAACAGAAGAAGAAGAGCCCCCACAGCAAGTGCTTAGGAGTTGTTTTCTAATTTCTTTTTATAACGAGTTTTCACTTGGTATTGATGTCAAGGGCTCTGGGGGGACCTGTGCCCTGGCCCCTCTTGAGGGCTGAAGCAGTGGAAGGCAACGTGTCTTCTGGTTTATAATTAATTCCTTTCTTTTAAGGAAAGCAATCATGAAGCTGGGGATTTTCCCTGAGTGAAATACTCTCAAAGGCATTGCCGGTCTTTCTGGAACAGAGCAGAGCAGCTCCTGGGGGGTGAGTGGGAGCGCTGGGTGAGCATGGGTCTTTCTAATCCTTCCTTGAGTGAAAACTTGTTTGCGTTGTGAGCAAAGGACTTCCTTCCCAGACCTGGGGTGGGGCGGTCACACCAGCTCCCTCCCGCCCTTTCCCCCTTTGATGGGATTACAGCTGCTTGGGGAGATTCATTTCACCTAATAGGTTCTGACTGATGGCCTTTGGCGGGGTTGAAACATCCCCTGGCCTGAGGGAAAAACTCGCATTTCTTCTTCTTGAAAAATGATTTCTCACAGACTCCATTTAAATTCTTTCTCAATAGAACTTTCCCATAAATTTATAGCTCTTGAAGATTAGCATTCTCTCAAACAGAGCCCTAGGAAGGAAGGTAGATTCTTCTTCTTCTTTTTTTTTTGGTGTCTTTCCTTTTAGGTGTTAAATGCCCATGTATGATTTATTTGGGTGAACATAGGTGGCTTAATTCTATAAACAAGGGCCCCAGAGGAGTCGGTATTGCTGTAACGCACAGAACCTTACCGTGACTAGGCCATGGAACGGCAGTGACTGTCTGTGTTTTCCATGGGATTCAGAGGACATGTATGAATCGCATCCTCCTGCTGTGGACACCAGAGGCTGCTGAGCAGGTCCTGGGAGGGACGTGAGGACAGACGGACCCTGCAGGGGCTGCGGCCGGCTCTTCCGTGTGCTGGTCACTCTTCCACGGGTCTGTCCTTCTCACCCCCCAGGCCTCTGAGCAGGTACTGCCTCCCTGCCCCCTCTCTGCCCGTTCCCCCCTGCATCCCATCCCCAGCACTTTATCTTCCGGTTTGTCTGATTCTCTGTCTCCACATTCCCGCTCTAAAACCTGTGCCCGAAATGGCCCCTGGACCACAGTCGTGCCCACAAGGACTGCTGTCGAGTGAACGGAGGATGGAGAAGAACTAGGGTCTGGTTCAGGCCTCACCGCATTCGCTGTTTAGCTCTTGGGCGAGCTCTTTGGAGCCCCCAAGCATCAGTGCTCCCATCTGTGCTCTGCAGCTGGTGGGGATGGGTGGGTAACACCCATATATAACACACACATATACACATATATGCTATACCAGGGTCACAGCTAACCTCTTAAATGCCTGATTTGTTGAAGATGTTTAATTTAAAACACAGTTATCCTGTGGGCTGCAGTGCTATTAACCCTGGTGAATTTTTTTTCTGAGACCTGGTGATGGACTCCTTTACCCCAAATCTAAGAGACAGCAGGTTTGCTGTGTGTGAACCCCAACAGAGACGAACATAGTCTTGGGTAGAATGTGTCTGCTACCCTTTAGGGAACAAAAGACAAAAATGCAGCATTTTCGGGGGGTGGGGTGGGATGGGATGGAGGAGCATATCAGAGAAGGCTTCCTGGAAGAGGTGATGTGAAAGCCAGTAGCGACTAGTCAGTCAGCTAGGGACGAAGCAGGTAGAAGAAGCAGCAGGTACGAAGCCCCTGAGGTGAGGGACTGTGCTGGGTTCTGGGGGCTCCACGTAGGGGAGGGTAGCTGGAAATCAGCCTGCAGGAAGAGAACAGTGAGAAGGCAGAAGTGGAGGCTGGATTCCTCTGTGACCTGCCCTGAATGCATGAGATCCTGTGGGGTCTCAGCTGGGAGGGGTGACTGTGAGTGTGGTTTATTTAGATGGGCCATCTGGGTCTCTGTGCAGAGGCTCTGGCCACTCTTCAGTGATGACCAGGGCAGGGGGAGGAGACAGCGGGAGGGAGCCGTGGGGCTGGGAGAGCAGGTGAGGAGAGAGAGAGAGCCACGGCGGGATGTGGGACTGCAAGGAAGACCATGATTTAGCCAATATAAGAAGATGGGACTGATGGGCTCTGGGGGTGGGCTGGAAGGGAGCGGGGCACAGGGAAGCCCTTGTGGCTTCTGGGGAAGGCGGAGGGTGGCTGAAGGAGAAGCAGGTCCGGGATGGTGGGGTCGAGTTCACTGTGGGACATGCTGAGTTCAGGTGCATTTGGGACATGGGCTACCTAGGAGGAAGCTGGTCATGCCACCGGGATGCCCGAGAATGGTCTAGTTGAAGCTCCTGGAGTCCTCAGTCTGGGGACGGGTGGTGGAGGAAGACACGGGAAGACATCCCTTGGCCAGGATGTCCAGAGCCGGAGAAGAAGCCGGGCTGAGAGCTGAGCCCACGATCGTGAGGCCCCCTCCCCTAAAACACACCCTCTCCCCCAAGGGCCCCAGGAAGCAGTGCCCCCGCCAGACACTGCAGCCCTGAGCCGGGCGGCGAGGGCAAGGCCCCCCGCGGCCCCCAAGGACCCTCGCAGTGCTGGGAGCCTGCTCTCACGCCCAGCGGGCTGTCCTGGAAAGACAGACCTGAAGATCCCCCAGATCAGTTTCAGTGAGTGGCAGCCACGATAGAGATCTCTCCCTGCTTACCTGTAAACAGGAAGCCGCTAATCTCTTCCTCTGCTGCCCCCTCATTGAAGCAGGAGATGACAGGGATGAAAAGGGCCCCAGAGAGTTGAGAGGCCTGGGGCTTTGTCCCTTCCTGAGGGAGACGTGGGTGCCTGGAACCGACTCCCCCGACAGGGACTCACTTCCCCGTCAGTCCAGGCAGCCCCAGCCCAGGTTTCGAGCCCCTGTGAACGGACTAAACAAGCACACGGCCTGTCGAACAATAAAGGCAACGCCGAGTCCCCAGACTCTTTGTGCAGGAGAAAGAGTCGCTGTTCGGCCAACTGGTGAACTTGGCGATGCTACCGCCGGGGGGGATGGGGTGAAGGGGAAGCTGGTCGCCCCGGAAGTTGACAAAATGCCTTGCAGGGTGTTCTCGGGGATGGGGGGGGCACTCCTTCTGCCCTCGCAGGGTCTACAGGCTCTGGGCGGTCTCCCCAGGTTGACCGCTCACCTCCACCACGTGGTATTGCCCTGGGACCCCGGTTCCTCTCTTTCGTCTTCAGGGAAGAGAAAGCACCTTATGCAGAACTGGCAGGAGGGTCTCTGCTGGGCTTCTGCATTTTCTCATTTCTCTGATTACATTTATTCTTTGGCTAAAGTTTTTCTACAGATGAGAGGCAGGCGGATGACATGGAGGGGGTCTGTCCTGGGAAGGCCCCAGAGGGTCCCGCTCAGTTACAGGTGGACCCTCTCTCTTCTTCTTGTGTTGTCTGGTCTGGACAGAGGCTGTGACATCCTTCAGAGGGAAGGTTCACATCCATCGCTCATTGCACAAATCTTTCCTTCACCCATTGGTTTACTTACCCTCTGTTGGGTGCTCTCTCCTGGCTACACGGTTCTAGGAAGGACACAAAGACCGAAGACAGCACTCTGTCCCAGGGCCCTGTTGGCATCTCACAAGTCTCCTTAAACATCCACATACTCACCTGCTTTCCAGGTTTACGGAGGAAACAGCTGTGGGATAAACCCTTCCTGGAAAAGCATTCTAAAGGGTCAAAGCTTTCAAAATTAGACACGCAAACACACACTCACACGCATGCACACATACAGGCATGCTGTCTCTCTCTCTCTCTCTCTCTCTCTCTCTCTCTCTCTCACACACACACACACACACACTTTGTTTTGCAAGTCACTTCAGTGTCTCCTAGAAAACCTTAATCATAAAGGCTGCACCTATTTCCAAATATCACATTAATTTTAATCTTGGGCTCCTGGTCTATGTTTTCTCCTTCTTCCAAAGCACATGTTCATAAAGCAGAAAGAGAAAACTTCTGTTGCAGGCAGAGAACGATCACTCAACATCTAAGTCTTAGTAGACCAGGATTAAAGCAAGTGAACACCTGAAATCAAGTTCCCGCTGCCAGGTGTGTCACCCTGGACTAGGGCCTGTCCCTGCGGACACCACTGCGTGTGTACGAGGTCCTCAAGAGGTCCCGTGGTCACCATCCTCCTGCTTCCAAAGCTGGCTTCCCCAGATCAGGTTACCCAGCAGCAAGTGACTTGCCTGCAGAACAATGACACCCAGTGACAACCAAGCGCGGAGAAGGAGGCCACGCTGGGAAGTCCAGGCCTGTGACTGGGCTTTGAGTCTGGCCTTGGGTCTGCTGCCTGTCAGCCCTGGAACCTTGAGCAGGTTGATTCTATGGCTTCCGCCTGTTTCTCCACAGATACAAAGTGTCAGTTCCCTGCGGTTAAGAGAAAAATGGCTCCCGATGCAGAGCTTGGGGACAGCGCCAATGTCTTTATCGACCTGCGCTTTTGGGTTCACCTGGCTGCCTGGTGAAGGCCACATGAAGGTCCCTTAAATCACCCTGACGGGGACCAGCCAAACCCGCTCCGCCCATCTTCCTTCATCTTTCACAAACGCAGGAGGAAGACTCAGCTAGTGGGGCCACCAGCTTACCCTGCCCTCGTATAAGAGATTTTAGAAGCCCCCAAAACAAACAGAATGAAACTTCTGATGGTGATTCCTCACGGGATTTCTCAGCTTGCCGAGAAGAAACGCCTTTATCTAAAAGTTGGGATTGTTGACGGAGTGAGATGAAAACTCTCCCTCTTGCCCCAATAAGTCCTTGCTGCTTCTTGTTTTAATCTTTAGGAAATGAATGGCCATTCCTATTACAAATTGAGAGGCTAGAGAAATTTAAAAACGTTTTCATTTATATTTAAGAATATCATAGCTTAGGGCTTCCCTGGTGGCGCAGTGGTTGAGAGTCCGCCTGCCGGTGCAGGGGACACGGGTTCGTGCCCTGGTCTGGGAAGATCCCACATGCCGCGGAGTGGCTGGGCCCGTGAGCCATGGCCACTGAGCCTGCGCGTCCGGAGCCTGTTGCTCCGCAGTGGGAGAGGCCGTGGCAGTGAGAGGCCCGCGTACCACCAAAAAAAAAAAGAATATCATAGCTTATATATCCTAGGAGGCAGTTATAGGAAGCACACAGTGAACATTGCATGCTCTCCAAAGTACAAATCTTGCTGAAACATTGTGATTAATAAAAAACTACTTAGTAAAGCACAGTGACCCCCTTCTTTTTAAGAACAAGGTAGGGTTTTCAGCGTTATGAAATTAATACAAATACCTGGGAGCTAAGGACCTGTGGGATAAGTGATGCTTTGAAACTGAAGCAGAAGCCAGCATCCTCCCACAGAGGAAGGCAACCTGGGAGCAGGCACTGGGAGTGGTCCAGAGGGAGCCACAGGAGGTGATCCTCTCCTGCAGATGCTGTGTAACTGGGCTGACTTTTTTTTTCCTATTGAATGTCAACTTGTGGCAAACCAGTGGCTTCCTTGTGTCCTCTATTTTCCTAAATTGAGACCTAGGCGGCTCCCTTCCACGGAGCCGCACCTCTGGGGACTGGAGTTTTCCCTTTGAGTTGAAGCTGTTCGTCCTCCCTCTGGATCCCAACCATCCCACTTGCCCCAGTCTTATGGCTACTTCACCTCTTGCCGTCACAAAACGTACGAGAAGCGTTTCCTCAGGTGCCCGCTTTGAGCGCCTGTTCCCCAAGAAAAGTATCTAGTGAAGGAGCAAGTTTCTTCCCTTAAAAAACTACTTCAGTCAGGTGTCCAGGGACCTCTCTGTTGTATAATTTTAATAGGACAAATTCATCAGGACTTCTTGACTGCTATTTTGAGAAATTGAAAAGCTTGTTAGCACAAAACTAAAAGAAAGAGAGAAAGAAAAGAAAAATGAGACTGTTTGGAGTCCCCTTTTTCTGCGGTACTCGGGTCTCTCACTGCTGTGGCCTCTCCCGTTGCGGAGCACAGGCTCCAGACGCGCAGGCTCAGTGGCCGTGGCTCACGGGCCCAGCCGCTCTGCGGCATGTGGGATCTTCCCAGACCGGGACACGAACCCGTGTCCCCTGAATCGGCAAGTGGACTCTCAACCACTGCGCCACCAGGGAAGCCCTGGAGTCTCCTTTCTGTTATATCCCTTTAAGCAGAAATCCAGTTGTAACCAGCATGAGTCAGTTCAAGTGTGCTCTGTCCTGTAATTCACACCACCAGCCTGCAGAAATGAAGAAGAATTTCTCCTTTAAACTTTTCCAAATTAAATGATGGGTTTTTATGATTTTAAAGTATGACTGTCACTGCGGTGAGAAAATTGTACACTCCCTTCATCTTGCTTTTCTTCAGGCTTTCAGACAAAAACGAGGGAGCAAAGTCCCCAAACCAGGAAGGTGGAATGTTTTCCTTTGCCCAAAAATTGCTTGGAGTCCTTCCTTTGTACTAAAGGCGAGGTGAGCGCAGCAAGAATCCCCATGACAGTGGAGTGTAATTGCAGTGAAAAATTAGCCTAAATTAGTGAAAAGACAAATGTTGCCATCTGTCAAATGACATTTCAATTGTCTTTACATTTTCATCCGTCTTTTAAAGTTTGGGTGTTTCAACCCGAAGAAAAGATTTTGAATGCCAAACAGAAAATGGGCTCCACATTCGTATTTCCATTCTGCACATGAGGGTGAAAGGAATTACATCCTCACACGAATGCCTCCGGAGCATTTTTCTAACTTCCTTAATTACGGGCAGTTTTTAAGGGCTTTAAATGTGCCTCTGCTATTGCTCTCGGCATTGCCAAAGGGTCTGGACTTATGGTTTCCACTGGGAGAAAAACAATGAGCTGTGCATCTTGACCTGTGTGTGTGTGTGCGTGCGTGTGCGTGTGCGTGTGTGTCTGTGTCTGTGTCCCTACAGAACCTTCACTTACAAAGTGGTTGAGAAAGGGCTAGCTTCATCAAAAGCAGACATCTTTCAGCGGATGTCTACATAAACTGATGCTAATAGCAGATGTTTGGTTTGTAGAGACTTGGCATGGTCTTTCCAGGGAAGACGCTTGGAAACCCCAAAGTCTTTTTTAGCAAAAGTTTATACGCAGCTTCATAATTTTAGAGCAGGGATTCTCAACCCCAGCACGACTGACGTTTTGGGCCTGATGATTCTCTGTCCGGGGACTGTCCGGTGCATTCTAGAATATTTAGCCGCATCCCTGACCGCTACTCAGTGCCAGTAGCACTACGTCCTTATCCTAAAAGCTGTGACAACCAAGGACATGACTACACATGGCTGCATGTCCCTGGAGGCGAGACCACCAGAGTGAGGTCCACTGGTGTAGAGACCTGTGTGTGTGTGTGTGTATGTGTGTGTGTGTGTGTGTGTGTGTGTGTGTTACTGGTGATAGGAAGTTAAACCACCCCACGTATCCCAGACAGCCGTCCAAGGGGCTGACTCCAAGCCATCTGACACGTCTCAAGGGACGGTGTTGTCTTTTGTCCTGTTTACCTTAGGGGCAGGTGGCCGGCTGGCGTCTTTAGGAAAATTAATCAAATGCCTCTTGGAGAAGCTGCCCTGACTTCACCTTCGGGGCTCTGCCTTTTGCTCCCACTCATCACCCCCTCCTCCATCCCGCCTGGTCTTCGGGATTCTTTGGGACATGGTGACAGGGAGTGTTGATTTCAGAAGATGCATGAGCTCCGGGAGCCCCTGGCTGGGTTCCCAGGACCCGCATCTCTGCCCTCAGCCCTGGGCCTAGCCCACCCGGCCTGCTTCCGTAGCCCCTGACACCACTTTCCTGATCAATGAGGGAGAGCTTGCCTCGGGACACGGCTCCTCCCTTCGCATTCTTTGCAGGCCAGTGGACTCTCCCACAATCCCCAGGGATGTGGCAGCCCGGCCCTATTTGCAGCCACCTGGCCCCGAGAGCCCTGTGTGCTCCGGCTGCTGGCGGTGATGCTGTTGCCTATAAAGTGGTAAAAGGTCAGCGCCAAACAGACCGCCCCAGGAGATGAGGGAAACCGAGTCCAGGATCCACTCAGGATCACACAGCTAGCGTGGACAGGCTTCCCACACCGGGTGGCCTGTTCTGAGTCTCTCTTGGCCTCCACAAAGCCAGAAAAGAGTGCCTTCTGCAGGCAAAGACAGGCCACACAGAGCAGCTGCTTCAGTCCTCCCTGTGGGATGCGTCCTCCCTTTGAGGACTAGACCCCAGAGATTCAGACGGGAAAGAACCACCAGTTCTGGCCTTGAAGATGGGACTTCACAGTGTGCAGATGAGGGTGGGGTGAGGGTAAGAGACCCAGATCTATCGCCAGAGACTTTCTCATTGATCCATCCACCGCCTAGCCACGAATCACAGACCCCCTGCCCTGCCAAGCATCGTGCCGGGTGCTAGAACTTGAAGACACAAAAGAGACGGCTCCTTCTCTCCAGGGGCTCAAGGTCAAGTGGGCCATCAGGGTTTCCAGGGTTGCCAGGGTGGCCAGACGAAGGGCCCCTCCTGGAGGTGGGCAGGCAGCTGGCACCTGCCTCCTCTCTCTAAGGAGGTCCCCCACCCAGTCCTTGGAAGGTGACTCAGGGCCACGATTTCTGAGAGGTCAGCCCCCCATCCCTGTCAGGACGAGCTCCGCAGAGCTCTGAGCCCGGTAGGCAGAGACATGCCTGCTCTGCAACCCCTGCGGGGGCCTCCTGCAGAGAACCTTGGGTGTTGCTGAGGGATCTGTGTTGTTTAGAGAAAGAATTAAGCAACCACTTTTGTTTAAAGACAAGTATCATAGGATATCACTTATATGTGGAATTTAAAAAAAAATGAACTTATTTACAAAACAGAAGTGGATTCACAGACGTAGAAAACAAACTTATGGTTACCAAAGCGGGAAGGAGGGAGGGATAAATTAGGAGTTTAGGATTAAAATATACACACCACTATATGTAAAATAGATAAACAACAAGGACCTACTGTATAGCATAGGGAACTATACTCAATGTCTTATAATAACCTATAATGGAAGAGAATCAAAAAAAGAATAGATGTATATCAATGTATAACTGAATCACTTTGCTGTCTACCTGAAACTAACACAACACTGTAAATCAACTGTATTTCAATAAAATTATTTTTTCAAAAAGAAAGAATTACTAGGCTGAGGACGAGGGACTGGGCGTGAGGACGGAGGGCATGACTCTCCTTCAACACTTCCATGAGGATATTGTCCTTGTCTCTGCTTCCTGTGGACCAATGTCTGGATCTCTTCTGTGCCTCATTCAGGGGACAGAGGACAGTGGAAACCTGACAACCCAAGCAGCTCGACTGGGGAGACTTTTGCCCCTGGAGGCCTTGGCTAACCCAGGGCCCGGGCAGTAGAGTTGCCCCATTGAGCAAACAAAAATATAGGAAACCAAATTAAATTTGAATTTTAGGTAAATAAAAAATGTGACATATTTACACTAAAATTGTTTGTTGTTTATCAAAAATTCACATTTAACCTGGCATCCTGCATTTATCTGGCACCCCCATCAGGCACGATGGGTCAGCTGACGCCTAGGGAAGCCCCCCAGTCTCACCCCAGGAGCACCCAGTAGGTGGGTGTCCATCTCAGCCCCCCATTAACCACAACCAAGTGACCTGGACTGGCTCATCTTACATCTCAGCTTCCACTTTCAGACAAGAAAAGCTTACCCAGGCCATCTTCAGATTATGGGTCCATAATTTAATTTCCCTTTGCGCTTTTTTTTTTTAAGAAGATGTTGGGGGCAGGAGTTTTATTAATTTATTTATTTTGGCTGTGTTGGGTCTTCGTTTCTGTGCGAGGGCTTTCTCTAGTTGTGGCAAGCGGGGGCCAGTCTTCATCGCGGTGCGCGGGCCTCTCACTATCGCGGCCTCTCTTGTTGCAGAGCACAGGCTCCCGACGCGCAGGCTCAGTAGTTGTGGCTCACGGGCCTAGTTGCTCCACGGCATGTGGGATTCTCCCAGACCAGGGCTCGAGCCCGTGTCCCCTGCATTAGCAGGCAGATTCTCAACCACTGCGCCACCAGGGAAGCCCTCCCTTTGCTTTCTAAGTGTACCATCCATTACATTAAAGCCTATACAAGTTGATAGAAAAGCACAACCTTCAAGGAAGCTGCCAGGTTTATGGATCCAACACCATTATTTTCCAAATCATGTTCTTTAGGACAACAGTAGGTTAGACAAAATGAAGTGTTTTCTCCCCCCACCAAAACTACATTAGGAACCGCCAAAAGGAAACTGAAAATACTCTACAAGTCTCTTTTCAAAGAAAAACTACCTGTCAACAGGAAGTGAGGCACGCGAATTGCTGAGCTCAGTATTCAGTGAAATTTAAAATACATTGATGAACAGAACAGGAATATAGACATAGAGAATGGTCTTGAGGATACAGCGGGAAGGGGAAGCTGGGGTGAAGTGAGAGTGGCATGGACATATACACACTACCAAACGTAAAATAGATAGCTAGTGGGAAGCAGCCGCATAGCCCAGGGAGATCAGCTCGGTGCTTTGTGACGACATAGAGGGCTGGGATGGGGAGGGTGGGGGGGAGGCTCAAGAGGGAGGGGATGTGGGGATATATGTATATGTACGGCTGATTCACTTTTTTGTAAGACAGAGGCTAGCGCAGTATTGTGAAGCAGATATACTCCAATAAAGATCTAATTAAAAAAAATACATTTTAAGATGAAATTTGAGCAAACTCTAGCAAGTCCTTAATTTACACAACTGACATGAGTTCAGTCAGAAAACATTCTAAGAGAGGAAGAGCCTGTGATTAATGCCTCTCGCCATGGTTCTTCCCAAGTGCGTGCTCCAGAGTGAGTGGGGGCAGTGATCCAACCGGGAGCCTGCAGGCCTCCCCTGGAAGCAGGGGAGTAGGATCCTAGCCCCTAAAGATGCGGATGCAAAGTTATCCGATGCGGCGACACCTTGAAACACAAGGTGGCTACTTCAACCAGCGCTCAGATGCCCCAGTCTCAAGCGGGACCCTGGTAGTGCCAAGTTACTGAAGAGGGATGTCGTGTTAGCTCCCAGTGAGGCACCCCCTTAAGAAATATTCAGAGGAATGTTCTTGTCTGATTTTGACCTGACTCTCTTTTTAAATTTAGCACTCGGTTAGTGCTCTGACCTCCAACTTAGCGTCTTAAAGCCTCTAAAAGCATTTATTATCTCACATTGTTTCTGTGGGTCAGGAATCTGACCATGGCTTGCTGGGTGGTTCTATCTTGGGGTCTCTTTTGAGGTTGTAGTCAAGAATTTAGGGGGTTTACAAGGATTCACAGGGATTTCAGGGACTGGCAGGGGGCCATAGTCACCTATCTGCAGGCTGGACTGGAGCTGGCAGAGTCACATCTAAGATGAGGCCCTCACGTGGCCATTGGCAAGAGGCCTCAGCTCCTGACCACGTGGAGCTCCCCAAAAGACTGCTTGAGCATCCTCACAACATGGCAGCTGCCCTTCCCCAGGGCAAAGAACCAAAACAGAAAACAAAGAAAGTCCTTGGGCTGGGGCCATGTTAATCTTCTCTGTATTGTTTCAATTTAGTAGACGCGCTGCTGTACGCCTGAAATGAACACAACGTTATTAATCAACTATACACCAATATAAGACAAAAATTTTTAAAAAGTCCTTGATGTCTTTTATAACGTAGTCATATCCACCACGTTCTATTCATTAGAATCGAATGGCAAAGTCTAGCCCGTGCCCCAGGGGAAAGGGATTTGACTCCACCTGTTGAGAATAGTGTTGGCAAACCTGCGGACACAGTTTAAAACTCCCACAAGGATAGCACATTCTAAAGCTGTCCAAATAAAGCTCAGACAGATGGGGTTTCAGGCTTTAGCCGGAGGGAAGGCAAAGGTTGAATCAAGGTCCTTAAATCTACAGCTCCCAGGTGGCGGCACTGCCTCTGCTTGGGGACTGGGAGGCGGTGCTTCTCTGGAAGCCCTGCCCGGGGATGGTCTCCTGTACCTGTGCCCTGGGAACCTGGCATGTAAACTGACCTCCCCGCCAGGGCACTCCTCTTGGCGCCAACGGGGCAGCAGGCAGCAGTACTGATGGGGAAGGATGGGCCACCTGGGCTCCAGGGCTCCCCTCCCTTCCAGACTCTGAAGAGGCCGTGATGAGTGCGGGAAGGGACATTTTGAGGCCAGCTAGGGCTTGAGAGAAAGGGAGAGAGAGCGAGAAATTACAGCAGAGGCTGGGCCTGAGGGTCATGTTCCGGAGAGGCTGCAGTAGAGGAAGGCAGAGACGGATCCAGGCTCAGCTCTCCGGGCCTCTGCGATTCTGTCTGCAGTGGACGTGAGGGTGTCTGGCTCTCGAGGCGGATCTGCTTTTCGAGCACATATGGACACCAGGCTAGGGCTCGCTCTGGGAACCCAAGGGCCTCCTCTGGACCACAGGACTTGGGCCTCTCTGTGGTACCCAGGCGGTCTGCTGTTCTGGACCACAGGACTTGGGCCTCTCTGTGGTACCCAGGCGGTCTGCTGTTCTGGACCACAGGACTTGGGCCTCTCTGTGGTACCCAGGCGGTCTGCTGTCCTGATGGATGCTGGATGGTCCCATGAAAGTGAGAGAATTTTCCCTGGTCAACAACCATTGTAACTTCACACTCAAACATCATCTGAGGACAAGACCCCAGGTCTGAAGAGCATCACTGCTCCCCTGCTTCTGTCCTCCCTACCCCCCGCACCTGCTCAGACCCCCTTCTTCCCCCACGAGGCTGGTGAGCGGTGGTCTCCCCTGGTCCCCCCAACCCTTAGCTCTCCTGGTGACAGGCAGTAGCTTTTCTGGACATCTATCTCCCCTCTCAGGCTGGCTTTCTCTGGTCCAGTGGAACGTCCTCTTCTAGGTCTCCTGAGGGTTTTTGTTCACGGGCAGCATCACTGAGAACTCCAAACAATAACAAAGCTAATGGTCACTGATACTCATACTTTGAACCACGGGCGCTAAGGAGTTCCCTGCATACCGCAACACCCCATGAGGAGGAAGCAGGAGGCGGGCGGAACTCACCCAGCCTGTGGGCGGGGGACCAGCCCTGGGGGGTGCGCCCAGGGACCTCTAGGTCAGGGCTGTCTCACAGAGCTCTTGCCGATGATGGAAATGTTCTATTGTCTGCACCGTCCAATACGTAGCCACCAACCACACGTGGCTGTTGGGCACTTGAAATGTGGCCAGGGCAACTGAAGAGATGAGTTTTTGCTCTTATTTAATTTTAACGTCTTTAAATAGCCATGTGTGGCTGGGAGCCACCACGTTGGACCACGCAGGTCATGGTGGTCCTGCCCCTTCATTTTATACCCATAGAAACTGAGCTGCACGGAGAGGAAGCGGACAGCTTAAGAGCCCTTGGAGGTTACAGAGAATAGGATTCCCTCTGGCGGCAGAGTCCTTGTCACCCACAGCAACTTGCTGACAGGTGCGGGTGTCTGCCAGGCTGAGTGGCAGGACAGGTCCCAGATGGGCAGGGAATCCCTGCTTTGTCCCGGCAGGTGCTCAGCTCTGCTGGGAACACAAAATCAAGACCTGAAGAAAGCAGGGGAGGGTCAAACGCTGGGGCCTCACAGCATGGAGCCCCACTGCAGCCCCCATGAGGTCTGAGCCTCTTTGGGGTCTCGTTTCGGGACCCGAGCACTCTGGTGACTATTTCTCCCCAGCTGACTCCGTAAGACACTGAAAACCCTGAATGAACATGCAGCCTGGCGCTCACCCCCCGGATTAACGTAAAGGCCCGTGAAAGCCATGTGAAGCGATGAGACCGGCGGGTATTTCTTTTCCACTTAAGCCCACAGATAATGCTCTCTGATTATATAACCATTTGTGGACTCTACAGGCCAGACGTTTAAGCAACAGGGTGGAGCCTGTTTGCCTCAAGCAGTCTGAAAAACCCAGAGTTGCACATCAAGTATTACTATTTTTAAATGAAATGGAGATCAGGGTGAGGAAAAGACTAATTCAGGCTAAACTGGCAAGTACATATAATTTACAAAATTATGCAACAGTAAAAGACTTCAATTTCCTTTCCATCAAGGCATATTCTGAGAAAAACCAAACTGTCTCACACCTCTGCATTTGTGCTGTTAGGTACTAGGACTAATTTGGGGGATTTTTTTGTAGAACTCTGAGCGGTTCACCACAGGAAGTCTGTGAAAACTCTTAGGGGCTGCGCCAGGGTGCTGCAAGGGCAATGAACTTCTATCGGCAATAATTCTCCTTATTCTCTTGTGGGCTGTTACCTTGGCAACCCTCTGGGTGGTACCCCGCTCCGCCCCAGATGTTCTAAAACGCAGAGCCCTCACTTCAGAGCTGGGACTGCTCTCAGGTGTTGGATCCTCTGTCTGAGGAAATTGCTTTACTTTCCTTCATTCCACAAGAATGTAAAAATTCATTCTTACACTGTCCTAAATTGAGAAAGACAAAATGTAATTATGTGAAGGTCAGAAGACCCTAACAACCAGCGACGAGCACTATGGGGTCAGTGTTCCCTGTTTTTCACCCCCCCCCCCCACCGCCACCCAATCTATTTCCACTCTCTCTGTCCTGCTCTGTGCTCAGGAGGCCAACCTCCCCTCTGTGGGGGAGAGAGGACCGGGTATTTCTACCCCCTTGCTGCCGGATGCTTCCCTAGAAGTGGTGGGTCCCTCTGGGACTCTGCTCCTTTGACACGGGCCCTGTACAAACACAAGGGCATGTCACAAGGCCCCACATGTCACAAGCTTGCATACACATCAACGTACTAAGGAACAAATGATCGCCTCTCACTGGAGAGGTGTACTGGAACACGCCACCCAAAATGGGCCTCTTTGGCATAGTGATTATTTTGAGCTAAGGGCAACTGAGGATAGGCAGATGCAGGAAAAGCTCTTTACCTCTCCCTAGCTGCCTAAAAATAGCGTTCAACTTCCCCTTTTGTAAAGGAAATTTTCACTTACGAAGACTTCTCCCACCAGGAGGAGAGCTACCCCTGGAGACAAATCCATCCCCCAAGAAACTCGCGTCTGCACAAGGCGGCCCATCATGGCACTCATTTCTTCCCCTTCCCAGGACTTCCCTCTGCAGACAGAAGCCCGACCCCTTTTTCTTTGTTCAACCTAAGATGATATGTAAACCTCAATCTTCTGGCCATCTCCAAGAGCCATATTCTTCATTGTGATCTCCCTTCCTTGTTAACATCTTTGCTCAGCTTGACTCTGAGGCCCCCGCCTAGGAGGGTGAGGGGAAAAGAGTTTTCCTGCCCTACTTGCATACCACCAGCCTCTGCCCGGTGACTGAGTCCTTCAGGCCCCAGGAGACACATCTCTACAACTCTCCCCTGAGTTCTCATGGTGAAAGGTAGCCCGGTCCTCCACCATCTGGATCTGGGCTGTACCACGGCCAAGAAGAGTCAGATTCATTCCTCATCAAGTCCTTCCTCTCAAGGGCAGCAGTGTGGAGACTCTTGCACCGCTGGTGCCGGGGGACCACTTCCTGACTTCTCCTCCTGTTCTGATGTTCGGTTCTGGTGGGTCTCACACAGCAGCCACTGACACATTTGTCACCAGGAGACATGGCCTCAGCTTAGCCAAAGCCGTGCCATTCTTCGGCACCATTCTAAGGTCATGAGTGGTATCTTCTGCATCTGCCCATGCTGGAAACTTTTGATAAAACGCATGTCAAATGTGACTTTGCGACCACTTTAGATACACAGTGGAATGTTGAATACATGCTGTTAAAGCACTCAGGTTTGATTTAGGTGAGATAAGAGACCCTCTGGACAGTTAAGGAATGAGGACAGAAGATTCCCGAATAAAGAATCTGGTCTGTCATGAAAAATCAGATTAATTTTGAATTTGCGAAGCTCACAGTTATTTGCTATAACCAGGTGCTTGCTGTTACTCATGTTAGTAAAATTGCACCAAAAAAGGTCAAGTAGATCTTAGTTTGGCTATTTTCACCTTTTAAAGGATTAAAAATGTTTTAACAATTTTTAGGAAAAAAATAAATTGAAAGAAACTGCAGGTGAAATATAAACTAAAGTGACATTCCAAAATGCATATCAGAAAATTAGAACAAAAAAATAAAAATTTTGCATGATTATGAAGGAGAAATTTCTATAAAATATTCCTGAAATGATTATGTATTTAGTCTATAAATAAAACTATAATGTCAAATAAAAAGAGAATTGAACAAGCTAAGCTTCATACTACTATTTCAGTTTTTTTTTTAATAGAATTCCAGCATTTAAAAATGTGAAGGAGAAGGGAAAAGCTAACACTGCCTACATCTATATGTTGGTTTAAGATACATGAAATTGCTTAATAAGTGAGAATAATTTATCTAAGCTTAACATATTGTGAGTTATTTTTTTCAGTAAGGATAATTTATCATAGGAGATCCCATTATAATTTTTGAATACAATATGTAAATTTTATGGTTCATTTGTGAATTTAAGCATTGCTTAAAATTTTATTGCCAATTCCAGCTGCTACAGCCTCAGCAGGGCAAACTGCCTCCCAATTGAACTTAAGAAAAGATGTAACTAAGAGCTACAGTAACTCCAGAAATGTTGTCTAATTTGGCATTACTGTCAACAGAATAGAAATAATGTAAAACTCTTGAATATGAAACATAATTTGTGATTTTCCTATAATGAAGCCATGGAAAATAGATCTTGTGGATTAAGAATATTAAAATGTATGGATTATGTAGGCATTTTGCTATTCATCCGTATATTGCTAGCCTATCAACAGAATACTCAGAAATGGGTAATAATAATTAAATTTAGTTACTGTTGGTATTTTGTTGGCTTTAGACATATACTACTGTAGCTTTACATATATTTTCCTATTTTGTCTTTATGCAGATGTATTTATCATGGTAGGAGGATAAAACAAGTTTTATTTAACAATTTGGTAGCTGGACATATCACTTGAAGATATTTAGACTTGTGGCATACATGCCTTCATCTCTGTGCTTGCTGGGGCCTCTGCGCTCCCTCTTCCACCGCCAGGCTCTCTGGGGCCCGGCTAATTCCACTCTCTCCCAGGCTCTTCAGGCCCGGGAAGGTTCTATCTTCCCCCTGTTGCTAGTGGCTGCAGCCTCAACCTCCTTGGTGGTCCCTTAATGTAGCCCACACCTCCATAACGGTTCCTTCCTTTGATGGTTTTCAGATCAATCTTTTTGAGTGCCCTGCGTGGCTCTCTCCAGGACGCTGACTGATGCTCCTGGTATGTTAGAGTGTTTAAGAACACACCCATTGTCATGCATCCTTCTGTCCTTCCAAAATGCTCCATTTTCTTCACGACACCGATTCCCTCCTGACATTATAGGTTGGCCTGTTGGCTGCTGGTTCCCTGTCTCTGCCCTAAACTGTGAGCTCCCTGAGGGCAGGGCTCTGACTGGTTCTCTGTGGGAGTCCCAGGGCTAAAAACAGTGCCTGTCACATAGGTGCTCAATAAATGCTTGTTAAATAACTTTGATGGAAGAAGAGAGCATATGAGTAAGGTCTACAAGAACATCTAAAATTCTAAATAAGGTCTAAAATTCTCCAAGAACTGGCCCAGGGTACTTTTTTATACAATAATCAGTGAAATGTGAGTGAGAGTGGGAAATATTTCAAAAGGACATAGATACCCACTTACCATATTCTGCTGCTGAGAAGGCTGTGATAAGACACCTAATATGCCCTCAACGCCTGGCTCATGGCGGGCACTCAATCTACACAGTTCTCCATACGTCCTTTTCTTAGTTAAGAAATGCGAGGGATTTCCAAAGGCCCGTTCCCACCTCAATTACTTTCTTAGATTAACTACTTTAAAATTGGGAGCAGGATGTTAAAATCAATGAGGTTAAAAATTGGCCAAGTGGAGAATTATAATCTTAAATTGAGAAAAATAGTGTGTGGCTCAGAAGTGCTCAATGTGTCCATTAAAATAAGAGTTGACAATGTCTGACTCACCTAAGTCCTTTCTTTTCCCTCCCATGATGAGCTGCCAAGCACTGTGGTGTAGAGTCCACAGCAGTTACATGGAACCTGCAGCCGCATGAACAGTGCTCATTATTAGTTGAAGGGGTTTCTGCAGAGAGTGGATGAGGTTGTGTGAGGGTCGGGCTGCCTGAGTGAGAAACGCCCTGATCTCCATCACTCACAGGAGAGCGGGTTGGCGGCCCCAACCGGGGAAATTGCTATTTGGCCGAATAGGGTGACAGGCACACACTACACGGCTGCCCGGGCGGCATGAGTGTCATGGCGGGGTGTCAGGAGGTAATTAGTAGCCCCTCAGCTGTCTGTAAACAAACATTTTTGATGCATGCCATGAAGAGCTGAAACTATTTTGGTGATCAATTTTGCACTCCCAGGAAGCAGAATTTAACTACTTGTCTGATTCCCTGAGCCCTACATCAAACCAGCACCGAGGGTAGGGAAACAGGCTCCCCACCTGCAGAGGCGGCAGCTCTCTGATGCCAGGGTCTTCATGGTGTCGCTTTCTCACTCTTTTATAGCAAACCATCCGTCTCCACCGGTTCTTATTTAAGGGCCATTTTATTTTTGTTTCTAAAATCAATCAAAAAGCCCAAAGCATCGCTAAAAGGCAGCGGCAGATAAACATAACTGAGTTCCACAAACTTTTACTGAGCATCTACTATTGACTGTATTCCTACGTCAGGGATGCGAAGACAAAGTTGAGTAAAGACCTAGTGTCCAGGCTCAAGGAGCTTATAGTGAAACAGGAGAAGTGGCCGTATCAAACACAGAATGTCAAGATACAGTTTAGAATAGACCTTCATTTCCTATCTCTTGTGTTTTACCCCTAACTAAATTTAAATGTCCATTTATTAGTATCTTTAACACTAATTAAACAACTGAGTTAGACTTTGCAAAAGATATAATAGTTAATAAAAACAAAATAAAAATGATGTGCATCTATTTAGTGCCAAACCCTAGATTCAGCAAATGAGAAATATTTAATAAAAGCAATTACTATTATCTTGTTAATACAAAACCCAATAAGTAGGTATTATGATTGTCCCCATTTCACAGAAGAGGAAACTGAGGCTGAGAGAGACTCAGCTACTGGCTCAAAGTTATTCATCCTGGTCTGCCTGATTCCTAGGCTCCTAAGCCTAATTCCCTTCTAAATAGGACGTGACCCACACTCTTAAGGTGCTCTCACTCCCTTGTTGTGAAAGCAAAGAAGACAGGCACGTATGGACATAACTTGCACGAAGAAGAGGAGAGCATGGGGTGGTCCAAGTGTGACAGTCCCTGGCCTGTGAGTTACAGGTTAGGGTGTGGGAGGGGCCTCTTCTCAATGCTATGTTCTCTCTGCTCACCTCTGGGGAGGAGTCCGTCAGACCTGGAAGACACACCTGAGCAGCATGGGGAGCTGAGAGCCAGGGATGTGAACCTACACAAGGTCTTCTGTCCATCAATCAGGACAGTCCTGAATGTAGAACACATGGTACTCGAGACCCTTCTCCTCCAGCTCTTTTCTTACATCTTGTCTCCTGGGATCTCCTTCTGGCCATGTCTACCAGCCATGGACTTCTCTGTGTCCAGTAGTACAGTATGCAGTCTAACTTAACAGTATTGCAGTGGGAGGAGGGGAACTGGCAGGGGTGGGGGAGAAAAGCATAAAGGAGAGAAAACCATAAAGACAGAGGCAGAACCCTGCTCTCCTGATTTCAAGACAAGTTTCCACTATTATTCCACAACAATTGAGGATGTATTAAGACGGAAAATGCAACATACAGGTTTGCTCTTCTCTGAGGTAATCTTCCCCATCACAAAATTTTTAATCATACAAAATGTTATTGACTTCCCTTACAAAAACCTACCAAACCCAATGTTTTGCACGATCCGTTTCTCACAGGTATTTTGGGCTGGCTCCAATATTTTTGTCACCATTTTAACTTTGTAGAAATTCTAATCTAAGGCCCTTCTCATACATGACATCTTTCTCGAGGGTCACCTAGTTGCAAGGAGGAGAAACTCAAATAAGGTGAATCCAAAGGAGATGATTTGCTGCTGCTGGTAGTATTCATGGTGTTGGTGGTAATTTATGATGGTGATACTGAAGATGGTGGCTATAGTGTGGTAAGGGTGACAGGAATGGCTGATGGTGTTACCAGTGAGGGGATATTGATGGTGGTTGTGATGGTGAAGATGGAGGTTATGATGATGACAATTGTGGTGACAGTGGCGGTGATGGTGATGATGGTGATGGTGGTCATGGTGATGGGGATACAGTTTTGGTGATGATGGTGATGATACTGGTGATAGTGGTGATGGTACGGATGGTGATGGTGATAGTGGTGGTGATGATGATGAAAGTAATGATGGGGATGATGGTGGTGACGGAGATGATGGTGGTAATGAGGATGCCAATGCTGGTGAAGATGATGGTGCCTATGATGGAAAAAGAGGTGGTGATGGCATCTTTAGGATCACATGGCAGAAAGAAGGGTCAGATTTTACAAGGGGCTAGACTTGGGACATGAGTATTCCATTAATGTCGTTCCTTTTTTTATCTCTCTGGAGGCACATGGTTTCTTGTCTCTGCTTCTGTCTGGGCCTCTGCAGCACCATCTTGTGTCAAAGGGTGAAAAATAACGACTCTGGCCCTGGCTGTACATTGCCTTCTGGTTAAGAGCTCTTCACAGACTAACTCAGTTGGGTACCTTCAAGTTATTCAGAGCGAACAAATCAGATAGGTTCAGACCAGCCAATGACTTCATTTCTATGGAGTCAACTGTGGCCATACATCATTTAATACAAACAGAGAACCCACGACAGTGGGAGATAGATTCTCCCAGAAGACTGTGGGCCAGAGAAGGCAATGACAGGCATCTCTAGGACTGGAACATCTGGAACAGGAAGAGTAAGAATGAAGATCTGACAGGAGGAGTTGCAGGGGACAAAATTTGTTGAAATCCAGAGGAGATGGGTTTAAAGGTGAATATCTTCTCATTTTCAAATCATTCTCTCTAACCTTTGAGAAGTTTTGCCAGGAGAGAGATTATTTTTTCAGCCATATGGGTTCATACTTTCTAGTTAATACTTGCCTGAAAATTGGGGTACAATTAATCTCCCAGTTAATGGCTCTTTTCCCCTCATTTTACATTAGCAATTAAATATCTGCTAATAGTGTATACCTTCCAAAACTAAGAGTTCACTTGTAAATGTATTTATGGTCAAGTAGCTTCCACAATTACATGCCAGTCGCTATTCAAATTGTGATTTTAATGATCCACAGTGACAATTTTCCTCTTTCTTCTTTGCCCACTTTCTCTGTCAAAATAAGGTGATAAAACAACCCCAAACTTAACACGTGTGATTTAGAAAACAAAGGGGACAATTGTGCAGACTCCAAAGACCCAGAACGTGCTTGAGGTCTGTGGATGATCCACAGGGTGAATTTTGTTCTTAAAAGATACTTGTGGGCAACTTCCTGCCATTATCTCTGCAGCAGAAGGTGGAAAAGAACTAAGTCTAAGATTCCATGGGCTCCTGACTGATGAATACCTGAGAAATTCTGCCATCTTGCTGATCAAGGAAGTGAGATGTGTGTCTAAGAATCTAGGTTTTCTATAACGCACGTGGCCTTTTTATCAACTGGCCACTCTATGAGGTGGGAACACATGGGAAGGGGTGTTTAAAAGATTATATTTCTTAAAGCAAAGAAACCCCAACCTCCTCCGTGCCCCACCATCCCTGGAGATTTGGTGACAAGGAACTTCAAGATGTTGGCATAATTTTCAGAACACAAGGGCCACCTTCCCCAACTACGTGCCAAATCACCAAAATGCAGTAATAGAACAATTTTCTCCAAAATCTAATTTGAAAAGAGGTTTAAAAATGGTCAGTAGAGAATGGTTAAGATTAGCTTACAGAAGCTCTGTGTCCTAAGGGAGGTTGAAGGCTGGTTTCACACTTGAGAGGTGCACACACCAGGGGCGTATCAAGAAAGAAACATGGAGGCAGTGAAACCAAAAGGTCCATCAGACAGGCTTTATCAGCCTGGCATTTCACAGAAGGAATGGGCTCTGGATTGGCATCAAGGGGGCTGCCTGCCTTCATCTTGTTACCAGACTCAGGCTCGGATGCTTGACTCTTGAAAGCCACTACTCAAGAGACAAGTGTTGGTAGGAAAGGAAAGGTTGCTTTATTCTGGAGATCAGCAACCTGGGGAGAAGGTGGACTCATGTCCAAAAGCCAACTCCCAACAGCCAATCAGGGAGTAAGGGTTTTAATGGAGAATTTCAGGGGTGCACAGGCAGAGGGAAGGGGGGCTATGTGCAGAACATCATAGTCAGCTCTGACAATCATTTTGAGATTGGTCATGGGGTGGTCTGATCAGCACCATCTTGATTGTTTTAAGTACAGTTAATCTTCAGCTCCAGGGTCAGTTTGTTCCCATTTTCTTAAGGACAGTTCTTGGAATTGCACAAGATGGAGAAGCTTATGTTGTGGCTACAGTCTGGTCATCATATACTTAACTTCTTCCACCTGGTGGGGGTTTCAGTATCTGCAAAACAGCTCAAGGACATGGCTCAGAATATGATCTGTAGCTCTTGAGGAGGAACTAAAGGTCCTTTACTTTATTTAATGACTAAACTATTATTATTTTGTCTGGTTTGACTGCTTTCCTTTGCTTCTGCATTTTATTACTTCTCTGATTAAATTTATTCTTTGGCTAAAGTTCTTCTACAGACAAGAGGCAGATGGAGGATATTGGGATGGAGGGTCCTGTCCTGAGAAGGCCCCATAGGGTCCTGTTCTGTTACATTCTCTCTCGCTCTCTTTTTCTTTCCTTCCATCCTTCTTTCCCTCTTTTTTCCCTCCCTCCCTCTCTCCCTCATTCCTTACCTCCCTCTCTCCTTCCCTCAGTCCATTTCTTCTCTCCCTCCCTTCCTTCCTTCCTTCCTTCCTTCTTTCCTTCCTTCCTTCCTTCCTTCCTTCAACTTCCTAGTCATGGTCAGTCCCAAGAATCTTCCAGCAGAGGTCACACTTTCCTTTGAGATGAAGCAAGGTATTTTTTATTTGAGAGAGTAACTTATCTGCTTGTTCTGGGCTGTAAATTTCCACAGTATTTGGAGAGATTCCATAGTGACATGAGGCCATTGGAGAGGTATGGGACATAGTGTCAGAGATACAAGACCACCAATCAGCTACACCTCATACATCGTGATAAAGATAATAACACCCATATTGACCATGTCCAGATGCCCAGCATTGGCCTTTTGTGCTGCCGTTTGTGCTTATTCCATCTTTGGTGTGTTGGTTGAGCTAGTGATAGGGACCCCTGGACATTAGCCTTTCCTTTAGGGGTGTAAGTATCACTGGGGCCTCCTTATCAAAAACTTCCTTGTCCACAGACTGGACGAGTTCCATGAATTCCTTAGGACTATTGTTGTGGGGTCTCAGCAGAGACCTACAGAAGGGTCTGAACTTACCAGCAGCTGTACAGGTGCTTCCGGTTTGCTGGATTGTGAATTCATCGTTCATGAGCTTAGAGAGGGCTTCATGGAGGTGGTGGTGAGAACAGAGCATGGCTTTAGGAGACTTTTTGAAACTGGACTGGCATAGGGAGAGGAAAGACATTATGACTCAAGAAGGGTCTGAGCAATTTGCTTGGGAAGTCACGTGGGGATTTTTCTGGGTGACAGTCCATTTGGCTTCTAGCGCTAAATGCTAAGAGCTGAGATTTGCTGAGCGCTTCTTAAATCCACTCCTCTGAGCTAAGTGCCTTCCATACCTTAGCTCACTTGAGTTCTACAGTTGGGAAAATCAAGGTTAAGTAGTTTGCCTGAGACTGTGCACCTTCTAAGCAGTAGAGCCTATATTCAGACCCGGTAGCCTGATTGGAGGGACTGAGTTTTAACCATTATTCTAATCTGCCCTCTTACCATGCCTCAACTCACAGCACAATCACTCAACTTCGCTTGGGTTGATAAGTACGGCTGGGGAACTGGTGTTTAATATGTTTAAATTATGACAATCTTAGTACGTGGTCAGCTCCCCATACTACTCAACTCCCTTCAATTCCTTTACACTCAATTTACACGCAAGTCACACACACGCACACACACCTACCTACCAACTTTAATAATTTAAGATGAGCCGTATATAAGTTTTCTGGAGTTTAGTCCTTGAGTACTCTGCTGATATAGATTAGATGTCACTTGTCTACAAACTGAAGGTCCCAGGGCCCCAAAGGGGGGTAAGGGCTGGCAATGCCCTGGTGTTTCTTGCTCTATACTTCCTCATTTCTTATGAGCTACAGGAGCTCCTGCCGGGATGTATGAACCTGTCGCACTGACAGTACATGGATTACAAAGCAGCAATGTTCTCTGGCTGTCAACTTTGGGGACAGGAGGAGAGTTTAATGCTGTCACATAGGAAGGCCATGAACTTACACAACAGAGACCCTGTTTTTCACTTGGGCCCCGTATAGATTTCTAAGGGGATTTCACAATCTCTCTCCTATCACCACAGCCCATGGAACCCTGCTCACGACAGAGTCCTCACTGAAGAGCACATGGAAGAGAGGCCAAGTTTGTCCAAGGAAGTGGTGAATAAAGCGTGGTGCTTCAAGGCTCGTCCTAGCAAGGTGTGATGCAAAGGCTAAGATGCAAGATGGAGCACACAGAAGAAAACCCAGGCAGAGCTGTGCCCACAACACCTGGCAAAGGTTATCACCAGTCCCTCGGGGAGAAGAAACTAAGGTCCCACCTCAGGACCTACTACGTTCCCTTCGCAGCACCTTGCATAAAGATACGTAGAGGAAACACACATGGTTGTCATCAAGAGCTGCCTGGACCCCTGTCATCGGCTCCAAATCCTTTTGTCTCATCTTGGAATCCTTAAATAAGAACCCCTTGAAGTAGTTCTATATTTTTACCTAAGGGAGCTCCAGATAACCATAAAAGTCTAGATTCTGGTGTCCAGAGTGGGCAAACCAGAAAAAACAAAACAAAACAAAACCCCCCCAAAATCCTCTCTCCTAACCTGCATTTGTCCTGATGGGGCTATGCGTGTCTGGATCCAGATAGACTATGCACACAACAGAATGGGTATTGCTAACCTAGCTTTTTTTATGCCTCGCACACATTGATGGCTCAGTTCGCTATCCGGCTTAGGGAAAGGAGCACGGATGGGGAAAGCTGTTGAAGGGACTGTGCAAGGAGGCTTGCTGGAAAATCAGGGTCTTGGCCAATCAAGATCAGAGGGAGATGCACAGGGAGACTGTGATTGACGCAGGGACAGCAGCTCTTCACAAAGCTCTTGCCCACGGTGGGCACAATTAACGTTTGCTAAATGAATGAATTCATGAATGGACAAAAATTACACTTTAATTCCATCACTGAGGATCCTAGAGTTAACATATACCCTACTTTAAAGAGCCTATGTGTACAGATCCTGTATAAACGGGTTCTATAGTTAATAAAGAAATCCAGAGAAAGGCTGAAATGTTGAGTAGAAGAAAAGGCTGGAACATCAAATTGCCCAAATATAGAGACTCCAAAACATTTCCTTGTGTGGAGAGCATCCGGTGAACCAAGCATCAGATCCAAAACGCTCAAACCCTTTGGAATTATTCTTTAAAATCCCTGTGACATGGAGAGAACATGCTTCTGGAACAGTCCAGGACCACGGTTCACTTGGAACAGGTGGAGGAAGCTAAGCCTTTTGTGTTGTTTGTCTACTGGGGATGCCAGGTCACTTTGTAGATAAGAGCTGTTTGCCCTCGAGTGTCTGATCAAATTTGTGAAGTTCCACTAAAAACTCACTGCAGCCCCAAACTGTCAGACTGCATTCTGACCTGACCGTTTGTCATCTCTTCTAGTGTTGCCTGTTTCATTGTGATCAACACCTCCGATATTTTTTGGTTAAGGGATGATTTGTTGATTTCCTCTCCTCCCTTCAGTTTCTCTGCAGTGAAGTCCCAGGAATGTTGACACGTGGTTATTTTCAGCTCCTGTTAATTCACCATCACCCTTAGGGCTCAGATCCCATGGTACTGGGGCCCTGCTAAGACATTTGAGAGCCGAGGTCTGGGCCAGAGGAGGTGAAACAGGAGAAGCCTGGGGTTTAAGCTTACGTTTTTCTGTGGCATCGCTAGCGGGAGGTCACTGCTATATCTTTCAGAGATTTTTGGTTTCCACAGCGGGGTGCTTATCACGTAGAAGATGTTAAAGGAATTATGCTGTGGGCTTCCAGAGTCATTACATGGATCTCGGGAGAACCAAGAACTTGACTTTTATCTCCTTTCTTATCCTTTTCTCATCTGTGCAAACCTGAAATTAAAGTGCAAGCAGATAGAGCTAGCCCCAGGAGGAGGGGAAACCACAGGAAACAGAGGTGGGAGTGTGCTCTTAAGGGTCTGAATCAGCTGTATCCATTGACTCTCTCAGAAATTGACCAAAGCAGAAAAGGTCTCTTTTTCAATTATTTGTAATAGTGCAATCACACACTAACTTACTCTACACCTGTTTTTCTCCTTTGTATGGACGATTCCAGATTTTCCAGGCTATTTAGGAAATAATTGTTATACAGCAGCATTCACTCCATAGGTTAACAATTCCTGAAGCTTTTCCCCAGTAACAGGTATCATCGAAGTAAAAAGTATTTTTTTCCTCATCATTTTCTCCTGAGATAATACAGGTTTTTCAAAGCAGAGGAGCCTTCATTCGTTCAACAAATATTTATTAATAACCTACTATGTGCCTGGAACTAGGCTAGGTGCAGACAACCAGTCTTTGCCACCATCGTCCTATATTAATAGTTAAGCAAGTAAACATCATACGTGGGCAAAACACAGTGTGGTGGGAAGTGCTACGGAGACAACTAAGCAGAGAAGGAGGTTGGGAGAGATGGAAGCATCCCTGAGAAGGTGACATGTGAGTTTCAATGATAGATGCCCCATCAGCGGGTGAAGGCTTCTCTTGGTGGAGTCTGGGGCACTCGAATTTTTGGATTGGACCAGTTGAAGCCTGGGGTTTAAAAATCAATAAAAGGCTAGGGTTGGAAGTGACCTTGCAAACCTTACTGTCAACCCCGTTCATTCCACTTGTGGAGACACCAACCCCTGAGATGTTAACTGACCAGCTGTGTCTCTGCTCAGCCCTGGGTTCTGTACACTGTGCTTCACACATGGACACTTGTGTCTAATTACCTTTCCTCTCCCTGAGAATTCAGTCCACCTGCCCCCCTCCTTCATGGTTTTGTAGGTTGCTTATGGAGCAACCTCTAACCATTGTCCGGAACCAAAAGGCAAGCAGGGTCACCCCGCAACTGTCCATTGTCTTGGACTCAGAAGTGGCTGCAACCCCACATTGGACTATCAGGTCATCTTCTCTGCGGAATTGAATTTCATTGGCTGCTTGGCCACCCACTTTACCTTTCAGAGCAGGTATAGTACGTTCTCCCTTGTGCACTCTCAATGTAAACTGGCGTTGATCTTCAAGTGGGAGGTGAATTACACATAGAAGACCCTTCCGCTGTCTCTACACACCAGCACAAGTGTCAGTGGCTAACATGTGTTACGATGCTAAAATGGCTGGCTCTTCTCTCTGTAGTTTTATAATGCATGTCAAATATTAATGCCTTCTTTCCATCTGCTTTGAAAAGAGCAGGTGCAGAATTTGACATGTGAAAGTCATTGGGATTCTTCTGCTGGAAGCATGTTCTACAGGGTGGCAGGTCATCAGTGTTCTATAGGCTACTAGCCCACGGAGCCCAGGGGCTGTCATTGCTTTGAGCAAAATAAGAGTGATGCTTCTGTTCAACCCACCAGACAACTCAGGAGTCAAAAGAATGTATCCATTCCTTGGGCAAAAAGCTCATAAGAGGAGAGTGTTTACTGGGATATTAAAGTTCACATAACATACTGGTCCAATCATCCATTAATTCAACACACACACAGATGCTACAAAGAAGAACAAGACAAGCCATGGACCTTCCTCTCTTGCAGTCCAGTGGGGAAAGCACACCTGTGAATAAGTAGTTCTCTTTGGTAAGTGTTACAATCGTGATAAGATACAAATTCTTATAGGGTGATAGAGGAGAGAGATACAAGCCCTGCTTGGGTTTGGGGTCAGGGAAGGCTTTTTAGAGGTGAAATTCAAGCTGGGTCTTGAGGGATGGGTGGGAGCTCATCCATAGAGGAGAGAAAAGGCTTTGTGGGCAGCAGGAACACGCAGCATGAAGACACGGAATTCTGCAAGAACAGGCATGGGGGCCAGGAACCAGGAGTCATTCTGGGTGACTGGAGTTTGACGTGTGGATGGGATAGTGCAGTGGGCGCCGAGACCACAGCCGATGGGGCCCTGGGGTCTGCATGGCCCTCTGTTCTTTGGTTGGTGGCGTCATTACCAGCACAGACCCCCATCTCCAAAGGTGAAGACTGTCTCAACTTGCATGCCAGTCAGAATCATGAACCTGCAATTTGCACTGGGCTCCTAAGGATGTCTGGATGTACCCACTCCTTCCTAGGGTCACTGTCTTTCATGTATCCACAGCAGAGCAGCAGATATGCAGCTGTTCTGGAATTGGTGAGTTTCAGCCCTTTTCCAAAGACTGTCTTTGCACACCAGCTCCTCCCTGCATCAACCAGGCAGCCTGCGCTCTCTTAATTGCTGTGATCATTATCGTTATAATAATGAGATGGGCTCCCTCATGGAATCGGATCCAATTATGTGGCTGCAAAGTCTGCTCAGCTTAGTGCCTGGGTCTCCACATCACCGTCAGATGAGTCATTGGCAGACAGAGGTAATTGGGAGCTGGTAGCTTCGCCGGCCGAGACAGGAGACGGGAGCGGGTCACTGCAGTAATTTCGCATGAGTGCAAAGGGCAGCCTTGGGTAGTTTCCCTCTCTCTCTGTGAAACAATAGAGCTGTTTGAATTTATCTTGGGGCAGGAGCAGAGGGTGGGTGAAGCTGCAGTAAATGTGACAGACTGACCTCCAAGTGGAATCCTTCACGTGCTCCTTCCTGATGGCCGTCTGGACCACAGACAGTGAGGTACGGAAAAGTGTTTTCTCTCTCCCCTGCCTCTGTCTTCTTCCGTTACGATTGCACCTTTTGTGTGAGGAGACAATCAATTTGACCACAGCAGAGAAGCCCCCATGCACTAATCCCTTCTTCAGGAAACCAAAGGCACCCTTAGAATCCCTTAGAGTAAACCTCACTGCAGGGAACAAACCTCATTTTTTAAAAAAAAATGCTTATTCACACTATCCCTAAAGCTTAGGTTTCATGGCTGTAATTAAAAAACAAGGCTCTTATTTAAAAACTTAGGTTCCATTAAAAAGCACACGCAGGGTGAACAATTCCACAAACACTGGCTCAAAAATAGAGTGCTGCAGATGAGGGAGGTGGCATTTTAAAAATACAAATGGAGGGACTTCCCTGGTGGCGCAGTGGATAAGAATCCGCCTGCCAATGCAGGTGACACGGGTTCGATTCCTGGTCCGGGAAGATCCCACATGCCACGGAGCAACTAAACCTGTGCGCTACAACTACTGAGCCTGTGCTCTAGAGCCTGCAAGCTGCAACTGCTGAGCCTGTGTGCCACAACTACTGAAGCCCGCCCACCTAGAGCCCGTGCTCCACAACAAGAGAAGCCACCGCAAGGAGAAGCCCGTGCACCACAATGAAGAGTAGCCCCGGCTCGCCACAACTAGAGAAAGCCCGCACACAGCCAAAAATAAATTTAAAAAAAAAAAAATGGAGAGGACCAAATGGGAGTAGTGGCAGAAGTGTGCTCAATCAGTCAATCAACTCTAGAAGATTTACTGAGGGCAGAATAAGGCATTATTGCTTACAATTAAAATAAACAGAGAGGACAGCATCTCTACCCAGTAGGAGAATAAGCTTTTCTAGAGCAACATTTTCAACAAGTTGAAACAATAGATACTGTTTAAATAATGGAGTGCATTGTGGGGTGGTGCAGGGGACAGCATCTAGAAGGGAGCTCTGACTGTGAACCTGTCCTCCCAGACAGGATGGTCCTGGAGTCCCAGCATTCTGTGGTTGCCGGGAGACAAGTAGAGATTGGGGGCAAAAAAGACTCAGAGGAGTGAGGTTCCAAGACCCTGCTTGGGAGTCTGCAGAGGGAAAGGTGAGTCTGGCCAAGGAGGGGGTGGGGCACGTGGCCAGTGATGAACAGAAGTCATCACAGAGAGAGACGTCAGGAAGTCTTCCCAGGAGCCTCTGGAGGGACCCTCTACAGGCCTCATGCAGGACCAGAGCTCTTACTGGCCTGTTTGTTTCGCACATTTTCCCATCTGCTGGCGTCCAGAGTAAGTGGATTCCCAACTCCTTCCTCTCTCAGAAAAGCCACGGGGCAGCAACAATTATGATCCTATCTCATTAACTGTTTCCCTCCCTCCTCCTGCCCCAGTCCACTTCTGACTTTGTTCCCCCAAATCTTCAGGAAGGAATGCCACGGGAGTTTCTAGAATGAAAAAACCCTCTTTTGGACTTTTTGACTAACCCAGTGGTCTGAGCACAGCCTTTGGAAGCTGAGGACCTAACTACGCCCACTGGATGTGACCTTGGGAGGTCACCTGTGTTTTGTCCACCGTATTGACAGTCAGCAGGGAGGGAGTTGTCCCAGCTGTTTAGAATGTCAGTGAAGGCAGGTGTGGTGGTGTTATTCTCACCAGCATAAAAATAATATTTACTGTAAATCATTTGAGTTGCTTCATATCTGCTAATCACAGTCAAAAAGGAAATAGTCTCTCTGTTGGATTACAAATATTATGACCCAGATAAGTGACTGAGTGGTCAATTTATTTTCATCCCAGGAGCTCTTGGCATTGGGGTGGAAAGAGGAAATCTGTAGGAACTCCAACACCAACTCCAATGTCATTAAAGGAAATCTCTGTTGTTTCATAGCCTAAATTTTAGTTTCCAGAGAAACACTCTGACGAAGAAATGAAACCATATTGATCTGCATCTTTGTCATAATAAAGTTCTAACCACGGATTTAGGAATGTTGTCTTGTTTTTCCACTGGAAATGAGACAACGTGTTGGTGTTTACCAGGCTATAGGCTGTGTCAGAAGCTCAGTGCTGTTACCGTGGCAACAAGATGCTCTTGCACCTATCTGCAATACCGTCATGGCTTTGCTTGGACCATTTCCCAAAGAGTCTGGAGGGTTATTCCCCAGTGGACATTTTGACCTGACATTACATTTACAGAGTCAACCAAAGAACTCATACAGAGTATTCATCTTTGATTCAGAAATCCTCAGAAATTTTGCTCCCCGCCCCCACCAAAAAAAGGCAATGATCAGTCAGAAGTCTGTGTGAAGTCTAACTTAGCAGCCAGGGAGGGTAAAAGGTCAGGACATTCTCTACTGAAGAGGCATGATTTGGGTCCAAGAAAACAAGGAGCCATTTGTCAGGCATCATAGTTGAAGTCAACCTTAAGAAAAAGCAAAGACCCAACACAAGGTCCCAAAGCCTCTGCTGGAGGCTGCAGAGAGCCCAGAGGAAAAGCAGGAGCAGCTAGAAGGAGAAAGAGAACGTTTTTAGGGAAATAGATGCATAAATATAGTCTTGAGGGCTTCCCTGGTGGTGCAGTGGTTAAGAATCCGCCTGCCAATGCAGGGGACACGGGTTCGAGCCCTGGTCCGGGAAGATCCCATATGCCGCGGAGCAACTAAGCCCGTGCGCCACAACTACCGAGCCTGCGCTCTAGAGCCCACGAGCCACGACTACTGAAGCCCACGCGCCTAGAGCCCGTGCTCCTTAACAAGAGAAGCCACCGCAATGAGAAGCCTGCACACCACAAGGAAGAGAAGCCCCTGCTCACCGCAACTAGAGAAAAGCTGGCGTGCAGCGGTGAAGACCCAGCACAGCCAAAAATAAAATAAATAAAATAAATTTATTTTAAAAAATATAGTCTTGAGAGACTGTTCAGTTCTTTATAAGAAGCCATGGTCTTTAGCATGACTACGCTCAATACAGGTTCTGCTAAGTGTTAACACTGTGACCTTGAGAAGGAACTTGACCTCTCTGAGTCTTGGTTTCCTTACTGGAAAAGTGTGGTTTATAATATCAACTTCTGCAGGCTTTTGGGAAAAGTATTGATAATAAATACTGTACCGTATGTGAGTACTGTGTCATGATGTCTGACACGCAGTAAGTGCTCAGTGACCCCCTTAGCTTTCTCATTCATTGTCTATGGGGCATTGGCAGGTGACGCAGACATTCAGATAAACATGTTTCAGTTCCTATCTTCAGGGAGCTGAAAGCGTAATTGGGGCAGGAAGGGGGGGATAGGTATTCATCTAATGGTCATGCAGTGTGACAAGTCTGAGAGCAAAGGAGCAGACAGAGCGTCTAACCATATCAGAAGAGTTGGGTGGGGCGCCAGAGGAAGTGGCCCCAAAACCATGCCTTGAAAGAGGCACCGGAATTTACCAGTAGAGAAGTAGCTGGAAGGGCATTCCTGGCCAGAATGGCACCAGTGCAGAGGACTGGACTTCCTGGTGCCTGGAGGAGCTTCAAATGATCGGGCTGCCACACTGGGCAGTCACCCAGTGCCCTTCAGCACCAAGGCCTCCGGGACAGTTCCCTGATCACTGTGTGTGTTTGGGGGAGGGGGTGGAAGGGGTGCTGAAGGACCACAGACCACCTTAACACTCTGAGCTCACCTTGTCAAAGAAAGTCAGTATATACTAACCGCTTGCTTATCTTTTAAAAATAATATTTTGATCGTGATATAATTCACATACCATACAATTCACCCATTTAAAGTACACAGTTCAGTGGTTTATAGTACATTCACAGAGTCATGCAACCATCACCATAGTCATTTTTAGGAGATTTTCATCCCCTCAAACGGAACCACCTGTACACATCAGCAGTCACTCCCTATTTCTTTCCAACCCCCAGCCCTACGCAACCACTAATCCACTTTCCTTTTCTCTGGGTTTACCTATTCTAGATATTTCATATACATGAAATCATATGACATGTGGCCTTTTGTGACTCGCTTTTTTTTACTTAGCCTAATGTTTTCAAGATCCAACACTGTTGTAGTATGTATCCGTACTTTATTCCTTTTTATGGCCAAATAATTCCACCGTACGGATATAACACGTTACTTATCCATTAATCAGTCGACGGATATTGTGTTATTTTCCCTTTTTGGCGATTACAATGAATGCTGCAATAAGCTTTCATGTACCAGTTGTTGTGTGGACACATGTTTTCATTTCTCTTGAATATGTACCTAGGATAGAATTGTTGGGTCATAGAGTAACTCTACATTTAACTATGTTAGGAACTCTCAGACCCTTTTCAAAACTAGATGCTCCACTTTACATCCCCGCTACCAGTGTACAAGGGTTCTGTGTTCTGCCCATCCTTGCAATGCTGGTTATTACCCATCTTTTTTATTTTAGCTGTCTTAGTGGGTGCTGTGTAGTATCTCATTGTGCTTTTGATTTACATTTCCCTGATAGTTAATGATTTTGAGCATATTTCCATGTGTTCATTGGCCACTTGTATATCTTCTTTGAATAAGTGTCTATTCAGAACCCTTTGCTTATTTTTTTGGGGGGGGTAGTCTTTTTATTTTTGAGTCACAAATATTCTTTATATAATCTGGATACAAGTCCCTTATCAGATATACGGTTTGCAATTTTTTTCTCCCATTCTGCGGGTTGCCTTTTCACTCTTTAATGGTGTCCTTTGAAGCACAGTAGTCTTTAGTTTTGACGACATCCAGTTTACCTATTTGTTCTTTGTTTATGGTTTTGAAACCTAATTTATAAATGGCTTTGAAATTTTGGGTGGTTCAGCCCTTTACATACTTCTTCTGGTATCATGCATAGATAGGAACTGACCATAATGTCTGGGAGAGAAAAAAGTGCTCAAAGAATGTTACCTACAAGAATGAACAAAATAGGGCTTCCCTGGTGGCACAGTGGTTGAGAGTCCGCCTGCCGATGCAGGGGACACGGGTTCGTGCCCCGGTCTGGGAGGATCCCACATGCCGCGGAGCGGCTGGGCCCGTGAGCCATGGCCGCTGAGCCTGCGCGTCCGGAGACTGTGCTCCACAACGGGAGAGGCCACAACAGTGAGAGGCCCGCGTACTGCAAAAAACAAAAACAAAAACAAACAAACAAAAAGAATGAACATAATAATGGAAACAACAACAACAATAAATAACAATAATTATTATTATACAATATCTGGCAAATTACTTACCTCACGATTGTTGTTTCCTTACCTAGAAATAGATAAGGAAATAGAAAGGAACTTTGAGTTTGAGTGTGTATTATATACCAGGCACTGTGCAAGGTATTTAAACAGGTAAATGAAAATCCTGAGAGTCAGAGAGGTTAAGTAACATACCTATAAAAATGAATAAACGGGAGCCTCAATTACAGAGTCAGGAAGCCAGAAGGGGGCGCTCTCATGTCCTGTGACCATAGCAGAGCCAAGAGGAAGAAGAAAGACTCCTCTTCTGTCCTGGCAAGGACTCTGCCAATGAAAAGCCATGGGCCCCTTGTTTACTCCAGCCTTCCAACTTCCTTTTCCCTTAATAAAAGCATCTCCTTTCCTTGCAGTTCAGGGACTTGCATGTGGCTCACCATAGTTGCAGACCCTGAATTACAATTCTCTGCTGATCCCAAATTAAGCCATCTTTGCTGGAGAAAAATCTGGCAGTCTATTTGTTTCAGGTCAACACACCCAAGGTCACACAGTAAATGGTGAAGTGGAATGGATTCGAACCCAGAAAGGACTGGCTCCAATATCTGTTCTTCTTCTACCATCAATGTAACACGTCATCATAATGCATAAACTGTCTTGAGGATAATTTTTTTAAAACCCTATTCTAGGGGCTTCCCTGGTGGCGCAGTGGTTAAGAATCCACCTGCCAATGCAGGGGACATGGGTTGGAGCCCTGGTCTGGGAAGATCCCACATGTCGCAGAGCAACTAAGCCCATGCACTCTAGAGCCCACGAGCCACAACTACTGAGCCCATGTGCCACAACTACTGAAGTCCACGAGCCTAGAGCCCATGCTCCACAACAAGGGAAGCCACCGCAATGAGAAGCCCACGCATCGCAATGAAGAGTAGCCCCCTCTCGCCACACCTAGAGAAAGCCTGCACGCAGCAAGGAAGACCCAGCACAGCCAAAAATAAATAAATAATATAAATAATTTATTAAAAATATTAGTAATGCCTTTAAAAACAACAACAACCCTATTCTACCTACAAACAGCACTCACAGAGTGTCAAGTGGTTTGGTGGAAACTCAGAGTAAAGCAATCAATGATATTCCCCGAAAATGCAAGGTTATAAGGTTTTCTTTTTGTTCTTTGCAAGTTGAAACTTGACTGTATGCCATTTGATTAATCACATAAAATTCACTTACGAATTAAATTCCAGAAAAGGGCAGTCTAGAGCAAAAGGGGAGGTCAGCCAAGGTCTTGGAGAGGGCGCAGGGAGGCTCATGTGAGAATTGCATAGTATCAGAGGTGAAGCCCCCCACCCCAAAAGCATGACCTTCTGGTACCCCGTTTTCCAGAAGACCTGGTTGCAGGGGGTTGGCTTGGTGGAAACTCCGGTGCAGGGCCCCTTTGTCCGTGGCATCAACTCGGTAATGTCTCTGAAAGCAGTTCATCCTGAGAAGCCATTGCAGTAGACCCGAGAATCAGAAATTGATTATTTTGAAGCGCTGGTTTAAAATGCACATTGGCAGGAATCGAATGCTGCAGGACCATGAGTATAATTGATTACAGAGGTAGTCTTTTTTGAGATGACTCAGTCGCTACGTGCATTGATTTTGCTGCTAATGCGTGTCTGGCAGGCAGGACTTCAGAGTGGGAAGTATTTGCCCCATGCAAGCAGTGAGAACATTCATTAAGGTGATGGATTCCCTCTCTGGTCCTGGAGCACTTCCTGTCCTGAGTGATAAGGAAATATTTAAGGCCCCAACAGCTCCCTTGAAAAGGCTCTCTTCCAGGACAAAACAAGCAGCGCCTCCGCAGTGCCTTGAGTTCCAACCACGCTGCCCTGTCACTGAAGGCGTCCACTGCGCCTGCTCGTCCTTCCCCAAACCAGAGTAGGCACCAGAGTGGGCCCCTGGGGCTGCCAGGACAGGTGTCGCCATCACCCCCTTGTATTTCTGTGTCCAGAGGGCAGAGGTGTGCTGGGCTGGGTGGGGCTCCTCCCAGGTGGACCCAGGTGGAGTGATGTCTGGGGTAAAAGCCTTCTGCTTGAGGTCCCTCTCCTTCCTGCACCATCTACCTGGCTCGCCAAGGCATGACGGAACTGCAGAGTTTTGCTTTTCACGTTTAGTTTCCTGTTGAGTTCATAAATGTTTCTGTGTTTCTGGAGAAGCTGCCAATTCCTATAGTGGAAAAACCCCTCTCAGCAATTTCAAGTGTGATTTTGGCCTTTGGACAAAACCCCTAAGAAGAAAAATTTCCCAAGGCTGCTTTTTTCTTCTGAGAAACAGTGCCAATTTCTCTGCAAAATGAACTTTGGGTAAAACAAAAGAAAACAAAACAAAAATAACAAAAATCCCCAAACTGTTGCTTTAGGTCAAATGGATGCCTGTCCCAAGTCTCCAGCTTTCCAAAGATCACATCCAGGCTACCACTGAAGGACACCGGGCGATTCCCTGACAGGCTCACACAGCCTTGGGCCTGGAGGGATGCACATGGGAGGAGGGCGTGGTCTCCTGCCAGCTTACAGACAAGGAAGCCTCTTACCCTGAACCCTCCTTCCACTGAAGGGAAGGAGCGGCAGGTGTGCAGCATCCTTGGACACAATTTCTGTGGGAAGGCTCTGCTCTGCTCCAGGAAGGTGAGGTTCCCCAGTCTCTATAGGGACCCCACCACTTCCCTACTCCTTCATTTCTTCACAGTTCTGCTTTTAAAGCAGACCCAGCTGGTGCCACAATTCAGAGATGCTTCTTAATCATTGATAATTTTTCAACCAGGTAAAATCCTTCATAGACGAAGGGAATTTACCGATAATATAACCTAGTTCTCTCAGTTTTATAAAAAAGACCCAGAGAAGTCAACTTTGGTTCCAGCCATACAGCTAGTGGACGGCAGACCCAGAACTAGACCCCAGTCTCCTGACCCCTGTCCAGGGCATGCTTGACCAAGACTGTCACCATATTATATTTTAAATAGTGGCCGGGTTGGAGTTGGGAGTGAGGGGACGGGAGAGTGGAGAGATGCATGGTTTTGACCAAGTGGAGTAACTGACAAAAGGGTAGAAAATTCAGCACCAGGTGGGAGAAGGACTTTCAGACCAACTGGTCCTCTAGTTCCTTCTCCTCTCCCAGATCCAGAGGTTAGCAGTTACATCTTCAGGTATGATTGAAGGGGAAGGTGTACAAGGAAGGACTTGGCTTGTGTTGAAGAGAAGCGTGGCTTAGCAGACTTTATTCACATGTGTGGTTCACAAGATCACTAGAAGGACCAAAGCCTATTCCTGGGTAGGATTTGTGAATTTTTTTTTTTTTTTTTGCGACACGCGGGCCTCTCACTGTTGTGGCCTCTCCCGCTGCGGAGCACAGGCTCCGGACGCGCAGGCCCAGTGGCCATGGCTCACGGGCCCAGCTGCTCCGCGGCATGTGGAATCTTCCCGGACCGGGGCACGAACCCGTGTCCCCTGTATCGGCAGGTGGACTCTCAACCACTGCGCCACCAGGGGAGCCGCAGATTTGTGAATTTTAAATCACAAAATGAGCAATGGCTTTAAGGTCTACAAGGAAGTGGATGCAATGTCATTGCTTCTGTCATTTTTATTCTAGCTGGACAAGAATTATTGTTCGTGTCTAATTTTCCTCTTGTTCTGACGTTTTCTAGAGCAAGGATGGAGATGATGAGTGTTCTTACACGTTCTGTCACCTTTTCACACTTTTGACTTGGTGTGAAATTTTAAGGAAGAGCAAATGTATTGAAATACTCTCAGGAACAAGAATGTCCAATATCTTTGACTTCCAGAGAGACTGGAGAACTGTTTCCATGAAAGAATGTTCCTTGTCCCCCAGGTGCCTAAAGACATCTGTGCCCAAGGAAAAAACCAGTAAACGGCTTTGCAAAATGAAAGCTGGAGCCCTTCAAAGACAAGTCTGCCCCAGCCTTGGCATGCATTCCTACGGGCATCGAATTTCAGTTGAAAAGTATCAGTAAATGATATTTGTTTTGTAGGTAAATCCTGGGTTAGAAAGCCGAGGAGCAACAACTAGTTTGCTCTGGTTGTATACAAATTGCTAGTCAAAGTGCAAGCCAAGGGCTCTGTGGGGTTAGACCCATCCAGCACCAGTGAGCTGAGCCCCTCCAAAGGGCGTGTGTGTGTGTGTGTGTGTGTGTGTGTGCATGTGCGTGTGTGTGTGTGTGTGTGTGTGTGTGTGGTTGGGAAGAGGGTTGCAGAACTCAAAAGTCATTGTCTCCAGGCAGATGAGTAGGGTCTTCCTCCCCCATCCACCCCCGTTGTATGTCTCTTCTTTCTTCTTTCCGTCATCAATTCATCACACCCATGCAGTATCTCTCCAGGCTGAGCATAAAATGATGTCTTCTACGCCTTCTCTTTGCCAACACAAGTTGGGTCCCAAGCCTGAGTGACATGACAGCAATAGCCTGTCACTGCTTGTCACTGAATCTGTAGATCGCATGCGCAGAGCTGCATGTACTAAACACTCAACAAACATTTGACGTAGGGTTGAGTGAACTGGCGAACCCACCGTCATTTACTTGATGATACAATGGAGGTGGAAACTGACACTTTTTCTTTGGTCCATCCTCACAGAGTGAGTGAGGCAGAGCTTGGGCATGGATTGAGAGTGTGCCTTAGTCACATGCCCCCCACTCCCCTCACATACCACTTCCCAGGCTACAAGAACGTTTTTATATCTCATACATTTATTTTGAACTTTGGCTAATTTTCCTTGGAAAGTCATATTGAGGACGAGCTGAGAATTTGCACACTCCAGCAGACTAAATAGAAGTTTTGCTTTTCTCTGATGTAAAAACCATCTGCAAGAGGCCTGGTACGGTGGTAGCTCCACAAAATCATCAGGGTTCCAGACATCTTTCACCTTTCTTCTCTGCCATTCTCAGGGGTCCCCCCTCATCCTCATGTGCTCAAAATGGCTCCTAGGGCTCCAGCCATCATGACTGCATTTCAGGCAGGAGAAAAAGGATGAAGACAAAGAACAAAAGGCAAAGAGGCTGTACACAACCTGAATATGCCCCTCCCTACCCCAATTTTAAGATTTTCCCAGACCTTCAACAAACAACTTTTGATCATACTTCATTGGTCAGAACTTAGTCACAGGGAAACCATATTTCCACAAGAGAAATGCAGGTTTCTTTTTTTTAAACCAGATATGTTTCCACCTCCTCCAATAATACTGAGATCTTGTAGATAAAGAGAAAAGGGAGATTAATAGTTATGAATATGATTATCTCCGTTTTCAATTGAAGCACTTAATTGATGAACCTTGAGAATAAAGGCCTGTCACCAACATTCCTAAAATATATAACCCACTAAATTAAAACACATATGACAATAAAACCTTGGGGATTTTTGTCATGGCTCAATTATATATGCAGTTTTAAACTAATTGGGTGATATTGAAGTGTATTTTTAAAAGGATAAATTGACTTATAAAAACAAAATTAGAATAGTAAAAGTTTAAAAAATACATTGCGCTTCGTGTCTAAGATTTATTACATTTCATAGGACTTCTTGTTAGAAAATTATTAAAGAAAACTGTAGTAGAATGTTATTAGTTAAAGAGTCACTACAACTTTAAATTCAGAACTTCATCCCGAAGGTGGAGTGATGTGGTGATGAGAGTACGTTTAACTATTTGAAGAAGAGGCTCTTCAAGTTTGTGTGTCAACAGCCCCATTTTTATCTTAAAAGTTGTGCTTATTGAAGTTCATCTCTGTATATAATTTTAAAAGCCCTGAGATACGTTCTCCATTTAGCCATCAGCTATCAGACTTAGCTTTTACAAAAGAGCATAAAAGACTATAAAACAGAATTTTAAACAATTCATACTTGCTTTTCTTTCAGCTAATCTGAGTGACTGACTTTTTTTGTGTGTACAGAGGATGCATTCTGATGACACGTTGTATTTAAAATTCAAACAGCATGCACTGAGCGCCTCCTCTGGGCTCCGGGAATAGAAAGCAGACAAAGGAGGACCCTACCCTGGAAGAGCTGGCTGCAGTGTAGTCTGGAAAGCAATGAACGGTAGGGCTCTGGACATGGGTAGCGTAGCACTGCATAGGAAGGTGCCGTTCAGTATGCCACAAGCTTCCAGATGGATGCCAGTAACTGCTGTCTTCCTAGGAAAAGAGTCCTCAGTGATTCTTGGGTTTTTTTATTTTTTGTTTTTTGATTTTTTGCGGTACGCGGGCTTCTCACCGCTGTGGCCCCTCCCGTCACGGAGCACAGGCTCCGGACGCGCAGGCCCAGCGGCCATGGCCCACGGGCCCAGCCGCCCCGCGGCACGTGGGATCCCCCCGGACCGGGGCACGAACCCCCGTCCCCTGCATCGGCAGGCGGACTCCCAACCACTGTGCCACCAGGGAAGCCCCCTCAGTGATTCTTTATGGTGCACGTTGCTGTGTTTAATCTCCATGCCCGGGTGCTTTCCTGGTGCGCTGGCCAAAGCTGATAAAACCAGAAACTGGTGAATGAGTAGAAGGCAACCCTACACGGAGTTTCCTACCAAAACTCTGCAGCAGCCCAAAGCTGCTCACTGGGAAGTTGTAGGAGATGGTGGAGGATAGATGGTGGTTAAGATGTTGGTAGGTGGAGGAATAAGACAGTTTGAAATTAAAAGTCATATCCAGCTTCTAGCTCTGACCCTTACTAGCACATGCCTAGCCTAATGGACATATAACATCTGAAAAGCACCTCGGAAGAACCTGTACCTTTGGGAAAATTAACCTCTACTCTCAGATCCTCATCTGCACAACTGGTGATGATTTGTTGGAAGGATTTAATAATATCATATCATTACAGTGTGTATCTTGGTGTCTGGCTCATAGAAAGAGTGGAGTCAAGGATAACCTGCCTTAACCAGGAATGTTCATGGATGAAGAGAAGGTGGGTCACACGAACTCACGTGATGTCCAGTGATGCTGAATGACTCTCTGCTCCGATCGGTACTGAGCCTGATGTATATGTCACCTTGAACGTGAGAGAATTCAGAAGGGACGAGTTGCCGATGAGGACATAAAAATATTTTCTATCTTGCTACATACTGCTGTGAAATCTTGTAGCAAAATTCTATTTAATGATATTTTATATCAGAAAAGGAACACACAGATTAGTTTTAAACAAGTAAAATCATGTCAAATGGCCAGAAAATATAATAAAAAATTTATCACTGAAAAACATTACTGAGAAGTCTTTCCCAACAATAAAGGTACATTGTAGGGCTTCCCTGGTGGCGCAGTGGTTGAGAGTCCGCCCGCCGATGCAGGGGACACGGGTTCGTGCCCCGGTCTGGGAAGATCCCACATGCCACGGAGCGGCTGGGCCCGTGAGCCATGGCCGCTGAGCCTGCGCGTCCGGAGCCTGTGCTCCACAACGGGAGAGGCCACAACAGTGAGAAGCCCGCGTACCGCAAAAAAAAAAAAAAAAAAAAGACAAGGACTATTACTACAAAGAAGAACACTTTTTATATCATGGCAATATTAATTTACTTTTTGCCATGCAAAACTTTTTCTTGTGAAGTCAAATTTATCAATCTTTTTCCTCACCTATTGTGGATTTTGAGTTTCCCCCACTCAACCTATATAGACAAGTTCACTCATATTTTCTTCTAGCACTTAAAAGTTTTCATTTTTAAAAAATACTTAAATCTCTGATCCATTTTCACAAGCACTGAAAAAGTAGAATAGTCATGAGAAATTTCTGCCTCAAAATCTACAGAAAGTCTTGATTTGGTGCAACTGAATTAAGCTGACATTTGTTAGTTAAGAATGATTGGATAGGAAAGCAAAACTCTCCAAATGCGTTCTCTTTTTACGATCAAATGGGTGAGAAATTTCACAGGCCTGGACTAGCTCAGGCTCCTTATAGCTTTCTTGTTGGTTAAAGTCAGCAGGAAGCTGCTGGGGCATATGGTTTGGGAATGGATCCTTTCTGGAAAAGACAGGGCTGTGACTTTTGTTTCCCAGCATGATCATGGTCATTGAGTCTCTCTTTGGTATTAGTAGCTTTCAGAGTGGCTCCCATAACTGTCCAGCAGGTGATGTGTGGCTCTATGCTAAGCCCAGCCCTAATGCATGAAGACGGGTCAGGTTATACAGTAGCAATGAGACAGGCAGACACCCGTGGGGGGTGAGGAATCTCCACACAGGCTCTCTTGATTCCAAGGGTTCCCATGTCTGGCTTTTCACAATTATAATTTATTAAAGGCGTTAGTGGGATCCTGGTTAAGTTTCTCATTTTATAGAGAACTCACACAGTTCGTATTTTTGTCTTTTTAGAAAACATACTTTCAGGATTAGAATACACATATACATGTACACACAGACACGTTTTATCTATCTTCTATCTTTTCTGGCTCTTAGATCAAGATTTACTGCTGTGCTGTTTCTTTTGAAATACAAGTTGATTTGGAGATCCATAATTGTTATCAAATAATATGTATAAGGCTTCCCTGGTGACTCAGTGGTTAACAATCCACCTGCCAGTGCAGGGGACACGGGTTCGAGCCCTGGTCCAGGAAGATCCCACATGCCGCAGAGCAACTAAGCCCACAAGCCACAGCTACTGAGCCCGCAAGCCACAACTACTGAGCCTTCAAGCCACAACTACTGAGCCCACATGCCACAACTACTGAAGCACGCGTGCCTAGAGCCTGTGCTCCGCAACAGGAGAAGCCACCGCAATGAGAAGCCCGCGCACCTCAACGAAGAGTAGCCCCCACTCGCCACAACTAGAGAAAGCCCGTGCACAGCAACAAAGACCCAATGCAGCCAAAAATAATAAATAAAAATAAAATTAAAAAATTTTTAAAAATAATATGTATAAATAGTATGCTTAAGTCTATATTTATGTATAAATAGTAATATATGTATAGATCATAGGTATAAATCTCAGTTCTGGTGACATGCAAATGTTGGAGCATGTGAGGATCTTGCAGTCACAGGCACTAACTTAAATAGTTTTAATGTGATACAGACACCAAGCTTGCGGGGAGAGAGATGTTCTTGGAATATCCTTCAGTTACGCGATACTTTAGCAGACTTACAAACAGATGTGTACTCCAGCAATTAAACTGGAATCTGCTTTTTCTCATCTCTGGGAGGTGGGCCTCCCTTGGGGTGTGGTGGAAAGGGCCCAGAAATCAAAGTCTTGTGGCTGAGGCCAGGGTCCTTGTGTGGCTTCTTTGAGGCTAACTTCTCAGGCAGGGACCAGCCGCTTAGACTGTCAGCCTTGACTTCTGCATATGGAAGCTCATGATGAAATGATGTAAAGTTCTAAAGAAATGATACTGGGAATTCCCTGGCAGTCTAGTGGTTAGACTCCACACTTTCACTGCTGAGGGCACAGGTTCAAACCCTGGTTGGGGAACTAAGATCCCGCAAGCTGAGCGGCATAGGCAAAAAAAAAAAAATTAAAAGCATAATAAATAAATGATACAAATGAACTTATTTACAAAACAGAAACAGACTCACAGACTTCAAAAACAAACTTGTGGTTACCAAAGGGGACAGGTGAGGGGGTGCGTTAAATTAGGAGTTGGGGATGAACAGATACACACTACGATATAAAAATAGATAATCAACAAGGAACTACTGTATAGCACAGGGAACTCTACTCAATACTCTGTAATGACCTATATGGGAAAAGACTCTGAAAAAGAATGCGTGTATGTATATGTATAACTGAACCACTTTGCTGTACACCTGAAACTACCACAACGTTGTAAATCAATTATAGCGCAAGATAAAATAAAAATTAAATTAAAATTAAAAAAAGAAAATAACACACCTACCTTAAGGCTTGTTTGTGGGACTCAGATGGATCATTTATGTATAATAGGCAAATTGGTCTCTTGGTTGTGGGAGGACTCAATCACACTGCTTGGGTTCAAATCCCAGCTCTGCACTTAGTTGCTGTGTCATTTGGGCAAGTTATTCAAACCTCTCTGTGTTTTAGTCTCCTCACGTATAAGTAAAGATAGCAATAAGTCCTACTTCTTAGGTTGTAAGAGTTACATGAATTCATTGGTTAAAAACCAGTTAGAATGAAGTCTGGCACATAGTATGTTAGCTATTATTATTACAAAGAAAGACAATTTTAGAAATGTTCTGGAACTGCAGAATAAACAATTAACATGTGTTGTGTCCCTACCAGGTACCAGGCACATTCCAGGTATTTTATGTATATTTCATCATTCAATCCTCAAAGAACTGCCGTGAGGTGGTGTTTTTTACCGTAGGGGAACGGGAGACCCAGGGAGCTTATGAATTAACTGGTTTCCCTCCAAATAATCCTGAGGGTAAACGTAGAGCCAGTGTAAGAAGCCAATACCCAGCTTCTACGTACTCAACCATAACTTTTTCCAAAAGCGACCACTTCTGTATAACCCCCTCTTCACTAGGCCAGCCCCTCTTGGGACCATAAGCACCCACCCCTTTGCCCTGGAGGTCAAGTCCTAACTGCCCAGAGGACTCAGCCCGTGCTTAGCCCACCAGCCTCTTCTTATGCTACCCCAGTGCTGGGCACCAGCCACGCTGATCTTTCATGTCCCTGAAACATCTCTTCTTCTCTTGCTTCCAAGTCTTTGTGCTTTCCTGCTGCCCAGAATACTTTTATATTCTTGTTCAGCGTTTTATTTAAACAAAAGTATATGTCACCGTGAAACACAGGCAAAAGGCTTGAAAAACAATCTCAGGGACCTAAATTTCTTTTGTTTGTTAGTGGGCTGTGCTGAAAATTCTCTCTCTCTGTAAGAGAAAATAGACAAGGACACAGAATATTTATTACTCAGTGGGCTAAACGCAGAAAGCTGTTTATCTGGCTAATCAGGTTGACGCCATGGACTTAAGTAAGAATAGACTTGACTGTCCTTTGTTTTTTACCATTAATTAGAGATTCTCTTCTATGTTCCTTGACATTCAATGTACGGAAGGAATGACTCCCTGAAATGTCAAATTATTTTACTGCAGAGCCTGTTTTAATTTCTTAGGAATATAACCTTTCAAGCAAAGGCTTATGTTAACTCTGAAGTTGGTAAAACATGTTCTAGAAAAACAGTATGAAGTCATGAAAGTGTTTGTTCCAGGATAACAGGATATATAGCAATAGCTCATCAAAGATGCCTGTGATTATTGGATTACATTGGAAGTAAACACACTTGGCTTTTATCTCTTCTCCCTTTGTTACTCTGAAAATGGGACTGTACCCTGGGAACTTGCTGGCAAGGAAAAAATGCACCCATCCCCAGCTACCTGTATTTAAAATGTCTCTGGAAGTTTCTGATGCAGACGTACCAGAATGCTGTCTTGCTTCCATCCCCTAAATACTGTGTCAGAACAGTTTTCTGAAGTTTCCAACTGTCACTCCCAGAATGTGAAGCTCTATCTGTGCCCGTCTGCTGATGGGTGATAAAGAGCACCTCTCCCAGACAGCACAGCCCACGTGCCTTCAACTATGAAAACACATTCCTCAAGCAAATGTTTTCTGACCACCTACTGTGTGCCAGGCTGCATTCCTACCAGGGCTCCAGGCTTTGCAAGCCACACACAGTCTCTGTCACATATTCTTCTTTGTTTGTTTGGCTTTGCTTCTGACGCTCTAGAAACTTAAAAGCCATTCCTAGCTCAGAGCCACACAAAAACAGGCAGTGGACTGGATTTGTCCTGGTGATATTTCAAGGTGATCTTGTGATGAAAAATGCAAACACAGCCCCACCCTCAAAGAGTGATGGAGAATGGTGAGTCGTCTATGAGTGGAAGTAAGAGGGTTGTGAAAACAAAGACTCAAAGGCCAAACCCAGAGAGGCTTCCTGGAGGAGGGACACCGCCTGTGCAGGGAGGATAGGGGTTGTGAGGACGACTGCAGTGGGCACACTGGGAGGAGGACTGGGGCCGAAAAAGCTGTTTGTGCAAAGTTGGTGAGGCAGGAGAGAAAAGGAAAGAGAAAGGCTGCACTCAATAGCCTGAGGGTGTCAGTGTGGCCTAAGGAGCCTTGCAGGGTGTTCAGCCGCGTGGGTTTAAAAGGAAGAAGGAGCTACTGAAAAGTGTGAGGCCAGGAGGCCAGGAGTCATCAGCCTAGGGCTGCAGAAGTGGGTGGATGGAGGGAGCCCCAGGGAATGTGGTCCAGAGGGAGGCGGCGGAGGAATGCAGGCGAGAGAGGATGGAGCGTGGACTGACCTTGGAGCTTGCCAGCCCCTCTTAGGCCAGTTAGAGGCCAGAGAAAATGACTAGGAGGTGAGCCTAAGCCCTCTCCTTATAGGAGAATTGCTTGGAGAGTGGAGAGAGGGGCTTTGAGATCAGCCTGGGACCCTTCCCACAGCCCGTGGGACCTTCCAGAGACGAATCAATCTTCCACGCTCCCCTATTGCCACAGTGATGGAAAGCGAGGTTCTGCTAACAGACAAAAAGGTGCCCAAACCCTTGTCCTGTGTTTCCTGAGAGTAATCAGTGTGCCCCGAACCTGGATCTTAGGGGCCTGAAGAGTAATCAGCCTACGCGGTCTACCGGGATTTGACTGTCCGGTTAGGGAGACAGATAGGCAATGTGACCACAACGCAAGAAAGAACAAGATGCGGCAAATGAATGTTTAGAGATGCGTGGGATTCTGCTTATTTTTCCCAAGTTGTATTATTGGTTAATACAACAATCCACTGTTTTCTCAGTGTATTTCTCTGAGGCCATGATAATAAGAGTGTCAAGTGGGCAAAGGCAAACCTAGAAATCAGCCAGCTAAACTCTAGGCCAGGATGAAGAGAAAAGTCAGTGATAAGCGCAGATCTTTCCATTTTATAATAGCAAAGCATTGTTTCTGTGCAAGAAAATCCCATTTTCAATTAAAAATTTCAATTTTCATATTGGTGCTTAGTGCGGGAGCTAATAATTTTTGCTTGCGGTATACTGCCAACTTCTGACAGCAAGAGGTAAATAAGGGATGCATGTTCTCAAAAAAAAAAAGTCACTTTTTTTTTAGTGGGGATAAAAAGATACAAATAATCATGCCTTAGGGTGTGCTATGGTCTGAATGTCTGTGTCTCCTCCATTATTTATATGTTGAAATCCTACTGCCCAAAGCAAGGGTAGTAGGAGGTGGGGCCTTTAGGAGGTGCTTAGGTCATTGAGGGTAAAACCCTTAGTGAATGGGACCGGTTCTCTTATAAGAGACCCCACAGAGCTCCCTGGCCCGCCCCTCCTGCATGGAAGGTTATCAGGAAGTGGGTCCTCACCAGATACTGAATCTGCTGGCACCCTGTCCTTGGACTTCAAGCTTCCAGAACTCTGAGACAGAAATTTCTGTTGTTTATAAGCTACCCTGTGTGTGGTATTTTGTGCTAGCAGCTGAAATGGACTGAGACAGAGTGTCAGATGTCACAGAAAGTGTGTGTGAGTGTGTGTGGGGGGGTGTAAACGTGGATAGGGAGCTGATTCATTCTGTCTGGGAACTGAGATAAGATCTTTAAGGAGTATTCGGGTTGTGGTGGGAGATGGGGAGAGAGAAGGGGCACTTGGCGGGGGCGAGGGGCTGGCCCTGGCATACTCGGTGGGGATGAGAGAGAGGAGTTATGGTGGAAGAGAATGGAAATGATGTAGGGCCAGATGGTAAAGGACCTTGAGATAAGGTCCAAATGATAAGGAATTTGGACTTTATCTGACACTCATGGTATTTTAAGTATGGTGGTACCGTAGGCAAACGATTGGAGACCATTGAAGTCAGGAGACCATTGGAACACCCTAAACAGAGATGGTAGAAACCTAAGCCAAAGTTGTGGCAGTAAGGATGGAGAGAAAGCCTCTGAGTTAAGAGTTATCTAAGAATGAGGTTTATTGATGAAATAGAGGGATGTGGGGTGGGCGTGGTCTGGTGTCTCAATGGACCATGGTGAATACAAGGATAGCAGTTGGCTTGGTGGGGAGGCACCGAGGTCCAGATTGGCAATGTGGAATTTGAAAGGCTGATGTGACATCCTCCTAATAGCTGGAGATGTGCGTCTGTGATTGAAGGGAGAAGGTGAGGCTGGAAATGACTTAGGACTCCACAGCCATCTGGGCATCAGTCAGCTCAACAAAGCAGGGATTTTTGTTTCTTGTGTTCACCACCTCATGACCAGGCACATAGTAGGCATTCAATAATCTTTGAAAAAGGTATGAAGAGGGCTTCTAATTTCAGCTCTGACATGTAAAGGGCTTATAAGTCATCACTCCCATCTTCACAACAAGAAAAAGCTGAACCAACTGAAGACCAATGACTTCTCGAAACCATCAGAGAACAAACTGTCACCCTAAGATCTAGAAAGAAAGGCAAACCTAGAGTCCCAGCCGAGATCTGCTTACCTGGAACAGAAGCTCCTGGAGCTATAAACTGTTAGACACACTTACAGGGGGAATTTGATAAATTGCTCAAGGCTGAATGCAGACAAGAGTGAGAGTGAAAAGCCCTCAGGGGATCACAGTCTTAGGGTTCCCCTAGACTTTCCTGGGTTTTGTTTACAGGGATCCCTCTAAGTTATCATGCTAAGGAGCCAAGAAAACCCCTTGGAAGTCAGGAAAAGGGAAAGGATATAACCATTGGGAAATACACCCAGAGTGTTCTCCATAACAAAAGCCTACTTTCCAGGGAAAAAGGAATTTTACCAAAGCCTTGCCTCCCTTGGGGAAGAACATTTCTCTGACTCTAGCACCCTCTGGTATTCTTGCCCAAGGAAAGTGAGGGGGCACTAAGAAACACCTGTGAAGGTCACAGCCCAAGGACACAGACACACTCAGAGACTGAGATGGAATCACAAAGTAACAGAATGCTTCCCCTCCCCCACACAGTGGATTAGACATGAAAGAACGACAAGCTGCAGGTTTCTAAGGAAGAGGACTTCAGGAAGCCCAAAACCAACAGGAGAGACAAAAACAAGGACAATAGAGAAATGTGAAGCTTCTGGCACCTACTGCAAATATTAAACGCAGCCCAACCTCTAGCCAGATTAACACACAGCCTCACAATAAAGGTCAATTTACCCAATCCATCATGTTTAGCTTTCTGCAAAAAATGACCAGGCATGCTAAAAGGCAAGAAAAAACACAGTCTGAGGAGACAAAGCAAGCAACAGAACTTGTCTCAAATATGACACAGATGTTGGAATTATCAGATAGGTGATTTAAAATAGTTATGAATAATATGTTAAGGACTTTAATGAAAAATATAGACAACATGCAAAAACAGATGGGTAGGGACTTCCCTGGTGGCACAGTGGTTAAGAATCCATCTGCTAATGCAGAGGACATGGGTTCAAGCCTTGGTCCGGGAAGATCCCACATGCTGCAGAGCAACTAAACCCATGTGTCACAACTACTGAGCCGGATCTCTAGAGCCTGCGAGCCACAACTACTGAGCCCACGTGCCACACTGTTGAAGCCCGTGTGCCTAGAGCCCGTGCTCTGCAACAAGAGAAGCCACTGCAATGAGAAGCCCAAGCACAGCAATGAAGAGTAGCCCCTGCTCGCTGCAACCAGAGAAAGCCTGCATGCAGCAACAAAGACCCAACGCAGCCAAAAATAAAATAAATTTAAAAAATAATAATAATAATAAAAAGATGGGTAATGGAAGCAAAGTGATGAAAACCAAGAAAAAATTCAAAGGAAATGCTGGAAATCAAAAACACTACAACAGAAATGAAGAATGTCTTTGATTGGCTCATCAGTAGACTGGCCATGGAAAGACTCAGTGAACGTAAAGATAAATCAGTAGAAAATTTCCAAACTGAAACGCACAGAGGTAAAATAATTAAAACACAACAAAATAATACAGAACATCCAAGAATTGCAAAATATATAACACACAAGTAATTGAAATACCAGAGAAGAAGAAAGATAGAAAAGGGCAGAAGAAATATTTGAAGTAATAATGGCTGAAAATTTTCCAAAATTAATGACAGACACCAAACCACAGATTTGGGAAGCTCAGAGGATACCAAGTAGGATAATTACCCAAAAATCTCCCATCTAGACATATTTTATTCAAACTGCAAAAAATAAACAAAGAAAAAGAGATAATATTAAAAGACACCAAAGCAAAAAAACCCACCATACAGTTATTATTGAAATATAAAGATGTCTGCTACCTTTTCCACAGTACATTAGCATGGTTGACTGAGTTGAGAAACAGAATCTATGCATAACTCTGCCATTAACTGGAAGACCTACTTTGAACAAATTATTTGACCTTTTTCAATCTTCATTTATGTTCTTATGGCTGGAAGCAGATTTAATTCCACGTATGAACTCTGAGAGACAGGCAATGGCCTCCTGAAGGACAAAAATGAGAAAGATTCTGAAGGTAACTGAAGATGGAGTGGATAAGAATCCAGTGATTGATTATTAATGTCTGCCCTGAGAGTAAGGAATGGAGAGAAAAGTGCAATGTTATTAGCCATCCCTGGAATAATGATCTCAAATTGTCATTCTAGCTCTAAAAGGCTTGAATTTTAAAATACTTTTTAAACCAATACAACTTCAAGGTTTTAGTTGGAAACAATTATTTGAAGATACTCATCACAGGTTTTTAGTTTTTAGGTGGTGCCTCGAAGCTTCTGACCCTCTGCTTGATATCAGAATTGAGACCTGAGTAAGGAACCTGTCCCTACTTTCATCTGGAACCTTGGTGATGGTCCCCAAAACGTTTAGGGACATTTAGTCTTCTCCTTTTGTTGTTCACCACTATATTCTTCTGCACCTTCTCTTCTTAAGACTCCCTTTCTCTTTCCTTAACTCCTCCTTCACTCCCTCCTTACTTAACTTTTACCTCTCAACAGGTAACTTCACCTTTTGCTTCCCAGAGAAAGTAGAGCCTCACGTGGAATCTCCCCCTCCTCTCCATGTGGTAACTGCAATCTTTCTTACCTCCTTCCCTCCAGTCACAAAGGAGCATTTCAGGGGTAAGAGGGTGGTAGGGGCTGAAGATGCCCATTTTTCCTGATAATGGCTTACTGATTCCTTTTTCTTTTCTTCTTGATTTGTCTTTCTAATTGCCTGCTTTATTCATTTTTTGAAGAAACAACGCCTGAATTTTTTGATTGTCTATATTGTTTTGTCTTCCATTTCACTCATCTATTTTTATAGTTACAATTTCCTTCCTTTTTCTTTTTAAACCATTTATCTCTTTTAGTTATTTGTATTGAACACAAAACTCAAAAATTTTTTTTGTGTGTGTGTGGTACGCAGGCCTCTCACTGTTGTGGCCTCTTCGCATTGCGGAGCACAGGCTCTGGACGCGCAGGCTCAGCGGCCATGGCTCATGGGCCTAGCTTCTCTGCAGCATGTGGGATCTTCCTGGACCGGGGCACGAACCCATGTCCCCTGCATTGGCAGGCAGACTCTCAACCACTGCGCCACCAGGGAAGCCCCTCAATTATTTTTTATATCCTTTGTTTTTCCTAAATACATTGATTAAATAAATGTAATGCTAAATGTTTCCCTCTAACAGCCATCTTTTAAGTACTTTTACAATTGTTCATTTCAATTCTCTCTTTACCCCATGACATGTTTAAGAATTTAAGAATTTTAAGAATTTATTTTGGTATCCAGACATTTTTAATGATCTTTTATTGCACTGTAGTCAGAAAACATGGTCTATGTGACAAAGCCCTTCCATCATTGTTGAGATTTACCTTTGTGATCTAGTCTGTGGTTACTTTACAAAATAAAAACTGTAAGAAATATGTATTAATATCATTTTAGCATACGGTTCTAACTATCTCTTTTATATCAAGTTGGGCAATTTTGATATTCAAGTCCACAGCATTACTGATTTTTTTTTTTTATCTGCTTGATGTAGATAGAAGTGGGTTCAAATCCCCTACTCTGTGGGTTTGTTAAATGAGTGTCTTTCTGGGCTTCCCTGGTGGCGCAGCGGTTAAGAGTCCGCCTGCCGATGCAGGGGACGCGGGTTCGTGCCCCGGTCCGGGAAGATCCCACATGCCGCAGAGCGGCTGGGCCCATGAGCCATGGCCGCTGAGCCCGCACGTCCGGAGCCTGTGCTCCACAACGGGAGAGGCCACAACAGTGAGAGGCCTGCGTACCGCAAAAAAAAAAAAAAAAAAAAAAAAAATGAGTGTCTTTCTGTCAGCTTTCCTTTACTGAATTGTGAGAAAATACTGTTGGTTATATATATTCTTTATATCTTCTTGATGGTCAATTTCTTTTATTATTGTGTATTTTTCTTCTTTTTTCATATCCATGTATGTTCACTTAAATTTTATTTTTTATTAGTGTTGCTATACCAGCTTTCTTTTTGTTAGAATGGGCCTGCTATTTCTTTTTATATCTCTTCACTTTCAATTTTCCTTGAGGTTTAATTCCAGGTATATTTCTTATCAGCAGCTTATAATTAGATTAAAAATACATAAATCCAATCCTCTGATTTTATTAGAGCAGTTTATCATTTACATTTATTATGATTAATTATGCATTTGGGCTAATTTCTACCATCTTATTTTGCATTTACTCTTAACTATTTTTTCCCACTCGCCTTTCTATCCTCTGATAAATGTTGACAACTTTTTTCTGTAAAGGGCAGATGGTAAACAGTTTAAGCTTTGCGGACCAAGGGTCAAAATTGAGGATATTTTGTGATACTTATATAACAAGAGAGAAAAAAGAGATTTCCACAAAATTTTTACTGATGACATTCAACTTATAATACATAATTACAATAGTACAACATTGAGGACAAAAGCTAATAGTCTTAAACAAGTTTACTTTTTCTGGATATTTTCTGAGCTCATTTCTTCAACTGCTGCTCTCAAACCTGATTTAATGAACACATCATGAATAAACAGTTTTTCTTACCCAGAACCTTACTTTGTCTGGTTGCAACTTCATTTTCATTTCCTAATTTTTGTGGAGAAATTCTGCTGTGGTGAGATAGCTTGTTTAGAAAATAGACAGCTATTTTCTAATTTTTCTGACCATCACTGTCCTGAATGGAAAGGGAAGGCTTAGTCTGGTAATGGTGATTCAAGTGTATTCTTTAGCACATGTATGGTGTCATTGCCTGATAAACACAGTGCCTGGCCATCTAACTCCATGATAGAATAATCCACCTTCTACTGTGTCTTAAAATTGCAACATTTGAAGTCCATTTTTTTTTCTTTTCTTGTTTTGATATAATGGGTATGCATTGGTAATATAAAAAAAGGCTTGGAACAGCCACATACATGGTCCTTAAGATGCAGGGCTGTATCTGTCACTGGGATCTGCGGTGTGTGTAGCCGTAAGAGCCACATTATTCTCTAATGCAGCTGTGGTCTCTGATGCAGCGCCAGAGCAGCTGTGGACAGCATAGCACTGCATGTGCAGGCTGTGTTCGGTACATCTATATTTGCAGGCGTTGAAATTTTAATTTCATGTAATTTTTACATGTCACGAAATAGTCTTCTCTTATGTTCTCTTTAAACCATTAAACAATGTGAAAGCACTCTTAGTTTGTGGGTCATACAGAAACAGGTGGTGGGCCAGATATGATCATTTGGAATTTCCTGGCTGTAATTTTTTGTGCCTTCTTTTCAGTTTGGAGCCTATAGATTGTATTTCTGTTCATTTAAAGATTGCCCTTAATTTTTAAAATTATAGTACTGAATTCTATGTTATAATAAATAACAGTCGTGTGCTATTTTTTAAAAGCATACGCATTGAATTATGTTTTTTTATATAATAAAGTCCAAAGTTAGTGATGTTTTCATGTTTCCGTCCTGTGTCTGAGCTTTCCTGGGAATGCGACACAATGGATTATCATCTCTAGAGCAGCATTTGAGGACAGAGAATGCGGTGTTTCTCTGCCGCTCCCCGCGCCCCCCCCCCCCATTAGTTACAGGAAAGGCAGTGCGGAAAGTAGGAACACCAGTGACTTTGGAGTCAGACTACTTTAGCTTTAATCCTTGGTCCCCACTGCCCTACCCACCTTGGGTGAGTCACTTAACCTCTTTGAGCCTAATTTTCTCATTTGTAAAGCTAAGTTAATACCACCTTCCTTGCCTAGTAGCTTTTAGTAGCAGTCACGTCTTTAAAGCCCCTGCTGACAGTGAGCGCTCAGTACCAGGGCATCATCCTTGATGACCCAGGCCTGCCCAGTGCCTCTTAGCGAGATTCCTTTCAACTGCAGGGATCTGTGTTCCTACAATCGAAACCCCAACTCTGCAACTTTGCTCTCTCTTGACACTGTCACTCACTCTGTAGCATGTTTGAAGACTTTGATTCGATTATCTCTAAACTGAACATCTCCACAAAGCCCGCAGCATCGTGTCTGGGTTTATGAAAGCCTGTTCCAGTGGATGGTGAACAGGGCATGCGTCTCAGCATCGGCTCTTGTCATTCTACACCCAGTTATGCTAAAAGTCTTTTTTACTGTGGATGCCCCAAAGGGAGCCATGGGGTTGCTGTATAAACGAGCCCAGGTGAAATCTGAGCCGGAGAGGGGTTCCTCCTGAGAAGTCAGAAGAATTCAGAAACATCCATCTTACTAGTTACTTGAAACGACGTGACTTTTTCCTTTCATAAATCTCATTTTAATTTTGTGCCCGCCTTGAATGCATTAATATGATATGTGTACTAACAGACTTACGCATTCAAACCCAGAAAATGAAGAAGCATTCCTGCCAGGGATGAAAAGAATTCTTGCTAATGAAGAAATATTATTATTGTAGATTCTTATATATATTACGTTTCTTACATATCTTTTATGTATTATATATCCTAACTAGGGTGTTGTAGAAAAATGAAAGCCATAATGAATGGAAAAACAAGTTTAAGGGCAATATAGCTCTTAAGAATTGCATTACAAATGAGTCTTTAAAAGTTTTCTTCTTTCCTTCCCTTATAATTTCTTTCTTACATTGCATGTAAGTAGCATGCAAGGTTTAAGTAATATGCCAAATTCCTTTTAATTTGCCTCAATTAAAATATATGATGTGATTTATTCTTCTTAACAGAAATTTTTAAATAATAAGTCAAACAAACCAAAGTACATAAAGCAGCAAAGCCATCCTGTTCCACTCGGGATTCCCAAAGAGCAAAAAGAATTAAGCTCCAACTTTTCAAGAATCCTGAAACAGAAACCTTTCATTAAAGTATTAATTCTACTTACCCAAGAAAGTCCATCTTCCCCTAAACCGACCTGCCCTTAGGCTTCTAGGACTAAAGTGTTCCCAGCCCAGCAAAGCGAGGTCCAGTCAAAGGGCGTCGTTTGGTTCAGGTGCAGAAGTTAATGTTCCCCTTAGGCAGAGGCAAACCGCCAGTGTGTGCAGGAGTCAGGGGCAGCCACAGGTGATGGATTGCTGAGACAGATCAGGGGCCCCGAGCCAGGCAGACACCTGAACACTTCTAGAAGGTGCAGTCAAAATTACCAATTGTACACGCGCTCTGCCTCTCCCCATCTTTTAGTCCAGGCCCTGTGGGAGGGACACCGAAGCATGACCCAATTCTTGTCCTTAAATTCTTCCAACCTTCTTGGAAGCTGAGCCTCATTCTGGACAAGGATGTAGGTCTGGGGAGAGCAGAGGTGACAGGGAAAGGTATTCTGGAAAAGGCCCAGGCACCACTGGCAAATAAAGGCCCATCCCTCCGATAAACGTGTGTACATAGCTAACCTCTCATCAAGGTGTGGCCATGGAGGTGTCAGCCTGGATTCTCTGTGACGTTGTTGGTATTATTATGATTGCTTTCGCGTTCAAAGTGAGAAACTAACCAGACCTTATTGGCCTCATCTCCCATCACGTCTCTGGCTTTTCCTACACGTAGCTCCACACTCCTCAGCACACAGCAGCCCAGCACAGGGCAGTCTGCCCGACAGTGGTCTCCAAGGCTGTGTCTCATTCATTTTTGTATCTGCAGAGTCCAGCTGAAGCTCTGGCTCTAGACATGGAGGAATCAGGCCTGTCATAGGAGACTAGGGGGCCTATGAAGGGAGGGAGAGTATATGGAAAGCTTAAGGTACAACTCTGCCCACTCACACTCTCATTCATTCATTCATTCATTCACCTGCTACCCTCCCCCCACCCCTACAATATCGTGTCTACAATATGCCTGGCACTGGGGATGTTCCTGTGAAATAAAGCAGGTACCTCCTCCCCACATAGACCCCAGGAGAGGATGGAGGTGGTGACAGGGCCTTCTGGGGGAGGCTGATGAGGCAGCCCATCCAGGAGCTGCAGGAGCAGAGCAGAGGGGCACCTAACTTGGACTTGGATGCCGGGGAAGGATTCCTGAAAAGTGAGATCTCCCTCAGACCTGAAGGATGAAGTGGGAGGCAAGGAAGTCAGGGGCGGGTGGTAGGTAGGTTCTTGGTGACACAGCTCTGAATTCTCTGTGGCCTCTAGGAAACAAGCCACTTAATCTGAGTCTCAATTTCTGCATCAGTAAAATGGGGATAATAATACCTGCCTCCCTGGCTGGTTGTGAGGGCTTAAATAGATGATGTCCATTAAGCATTTAACAGAGTCCTTGTCACCTTGATGTTCAATCAGTGTCAGATGAATGAATGGGTGATTCTTGGGGGTAGAGAAAACCTCAAAGACTCATCAGTTCAGTTAGCTCCATGTTAACGAAGGGATATAACTGATATTTTTTTTTTGGTGAAAATCTAATTTAATATACTATTCATTTACCCTCTGCGAACTGAATGAAACTAAGAATATTTCACATTCTTTGTGTCCAGTCCCTGACGGGAGTTTACTGCAGGTGCTGGGCAAGTAGCCTTGAGGAATGTTATTTAGCAAATTTTCCATTAGATTAAAAGAGGAAGAGTTCCCAAAACTTCACCAAACGGATGCAGGGACGCGCCAAAGGCATCCACACCCAGGAACCTCGGGGAAAGGCCAGCTCTGGTCTCTTGTGACCATCAGTTAATAGATCTTCTAATAAGCGGACAGGCTTTATGTTAAAGTTCCTAAGTGATGCTGTGGAGAAGGGAGCAGATCACACTTGCTCCAGGCCAGGGCAGTGTTCAACTCCTGGCCTAAATCGCAATGAAGTTATAGAGCTGAGAAAGCAAACAGACACTTGCGAGTTTTCGGAGTGTAGGAAACATAGCCATGAGGCAATTGTGTGTTTACAAATGAGATGGCTTACGGACTTGATCATAAAGTCATTGCTTTGGAACCAAACAGCCACGGTCCAGCCTGTAACTGCTCCTTGATCTCTGCCTCTCCCAGTGGAAGGAGGCTTTGGGAGGGCAGCAACGGCCCGGGGTATTCACTGCCGGGCTGAATACAAAGGCAGGTACAGAGTTGACGCTCGAAAGATTTACTGAACACATCACATTTTATTAGGATGTGCGACTCCACCCCTACTATATTCTATGATAGTTGCACATGTTCCTCTCCATCTGAAGTCAAATTCTGAATGCAAATGTGATACTCTTTTTCTTTCTTTCTTTTTTTTTTTTTTGGCTGCTTTGGTCTTTGTTGCTGCGTGTGGGCTTTCTCTAGTTGCGGTGAGCAGGGGCTACTCTTTGTTGCGGTGCATGGGCTTCTCATTGCGGTGGCTTTTCTTGTTGCAGAGCACGGGCTTTAGGCGCGTGGGCTTCAGTAGTTATGGCTCGCAGGCTCTAGAGTGCAGGCTCAGTAGTTGTGGTACACGGGCTTAGCTGCTCTGCGGCATGTGGGATCTTCCCGGACCAGGGCTCGAACCCGTGTCCCCTTCATTGGCAGGCAGATTCTTAACCACTGAGCCACCGGGGAAGTCAGCAAATGTGATATTCTCACAGTATTGTTTGAAAATACTATGCCTTTGAGTATCATGGGTTTGTGCAGTTATCTATGGCTTTTTTCTTGAGGATCCTGGTCAAGACATGGCTCAATGATGTGTGTGTGTGCATGCACACGCGAGCAAACAGATATGTACACGTGAAGGTGCATTTCTGAGTGTGAGCCATAGAAAGGTTGCGTGTCTATCAGAAGCCCGTTTAGTTCTCATTAGATGAGCTTCTGGAGATCACTTAACCCTTTGACTCAGCTTTTCTATCTGCAAAATCACAATGAGCTTCAGTCTCCCGTTTCACTGAAGGGTTACAATAATTACTGTAAGGTTATTTCCCTGAATAAAAAAATGCCACTTGGTTACAATGGATACACTCAGGAAATTAAAGATTAAAAGTTGAACATGAATAGCCCAAGGCGGAATTGTCAAAATGCAAAACTTGCGTTCATCATAGGTGGACATACTCAATGTTGAATCCATATGTGAATTCCTACCTTGAAATCCAGTGCTCACTCTTTAAAACTCTAGTTACTACCCTTTAAAAAATACTTTTAACAAATATTTGGGTTTTCAAACACAAATGGTTCTTCTTTGCCTGGGACACCTCTTCACCCCATGACTGCTTCCAGGGGAGGTAATTTCATAATTTACTTTATTTTTATGCTCTTTGGTTTTTCAGTCACCTGAAAATTTCCACTATTATTTGGCAATGGAAAAAATTCCTAAAAACCTGGTATCCTGACAATTTTGTCTTTCTCTTCTGAAGTTGGAAACACATCATTTCTACACTTGAAACTATTCAGTGCCACTGAAATGTTGATTCAAATGAAGAGTTGAGTATTTCAGTGACACTCCATCGTGTGCTTATAACATCTTACCAAGGCACTCCTTTTGTAAAGGTTTGCAGTTAGTTTTAAAACAGCTTGGAATTTTCCTCAAGAGAAAAGCCATAGCTAGCTTACAGCACCTACCCGTGATATGCAAAAGCACAACATTTTGCTATTTCAAAGACCAAAAAGACAGAGAGGTGGAGATGAGACCCTGAGCCCTGGGGAGAGGATTCTTCTGGCCTCGTGGCAGCATTTCCTCCATCTGACCAAAAGAAGCTGGTCCTTCAGTTGCTCATGTGCAGGCTGTCCTAGAAACTAAGGTCAAATTCACTGAGTCCTGGCCCAAAGAAGATATTTAATTATAAACCGATAACAGGCTTCTTTGTTCTTTTTGCTTATTTTGATTTCAGTAGTTTCTTTCCTCTGGGAAAATAGATCTTTGGGCTAATGCAAAGTGGTTCTGAAGCTGACTGCCCCAGGGCCCAGAAACTGCATTTTAGTCTCTCCCCTTCCCTGCCCCTCTGTTATAAAAATACATCCAGACACGTAGACTGTCATGGAGAAGGGATGGTTTCTGATTTCCAAATGCCCTGCACTGTCAGAATTACTTTAAATTCTACTTTTCTCATGAAGATTCCATCTATTTGGTTATACCATTACCAATGAATGGCATAAAGTATGAAGGGATGAACCATTTTTAAACATCAAAAACTGATTTTTAGTCAAACAAACTAAAGGTTGAAAGATGTTTTTGAAACTTTCCCCCCCTCTATTTTGTCAGAAAAACCATTGTTGGAAGATAAAAAAAAAAGCAGCTTCGTACCAATTTCTGGCAGTCATGCAGCTATGATACACAATGTTTTTTTTTTGTTTTGTTTTTTTTTTTTTTGCGTTACGCGGGCCTCTCACTGCTGTGACCTCTCCCGTTGCGGAGCACAGGCTCCAGACGCGCAGGCTCAGCGGCCATGGCTCACGGGCCCAGCCGCTCCGCGGCATGTGGGATCCTCCCGGACCGGGGCACGAACCCGCGTCCCCTGCATCGGCAGGCGGACCCTCAACCACTGCGCCACCAGGGAAGCCCCACAATGTTTATATACATATTTATCAGCCAATTTTCTGAAAGCTCTATTAATTGTAAAAGTGTACATTGTACTTTCCCAATGTTGTCAAACTTATTTTTAAAAATTCCTTTACTGCAAGTTTCCTGCAGGTGCAGAGTCTAAACTGAAAATGTTGGAAATAGTGACGGATTCCTCACATGTAGAGAACAGCAAGTGGATTCGAGTTACAGTATGTTGGTGTTTATTTTTTAGCATTTGTTGTTTATTAAATGGGCCTGAGAAAAACTTCTTTCTTTTCGTAAGGTGATGATTTTCTTTTTCTGGTTTTCTTAAATTGTATTACATTTGGGGAGTGTTTTTCCCCAAAAAGATTTTGGGTTGGTTGTAAGTTTGGCTGGGCAACATAGTATCACAACAGAGCCAGGACGCTGCTTGCCTTCCCACAGCCTGGCAGCAGAGAGAGGCGAAGCTGAGCAGTTTGCAACTTTGTGCCTCACCACCCAGGCTCCAAATTCACCGCGACTCCTGGCTTGTTCTAGCCATGCCCGAAGCCCTTCCGCTTCCTCTAAAACTCGCGCCCTGGAGGCACCTGCTCTGCTGGGCTCGCCAAATCCCCTGCCCTCCTCCAAGCTCGCAGGGTCCTCTCCCTGCTCTTCCCCAGGGAAGACGCCTCTCCTGCGCGCCCCCAGCGCAGGGAAGGTTGGTGCGAGGCGACGGCCGCTCCAGGAGGAACCTAATGATCCCGGGCCCCGGCCTCCAGAAGCTCGGGGAGGTCCCGAAGTCAAAATTTTTCCTCCCAGTGGCTGTTGGCTGCAAAGATAACCTTCTGGGTAAATGTTATACAAATTGGGGAGGAGGGTTTACATTTGCACAGAAGGCAGCCGCTCCGCGCAAGGAGTGGGGACTCTGGGGACCAACTTGGGGGATGAGGGGTACGAAGGGAGAGGAAAACAGGAATGGTTTCTCCGGCGTGCGAGTGTGGCTGGGTGGCAAACCTAAACCCACCCTGAGACTCCAGCGCGCTCGGCACGGCTCTGGTGGCCCCCGGAGGCGCCTGCTCCTACGACGGACTCAGGGAGGCAGGCGCTGAGTGGCAGGGAAGGAGCTGGTGTCCCCAGGGCCGCTCATCCGCAGCCCTCCTCCCATCCAGCCCTCAGGAAGTCCCTCGTACTCGCGTCCGGTCCCGACCATCCCAGGTGCCCCTCGCTGGCTGCACATTCCCCCCGACGGTGGGTGGAAGCCGGCCGGCCCCCCGGGGCTGCTCCGGAACCCCGAGGGTCTCCCTGGAGCGCCAAGGAAAGGCCCTGTGCGCTGGGTGAGCCAGGCTGGGAAGGAGGAGAAAATCCTCCCCACAGGGGCCCGGGCGTCCCCACTAGCACGTATGAGAAGGCTCTTTGGGGTGCGCCAGGTTCCTTCACAAAAGCTGGGGTGAGCGCCAGCCTGTGGCCCCTTTAAGGTGGAACCCCCTGGGAGCGTGGGTTCGAGGTCCAGGTCAAGTGGAAGCACAGGGGGAGTGGGGAGCTCCCGCTCACCCCACCTGGATGGTCGCCTGGGTGAGGGGTGCACGACGGGCTGGCTCGGTTCCCTGCATCCCGCCCCGGCGCCCTGCGCTCGCTGAGCTGCCCTGACCCCTGCGGAGCGAACACGTGGGGCTGAGCTCATCTCCTGTGGACACCGCACGCGGGACAATCCCCGGGCTCCCTTCAAACTTCAGTCCCTTCCCGACTGTAGACGAAGTGACCGACGCGGAAGCCGGTGGCCGCCGTCTGATGGCCGGAGGCGAAGCCGAGCGCGGGGCCGGGGGCCTGGGTACCGTGGGCAGCGACCGTCGTGGATCTCCCGAAAGAAAAGTCGCCCGCCAGGCCCCCGGGAAAGGTACCGAGGCCTCCAGCCAGGGCGCCCATGGCCGAGGCGAAACTGGAGAAGCAGGCGGCTGCCTCGGGCGCGGGAGGGGACGACGAGAGCCGCAGGTCCGGGGAGGCGGCGCCCAGGGGCTCCAGCTCCGGCGCCTCGGCTCCTCCCGGGCTCCCGGCACCCGAGGATGCGGCCGCGCTCGCCTCCCCCTTCCTCTTCCTCTTCCTTCGGAAGTTCCCATTGTCGAACATCTTCTCGCAGTTTGGGTCCAGGGTCCAGTAATTGCCTTTACCTGCAGAAGAAGAAAAGGCCCAGATCAGAAAAGCCGGATTTGACCGAAGTGATGTGAGAACGTGAGAAATGGAGGTCAGCTTCACCGGTCCCTCCGTGAGTCCTCACGCCCACCCCAAACCTTGAGGGGGTGCTCTCTACCGGATCAGGCCTCCACAGTCAGACTCGGAAGAATGTGGGCATCCCAGAAAGACCAGGGAAGGGCGACCCCCAGGAAATACAGAGCCTCGCAAAGGTCAAGGCCAGAGAGAAGACCTATGAGGTGCAGAGCCGAACCGGCTCTCCTCTGGCACTCGCTTTGCCAGTGAAGTGGAGCCCACAATGCCAGGCCTCTCTGCAGGCTCCAAGGCTTCCCAAAGCGGCATCTGATTTGTCTTAATCTTCCGGGTGGCCACCGTGTTTCCCATTTTACAGCAAAGGACACAGGCCCAGAGAAGTCACTCCAAAGGTCCCCCAGCAGACTAGCTTCTTCCTTAGCGGGAGCGCGCGAGAATTAGAGACTCCTGTTGCCCTAGACCTCAAGTCAGGGCCGCGGGCTCTGCTGGCGTCCTCGAGCCGTCTGCGGCCAAGTACGTGTCGCTTCCCCACCCTCCTCCCGCCTCGGCACCCTCAGCTGTGCAAAGAGGACCGGGCTGTCCAAGGCCCCCCGTCCCTAGAGTGCCAGGAGGCCAGCTGCGGGAATCCGCGGAGTCCTGGACGGGGCGTGGCGGTGAGCTTCTGTTACCTGGGTCGTCCTCGTCGCGGGGTACCTTCTTGAAGCAGTCGTTGAGCGACAGGTTGTGGCGGATGGAGTTCTGCCAGCCCGCCTTGCTGCGCTTGTAGAAGGGGAAGTTGCCGGCCACGTACTGGTAGATCTGGCTGAGCGTCAGTCTGCGCAGCGGCGCGCTCTGAATGGCCATGGCGATGAGCGCCGAGTACGAGTAGGGCGGCCGCACCAGCCTCAGCAGCTCCTGTTGGCCAGACAGGCTCAGCCACGCGAGGTCGGCGCCCGCCAGGCCGCCCGGGGCCCCGAGGAGCGGGCCAGGGGCCCCGTAGGGGGACGCGGGCGCGGGTCCCGGCGCGTAGGGCGCGGAGCTGAGAGCGGGCGCGTTCAGCCACAGGCGCGGGCCACCACCGCCCGCCACGCCCAGGTCGCCACGCGCGTATCCCGCGGGGTGCGCGGCCGCCCGGGCCTGGCCGTGCGGGGCCGCGCAGGGCCCCGAGCCGTCGCGGTAAGCGGCCATGGCCAGGCGCTCCCGGGTCTGGGCGGGTGGCTCCGAGCCGAAGCTCATGGGCGCCCCAACCAGCGCGGCCGCCAGCAGCTCCCAGTGCGGCCCGCTGGGCCCCGCCCTCCGCCCTTTAAATGCCGTCGGGGCCCGATCCCCAGGTGAGTGTCGGCGGCGAGCCCCCTCCCCGACAGTTTTAGAGGAGTGTTGTCTCCATCCCCGCCCAGGGGTCAGCTTTCCGCCCCGCCCAGGTCCCGAGGCGCTCTCGACGAGCCGCTCCAGTAATTCCCAGACCCTGTGCTGTCTGCGCCACCTCGAGCCAGAATCTTGGCCACTGTCACCCTGGGTCCCCTGGGATCTCGCCGATCCCAGCCTCGTCAGGCCTTCAGGGCCCCGCAGCCCTGGCTGCCCTGTACCCTGCGGCAGGTACCACGTCTCGCGCAGGCCCCCAAGATTTCGGAGTGGGATCCCCGTCCAGCGCGAGCCCCCCTTGCTCGTCCACCGGGGACTCGCTGTGTCTTTTGGGACACCGAGTGAGCAGCAGAAGGGCCAGTGCGAGCGGCGGAGAAGGCGAGAGGCCCAGGCAGGGTCTGGCCGGTTGCGGACGGTGGCGCTGGAGTCGTCGGGAGCCCCCGCCACAAGCTCAAAGGCAGACCGGACCCCTGTAAGCGCGGAGACGCTGGAAACTCGGGACGCCCCAGTCATCCAGGGAGCCCGAGACCACGCCTGCCCAGTCCACGCGCAGTGGCCTCGGGCACAAGGTGCGGTGGGTGGCAAAACCCTCTGCTGGGTTTCCCTGGCCCCGTGAAAACAGGGACGTCCCTGCGGTGCGCCCGCCACCACCCGGCGGGCCCTGGCTACCCCGGCCTGGGGCCGCGCCCGAGGCTCACGCACGGAGCCGGGAAGAGCAGCGCCTCCCAGACTCCGAGCCGGGGCCCCTCGCCCTCGCGCGGAGAAGCGGTGATCAAGGTTCAGAGATAAGGAGACGGGCCCCGACGTTCAGCGCCCGCAGGGTTAGCACCCTTCTGGTAGAAATCGGTCTCGCCCTGGGACCTTCCCAGCATCCCGGGGCTGTGCAGGGTCAAAGCCAATACATCCAATTCCTTTAAAAATCAAACGTTCCAACCCACTTGTCCCACGCCGCCCCCTCCCCGCACTCTTGGAGGTGGGGAGGGGGCAGGAGGGAGCGCGTGGGCGGGGCTAAGGATTAGACGGAGTGAAAGCCCCGGGCTCTGGAAATAAGGGGCCCAGCTGGAGTCAGGCGTGAACGTCGGTGTGGTCTTAGGCCTCTCAGGTTGTGATTTCGAATTTCGTGTAAAACAACCAATTTGTGGATCTATTTAACAAGTAGCAGAAGGGAGAGCCCCTCTACTGCCACGTGGGCCTCTCCTCTTAGAAGTAACAGCCCCCTGGGAAGTGGTCTCTGAACTACAGGCAGTTCTGGGGGTTTGTTTGTGCTCTGAGAGGGTAGAGACCAGGGACCCTGGGCTCTCAGACGACGTCAGGAAAGAAACCACCGGAACTGGTTCATGGAAGTTAGCTTCTCAGCCGGCCTGTACCGGCCCTCCCCTCTCCCCCTTCCCACAGATTTCCAATTGATGTCAAAAGCTTGTGGGCTGTGAGGATCCCAGGACCTTTCAGAACTCCTCCACCTCGTCCCCCATCACTGCAGGGATAGTTCTGGGGGGAAGGGGGACAGCAGTACTTGGGATGGGAAGCACGCCCCGGTTTTTTCTTGCTTCTGTGACAAACAGCAGCCGTTGTGACCACCTAGAGGGGTGGGATAGGGAGGGTGGGAGGGAGACGCAACAGGGAGGAGACGTGGGGTGTAGGTATATGTATAGCTGATTCACTTTGTTATACAGCAGAAACTAACACACCATTGTAAAGCAATTAGACTCCAATAAAGATGTTAAAAAAAAAACCCGCAGCCAGAACCATTGGCCTGTCAGTTTAGAGATTTTCAGTATCCTCACCATTTTAAACACACGCTATCTCTGTAGATATGACAAGCTTTTTGGTGATGGCGTCTTAAAGACAGTGTCTTTCCATCAGCAAATATGATTGCAGGCATGACTTGGATGGGTTCATTACCAGCAAACTGGGTATCAGCCCCGCACACACCCCCTCCCCTCCCCTTCCCTACCCTCCCCTCCCCTTCCCTCCCCTCCCCTGTCCGTAGTAGTCATACTTAGTTTGCTGAGAGTCAGCAGTTTTCCACACCTGACACTTTGAAATGGCTGCTGGTTAGGGGGCAGCTTTCCAGAAACCACCCTTCATGAGAATGGGACATCACAGAAGCCACACAGCTATGCCTTAACCTGAACTATGGGGGTGATGGAGAAAGAGTGCGATGGGAGACACAGCCGGGTGGGCGGACTTGCCAGCCAGGCCTGAATCCACAAAGACCCGGCCCCGCCTTCCCTTTGTTCCAGCAGCTGCTGTGTGACCTGCAGAGGCCCTTGGAAGAAACCTGCTGCACCTTGTGGGGGGTTTGATTGCCCAAGGCTTCAAATGTAGGAAAACTTGTCTTGGTGGAGTGACACAGTGATCTAGAGGAAGAATCAGTTTTATCTGCACTTACCTGTACTGCATCATAATAAAATCAAAGATACTGAATTCTAAAGAACATCCTGGGTCATCTCTTATAATGTGAAAGAATAAAAACAGATGATAGTCCTTTCCAAATTCCTTTTCATTTTAACAGCCTTTCTTCCTGTTAATATTGTAACTCTTTACTACTTGTGAGTTTCAGGATTTCTAAGAAAATCAGTTGAACCTTCCTGAAATTTCCGTCAGTTTCACCTTACAGAAGTCATTACAACTTGTGCTGTGCAGGAATGTCCATCTTTTAATCACCCTTCCTTGCTTTCTGAGCCCAGTGTGCATCTTCATCTCTACTGTAGTAATTTCCTTATTTTTCAACAGATTGGACTCATAAAATGAGTATCAGGTGATGCAGCGCAGTCATGTGGGGGAAAAATATTTTAACGTTTGAGTCGGTCTTGGATGGAACTCTGATGAGAATTTTCCAAGAGGAAAAAACAAACCAAACCCCCCCCCAAAACAAACAAACAAAGAAAAAACCTCAGGTGAAGACATAACAAGGGAAAAGCCTATGCCTTTAGAGTCCCCAGCTTCCCCTGGGTCCCTGGCCCTGCCCAGGAGTCCTAAACAGAACTGGTCCCCTCCCTCAAACATCTGACCCACTGCTTCTCCTTCTCAAACCTGACCCACTGCCTACTTTGTGGGTAGGTCTCCCCAACCTTCCTCCATTAGACTTCCAAGGACACCACAGCTGTCTTCCTTCCTCTGGTCACCGTGGGAGAAGTGTCCTTTCTTCACCACGTCAGTCTCTTTCTTTGCTTCTCTTCAGCAGCCCAGTGACTGGAAGGGTTGCCTCTGTTGGCTGTTGGTGCGTCCTTCTGTCTGGAGAACACACCTGTGCGGCCCAGACGGGCGTCCACCCCCACGGCTCCAGTGAACATGCTCAGGCATAGTCTCTAGTGGCCTCTGTCACCCTAAGTCCAATGGTCACTGTTACTCCTTTTGCTTGACTCTCAGCAGCTCCTGACACATTTGAGAATCAACACCCCTTTTTCTACCTGCTTTTGAACTCCGTCCTTTGGTTTACCTCCTCTTCTCTGGCTCCTTCTCAGGCTCTGGCTTGGCCTGCCCTCCATTCAGAGTTCTGTTCCAGGCCCTCTCCTCAGTCCTGTGGCTTTAACTACTGACCATAAACTCCCGGTTTCTCAACCTCTTCACTATTGGCATATTGGGCTGGATAATTCTGTGCTGTCCTGTGCACTGTAGAGCGTTTAGCAATATCTCTGGCCTCTACCTGCTAGATGCTGGCAATACCCCTCTGCTGTGACACCAAAGATGTCTAAAACATTGCCAACCATTGCCTATAGGGCCAAATCACTCCTGATTGAAAACTTCTGCCTTAACTAATGATTTGGTCATTTTTATCATCCATTTGGATGTCTTCCTCTCCAACTCAACATGCACTGAATTCATTATCTTCCACACATGAGCACTGAGAGCAGCCTCTAGCAGATGAGGGCACTCCCTACCCCCCACAGGCATCGAGGAAGCAGGAACTTCAGTCCTACAACCACAAGGAACTGAATTCTGTCAATAGCAGGAATGACCTTGGAAGAGGACCAAGGTCCAGATGCAGCAGCCAACTCCTTGATTTTAGCCTGAGCAGAGAACCTAGCCCTGCCTTGCTTGATATCTGACCTACAGAATGTGAGCTAATAAGTGAGTTTTGTTTTAAGCTGCTAAGTTTGTGGTAATTTGTCACACAGCAGTAGAAAACTTAAAAACACAACCACCAAACCAAACAGGGCCATGTCACCCCAGTTCAGAAACCCCACCTTTGTGGTCATAAGAAGGTTCCCACTTCTCATGGCGGTTGTGCCTCCCCCAAGAAAGGCCCTGCCCCTGTGCCCTTACTTCTCACCATCCCCTGTGTGGAACTCCAAGTAAGGCACAACCACTGCTGGTCAAGACTGATTGGTGGGGTCTAGTTAACTCTTTTAAACGTTCAAAATTGGAGAGAACTCAAGGGGGTTTTGGTCTTTGAATGGATCAGTTACAACATCAACAAAAACTGGCCTTGACTTTTGCTGCTCTTCTCTGCCAAATAATGTCCCAAGTTCTGGAATTAGCTATGGATTTCTGGTTGCTTACTCTAGAAGGGGTCAGGTCAGGGGTCACTGTGACCAAGAGCTCAGGCCCAGGTGTCAACCGGACTTTGGTTTGAACCCTGTGGAACGTAGGTCAATGATTCCACCCCTGAGTTCCATTTTTCCCCCCACCTGTGAAGTGCTTTGATGTATTAAGTTTCTCAATGAACGCAGATCCTGTTTCCTTACCACCCCATGGTAGTTCATAACTGAAATTTACTTCAAACTCTTATCACTGAGAAAAATTACTGAGACAACTTTCAGACTGTGCAGACTGCCAAACGTCTTCTTCAGCAGACGTAGACGGTGAGGGCTTCAGCCGGCGGACGTAGACGGTGAGGGCTTCAGCCGGCGGACGTAGACGGTGAGGGCTTCAGCCGGCGGACGTAGACGGTGAGGGCTTCAGCCGGCGGACGTAGACGGTGAGGGCTTCAGCTGGACAGACTTGGATTCAAACCTTGGCTCTGGTCCCAACCGCCCGAACGGGTAGGCTGCTTAACCTTTCCAAGGCTCAGTTTCTCCTTCTGCAAAGTGGAGCTAGTAGCGCCCAGCTCGTAAGTTATGATGAAGACTAGATGAAATCATGCGTGCCAAACACACAGAAACATTAAGTCCTTACTGATAGTAGGTAACGGTATTTCTTCTCTCTCTCTCATTCAAACATCCATTGGTCTGGAGAATCCAGACCTGATCCTGAGTTCACCGTTTGTCTCCCTACATGTTAAATACACTTTCATACCTAAATATGTTATCCACATTCTTGACATGAAACTGAGGAAAGGCTTTATTATAATATGTTTTCTCCAAATACGCTCTAGCGTCCTTTACTAGGGAAAATCCTGGCTGTGCTGAACTATGTTTAAACAGACCCCATCTTATTGATTTTAAAGCTGCTTTAAATATTATATGTTTTAACTTTTATTCTAAAAATGATCAAACATTGAATTCAAGTTTGTAAATTGTTGCTGTATTTGCTTCACCTCTGTGTAGCTATGTATTTTGTTACTGAAGCCTTTAAATACAAATGATAAATCTTTTGATTTATAATTATGTTTACCCTTAAACATGCATCAGTCTTTAAAAAAAGACATTCTCCTGTGTAACCACAATATTATAACCACAACTAACAAATTAGCAGTGATTCTTCAATATTATCTAATACACACTTCATACTTAAATTTCTCCAATTTTCCCTAGATAGCTTTTTAGCCTTTTTCTTTTCAAATCAGAATCCAGCGTGCCCACGAGAGCTATCTTGTATTTTTCAGGTACTTTCCGTTTCTTTTATTCTAGAACAGCCCCTACCTCCCGCTCAAATTGAATATTTAAAGGCATTGACTCTTTGAAAACAGCAGTCCCACCATCTAGATGTGTCTGATTGTTTTCTCCTGGTGACGTTTATTACCATATTCCCTGCATTTCCTTTATACTGGAATTTAGCTCTCAAGATCGGTGCAGATTCAGGTTACGTGGTTTTCCTCCATCATATCAGGAGACACAGGATGCCAGGTTATGCCTCTCTCACTGACTCTGAGTTTGATCACTGGGCTAAAGGAGTGACATTGAAAAGACAATTAGGAACTAATCCATGGGATGATGCTTGGCTACAATAAGAGTTCTCTGGTGGTCCAGTGGTTAGGACTCAGCACTTTCACTGCCGTGGCCTGGGTTCAAGCCCTGGTCAGGGAACAAAGATCCCGCAAGCTGCCCAGCACGGTCGGGGAAAAAAAAAAAAAATCCAACTCCCCCCACGTAACGGTATCCTCTCCAGGTAAGAATTGCTATTCATTTTATTTTCCATTAATGGTTGCTCCCTAAATCAATTACTCTACTGCGAGTTGCAAAATAAAAATTTTCTAACTCTGTCATTCTTTAACATTCATTAACTGTCATTTTTCTGTAAAACAGAGCCGTCATCAACTGGATTTATTGGGTTTCCATGAACTATAATTTATATTAAAAAGACCAGAAAATTACACACTTATTTCCCTTTATTGATCGATTTTAAGAGTAAGGAGCTGGTGAAACAGTCACCTGAATTGGAAACAGTAAGTTCTTGTTTTGTTTTGTTGGATTTCTCTGAGTATCATTATGGACTCATAAATGTTTATATATTTAATGTTTTAATAAATTATACTTCTTTTTGTGATGTATATATTGTCCAAAACTGAGGCATTGGGGGTCCCTTTGAGCTGGCCACCATATCCTTTTGACATGGTCCCAATAGGCATTGGCCGTTTCTTTGCTGTTTCACACAGCAGTCCTGGGCTTATTTTGTACTTTCCCTGACCCAGACCTTGAATCAACTATTTCTCCAATGGGCCCTGGCTCCTTTTTAGAAGGAATAGTATTAAGAGACTAAAATATAAGGAGTAGGATATTTTCCTGGCGAAAGGGGTAACATTGCTTTCAGACCTTTCAATGGACAGAGCTAGGAAATACATTTTTTAAAAATCATGAGTTAAGGGCTTCCCTGGTGGCGCAGTGGTTGGGAGTCTGCCTGCCGATGCAGGGGACGCGGGTTCGTGCCCCGGTCCGGGAAGATCTCACATGCCGTGGAGCGGCTGGGCCCGTGAGCCATGGCCGCTGGGCCTGTGCATCCGGAGCCTGTGCTCCGCAATGGGAGGGGCCACAGCAGTGAGAGGCCCGGGTACCGCAAAAAAAAAAAAAAAATCATGAGTTAATATACTTATTAAAATTTAACACTTGCAAGGTTTGTTTAAAAAAACTTTATACCTGTGTCTTCTTTCTCTTACACTGGAAATCTGATTCCTAGTCACTTTAGCATAATTACTTCTTGCTTTATCTCACAGCCTACCTCCAATAACCATGCCAGTATCATTATTAACAGAAAAACTATTGAATGAGAATTAAGACTTCTTTGCAGTTCTTTTTTATAATCCTTAAAATACATCCCACTAAAGAAGTATAGTCAAAGCAATATGTTATAAAGTCCCTTGAAAGTTTTCTTTTCTCTGTGTGGTCTGTTGCTGTTTAGGCAGATGGTTGGGCTCGTTTCATTTTATTCCATGTATGTGTAAAGCCTGGAATTTGCTGAGCAGTAAGAAGTTGGAAAGCACACTCGGTCATTTAATTGTACAATATTTATTTTCTTTCCTGTATGTATTTAGTAAATAAATATGATAGACGTCATATAGGGTTACTTGAGTATTAAAAGTTATGGCTACCTTTGGGATCATCTAAGGATGTTCTAAGTGTTGTGGTAACATTTATTATCTTGTATCAGGCAGACATTTTCAGGGACTGAGTGGGACCATGCTAACAGTGGTTGGCTTTGACAGTGAGGAAATGTCAGATGGACCCCGGTTTGAATCCTGGTCCTGCCAATTACTAACTATGTGATCCTGGATGAGTTAACTTGAACCCTCGCTTTCCTCATTACTAATATAGTAATAGTAACTGTCTCCCAGGTCCCCCCCGCCCCACTGGGGCAGAATGATATCATGCATATAGAGCACTTTGCACGTTTCCTGGCATAAAATACATGGCAGTGAGTGTTATTAGGGCAGCAAAGAATAGTGCATTTTCTCTCTTCACTAGTCTGCTTTATTTTTTCAGAAAAAAAAAATTTTTTTTTGTTTTAAATAATGAGCTTGCCTTGCCGTCATTGTAGCAAATAAACAGTAAACTCCAATAAGCTGGGGGTGAGACAATGATTTTATCCTCTTTAGAATCACGTGACGACTTTGTTTATTCATCCCGCCTCTTCCCTCTGTAATTATGTGACTGTACTGCCATCTAGTGGAAAGTCATAGAATCTATTTCCTCAAGTAGCCCCGTTTCATAAAGAAAAATCCCACATTGATGTTACAAAATAGGTAGCTTAAGTTCCATTGCTTCCTCGGTATAAAGGTAACGAAATCGACAAGAGAAAAGAAATATTCAGAATCCATAGTCATCAATAAAGATATTTTTGAATGAAAAGCATTTAAGGATATAACCTACCTACAGAGAGGGTAGGCTTCTTTCATTATAAAGGTTTCTTTTATATTTTTATGTCTGTATTAAATATTCTAATGTCAATTTTCATGATCATTCTATTGAATATTTTTAATGTAATAAATAGACAGGACTTTTTAACATTTTACTTAAAAGAAACACTTACTGCAGTTAAGTACCATGAATATTCCTTTGATTAAAAAATAATAATAATGTATTGGGAATGAAAATAAAGTCGCACCGATGGTGAAGCTAAGCCCATCCAGTGTAGCGGCGGTGGCGGGATTGCCTGGGAGCCAGGGGACCGGCGTTCTCGTCTGGGTTGTGCCTTTCCCATCTTGGGTGACCTTTGGTGGGGAGAGTCCCCACCTGAGCTTCATCTGTACATGATCAGGTTGGATGAGAAGGTCTCTCATCTTCCATCTTGTAGATCCTTGAATCCTTAATTACTGGTTTATCAAAGTGAGGCCCGCTCTTTACGACTGCTACTTACCAATTATATGAACATCTAAGTCCTATTTCTCCTGTGAAATGTACGTGGTCATATAAGTAGAATAGATCAGGATGGAGACTAAGATGCTCCTGACTAGCGGATGGGGCATTTCTCCTCCTTCCTTGCTCCTGCCCAGATGTAACTCTGACTACACCTTGTAATGACTAAAGGTCAGAAAATCGTTTTCTTTTCAATTTCTTATCATTCTGTTTCTTCAACTTAATCGATGTCCCCTGATTCCTGACGACTCTGGTTCAGGAGTGAATCAGGCCAGCAAACACAGGAGGACAGAAGGGGCTGGGCTCCTGGCTGCTTCTCGCCAGAGATGCAGATGGAGATGATGTGAAACACTGAAAGGAATGGTGTCATTTCCCCATCGTTGGCACTTGGTCTGTTTAGGGGCCACAAAGAGAAGATACAGCTCTTGTTTATGAAGACTGCTGCCCCTCCAGAAATGAGGACAGTCGGAGTGGTCTTCCAGGTCTGACCCATTCTCCGACTGCTTCTCACTGTTCTCCTGTCCTGCCTGACACAGAGCATGAGCTAAGAATGCTCGTGCCAGGAATCACAAGGACACAAGAGCTCACAGCCTGCCTAAGTGGCAGTGAAGTTAGCATTTAAGAGCATGGGCTCTGGAGTTAGGCAGTCCCGGCTTTGAATCCGTGTCGCTGCTCTGTGCCTTCGCCTAAGACACTAAATCTCTCTGAGTCTCATTATCCTTGTATGTGACATGCATATAATAATAATACCTGCTCCACTGGGTCCAGGGAGGATAAATCAGGTATGCACGCTAAGCACCTAGCTAGTGCTTAAAACATTATCATTCAAGTCACTAATATATAGTAAATCAAATATATTGATTTTATAATATAGTAATTACATTTTATATTTTATCCTATACTTTGTTATATGGTGTACAATATAATTATTATATATTATGTACATTATTTATATTACACTATATTATTTAGTAATATATTAAATTAGATTAAAATATTGAATTAAATATTTGTTATATGGTATAATACTAATATGTGAAAATTTATTTTTTTGATGATTTATTTATTGAATTGGTTTTCTGGGAGACCCGGCTGAAGGAAATGATGTTCCTATTTCTACATAATGATTCCGTATAATTTGGTTCTTAGCTTTTGCCATTTCCACAAGTCAATTAGATCAGTCTGGTTCTCCTTCCTCTTGTTGTCCTTTCCAAAATTAGAGCATTTTTCAGGGGTTCCCCCACCCGGAGTTTGCTTCTTCAGTATTTTTCAAACCTTTGGATTTCTGCAATTTTGTCCATTTTGTGTGTAAGCTGTGGAGATGCTCTCTGGAACGGATTGGTACCCTCAGCTCATACCCTCTGACCTCACGGATCTCATCTGAAGGCCCCCTGTGTCCACATCAGCTCAAGCATTGTCTACGATGATCTGGAATTGAACTAAAATGCTCTGTGTCCAAAGGACTTCCATCCAGAGCCCTTTACCTTGCCAGGCGCTGCTTCCTCCCCGGCCAATGGCCAAGCATTGCTCTCTTTCCATCAGATTCTCCCAGCGGCTGGTGGGAAACAAGTCATTTTCCTTGGTATTTTAGAAATTCCCCTGCGTCTCTAGTTACCTTTAGATAACTACTCACACAATGGCAGCTCTGCAGACATCTGTCCAGTTTAGTGGCACATCTATAGAGAATTGCATTAAGAAAAGGAAACCAATCTAATTACAAGATGATAATTAACTGTGTGTCTCTCCAGGCACAGTGTGGGGCTGGGGGGCGGCATCGGTTCAAGGTTGGACCTGAGGCATCATGGGGGGAGGGGAGACCCAACCACCCCACATAGGTTATGAGGAACAGGGCTGGTGGTCCAGCTTCATTTCCCACCCAGCCTGGCTTTTCCAGTTTACTGGCACTTTCCCTACTTTAGAGATGCTCCTGAGGGACAGAGAGCCTGGCCAGGGAGGCTGAGCTGCTCCCAGCTCCCAGTCGGGCCACTGACGACCCCTGTGCCCTTGGGCACATCCCTTAAACTTTCTTGAGCCTCAGTTTCTCCATCTGTAAAACATGCCATATCTCAGAGGGGTTTTGCAAAGGACAAAAAAAACCAAACATGTCGTAAAAGCACTCGTAATGCGCTGTACAAGATTGAGTTTTTTTTTCTCTACAAAAGAAGACACTTCGTTGAGGAGTAAATATGCACACCTTTCAAAAAGAAATGATATTCAATGAAACTTTTACAAAACCAGAAACATTTTAAAGGTCTACACTTCTCCCCACTTATTTTTAAAAGAAGAAAATTTAAAACTAACTTCAGCCTGATGGGTCTAAGTTTCTTCTTAGATATCAATGTGGTTACAGTGATCAGGGCTGGTTACTTTTACAAAATAACAAATAATGAATTTAGTGCCAGATGTTGTCTGTAGCACTCATTTATACTTCTGCCTTTCTAGGTTTTTCTGTATGTTCTTTTGTTCTAACAGCATAGAAGCCTTCAGAAGCAACTTTCCCATCAGAAGCAGGGTTTCCATTAGCTTCTGCCAATGGGAGGTTGAAAAGGCAGGGGAAGGCATGAGCTACTCTGTTTCGGGTGGTGCTACCAGCCAAGGCAGGGCCACGAGTCAAGGGGAGCAGCAGGCGACTGGGGGCAGCTGCAAGCTCTTGTAGCAGCACCTGTGGCAGTGGGAGGTGGGCTGACTTCTTCCCATGGAGCTGGGGGCTTGTAGAACACGACTCCTGGAATCTTGTCCAGGGGAGCAGAGACCGTGGGCCGTGGGCTCAGGTGAGCACTGGCTGCAGCAGCGATGTGACAGCTTTCTGCAGCTCCTGACGTCATTGTGACGCTGCCTTTATGCAATTAGTTTATCACTTAATTCCCTGTGTTAAATCCTCTCTGTTTGTAATACCTGGAGTAGTGTCTGTTTCCCGATTAGACACGGATACTTGGAGAGTTAATTTGGTGGTTGTTGCTGAATTATTTTGCTGTTGCAGTGTTACTTTTGGTGGTTTGATTCTGAATCAGGGCTACCAGCAAAAATGATAGCTCTTCACAGGTACACGTGCTTTGGAATACACTAACGCCCTTAGAGACGTTGTCTCATTTGAGATTTTCTGGTAGTCCACAAGACAAGAGAAGTAGATGGCTATTATCACCTTTATACAGGCAAGGAAACAGAAACCAAGCTGGTTCAGTAACGTTTCTTAACTGTAAACCTTCTGTTTCAGGTTTAGTTCACCTGTCAGAGGCTGATGTGTGGTACCCAGCACGTATACTCGCCGGAAAGCACTCCCAGGAGGAGAAGGTGACTTCTCCACTTTAAACTTCATGCGTCTCCTCCACCCTGATTGCACAATACCGTCTGGATGATTTCTTTTTCCTCAAGGCTTGTTCATGGTCATCACTTTAACAAGGTGGCACCTGCATGAAACCTGCAAGGTTATGCCAGTTCCTGTGATTTTTTTTTTTCCTTGGCCACACATCTTAGTTCTCATGAATTACCACAAGGATGTGTGTTAATTCTTAATCAACAAGAATTTACTCAACACCTACTATAGGCCAAGATCTGTGTTAAGTCCTGGAAGGCGTGACACTGTTTAGAAGCCAGCAAGCCAGTGAAGAAGGTCTGAGACAAGTGTCTAACTGCAGTGCAGGGCAGCAAAGGACCAGGCAATGCAAGGGCACATAGTGGTTCACTGTAGAGGTGTGATCTTATCAGGATCAGGAGGTCAAGAACGAGGAAGAGGGGATGGAAAGGGCAAAGGCGCTAAGGGAGAAAAACCTGGGACAAAAATTTGGAGCAGGCGAGGATAGCTAAGCTTGCTATGATAAGATATATATGCACTATTTTCTTCTCTAAGCCAGGAATTTTATAAGGTGCTCAAGGTGAGCTGGAGGCGAACAGACCCAAGACTATATCAAGACTTCGTCCCTGGTTCAGTTCATGGTTTTTCTGTAAATGTTATTGCTATTTCTACAGATAAGTCTACAAATCAGGTGCACAGCTTGGCAAACTTTCACAGAGTCAATTCATCTCTGCCACCAGCACCTGGAAGTTTACAGCACTTTGGAGAAGTCCAGAAGGCCCTCCTGCTCCCAGGCGTGGACGCCCCTCTTGAGGAGTAACCTCTGTGCTGACTTTTAACTTGGATGAGCTGTACCTGGTTTTGAACTTTATATAAATGCTAACATTAGTGTGTGCTGTCTTGTCTAGCTCCTTCATTCAACATGTTTTGGTGACATTCAGCCATATTGTTGCAAGTACTTACAGTTGATTCTTTGTTGTTGTTCCGTAATGTATTCCATTGTGTGACCATATCAAAATTCACTTACCCATCTCTCCTGCTGGCGGTTATTTGTATTGTTTCCAGTATTGTGGCTACTAGATACAGTGCTCCTATGAACATCTTATACGAATCTTTTGGCGAAGATGTGTGTGAATTTCTAGCGTAGAATTACATACTCAATGAGGTATGAATACGCTCAGATTCATTAGATGTTGACATCTTTCCAAAGTGGTTGTACAAATTTACACACCAGCCCTGTCTGTCTGAAATTTCTAATTGCTCTGGTCCTCAACAACTTTTGATATGTCCGACTTTTCATCGTATTGACTCAATACCATTTGGGTGCATGGTAAAGGTAGGGTTTTGTCTTCAGGATTTGTAATGGTTAAGGTCCATAAATGCAGTATCTTGTCCTGAGCCCTAGTAGTTAGATTGGCAGTGGGCTATGTTTCGCTGGATCGCGTCATTGAATCTTCACACCTCTGACATTTCCTTCCCTGAGAGCTCATATTTCTGAAATGAGAGCTTCTTGTTATAGCCTAACATAGCTAAACACTCTAACATAGACACCAAATCCAGGTTCTGGGGGAATATTGTTTTCAGCATACATGCTTTTGATGTGAATAAGAACTTTAGCAAAAGTGAAATGTAAGACTTGACAATCTAGTCGTAAATGTCTTCAGAACATAATTCGTTGCTGCTGCCATTTTGACAAAGAAAGACTATGAGTCTTTTTTTTTACAGCTGTCTACCTGCAGGGGAGTAATGCAGTAGAGTGGAAAAAGGCATAAGTTTTGAGCTTGGGACCACTTAGTTTTGAATTCTTCTCCACCATGACTTGTAACTAAACAAGTTACCTAATCTAAACTTGAATTTCCTTATGAGTTAACTTGGGGTAAATCAGCAGTGACCATCCCATAGCATTTTATTTAAACACCAAACATGGTGGCTCACGTTAGAGCATTTAGTTCAGTAACTGGCACTCAGTAAACACTCAATATTTGTTAGCTAGAACGTTTTCCTTTTGGTGGGTTGCTAGTTATTTTGATATCTATTTTGTAAATTGCTGTAATAAACTTAAATATGTTCATTTTTAATCCTGTAGTGATTTTGTTTTTATTTGTTATTAAAGTAATATGTACATAATGCTAAAGGTTTAAGGTGAAATATTAAAGTCTCCTTCCCCATCACCAACCCTATTCCCGGAGGTAACCACTTTTAATTCGTTCCGTGTTAGATATTTTGAAGTTTCCTCTCTAACTTTAAATTACATGCTTGTACCTGTCTTTTTTTTTTTTTTTTTTTTTTTTTTTTTGCAGTACGCGGGCCTCTCACTGTTGTGGCCTCTCCCGTTGCGGAGCGCAAGCTCCGGACGCGCAGGCTCAGCGGCCATGGCTCACGGGCACAGCCGCTCCGCGGCATGTGGGATCTTCCCGGACCGGGGCACGAACCCGTGTCCCCTGCATCGGCAGGCGGATTCCCAACCACTGCGCCACCAGGGAAGCCCTGTTTTCTTTTCTTAATTAACTTTTTAATCAAAGTAATGGAAATTTATAGCAAAACCTTATTTTCTTTCCCTCCCATGTACCCCATTCTTCTCCATAGAAATAATAACTTTTAAGCTCTTTCACTTGATTTTTAAAAGATTTACCTCCACATTTCAAATAATATGCAGATATTGTTATTGCCCGATTCACTAATTTTTAGCTTTACTTATTGGCTTTACTTTAAGGGAGATGAAATTTTGGTTCCCCTATATCTAATCCTCCAACTCATTGTCCCAGTTTAGTATCATAAGTTTTATTTAAATACATTTTCAGTGTTTTAGCTATTATAATTATGTAAATATCATTCACTGCTGACCAAGCCAAATATGATTACATTTTCTTTTATGTAAATTTTTTATTTTTCCAAGGGTTAACAATTGCTTCAATTTTTAAAAGTGACATTGTTTCTCTTGAACAGCTGACTGAGTCTTTCTATACCTCCAATACTCTCTCCAAGGCTTATCAGTACAATTCTTCACATAGCCTAACTTGTGAGATAATAAATTACCTAGCTTTGTGTATGTGTCTGAGAAGTAGTCTTTCTGGAGTCCTTCTTTTAATTTTTCTAAACCAGGCTTCCTACTATTTTCATGGAGACATTTCTCCACCATTATCCAGGGGATTTCTTTTTCCTCTTTCCTCCTTGAATCCCCTGCTTTCTGGGTCTCATACCTTTTCCCTTTCTTGGATTATTCAGTTCTTTTAATGGAGGGTACTTCTTGTTGTTTCTCAAGAAAGGGTACTTGGGAAGTATTTGTTCTTCAGATTTCATACTTTGAAATTTCTACCTTCATTATGATTAGTAGTCTGTCTGAGTATAGATTCATATGTTGGAAATTATTTGTACATAGAGTTTTGAAGATGTTTTTCCATTATAGTCCAGCTTCAAAAACTTCTGAGAAGTACACAGTTATTTAAAATTCTTGATCCTTGGGTTGTGGTGTATTTTTCCCCTTGGAAATGTTCAAGGTCTTCCCTTTGCTCTTGGGATTCTGAAGATTCATGATTACGGGCTTCTATTTCTCTGATTATTCTGAACACACTTTCTATCCAGAGGCTCGTGTCCTTTGATTATAAAAATATTCATATTGACATTGTTTTTATATCATTTTATCCCATTCTTCTCTCCTCTCTCTTTCTGTAATGCCTACTAGTCAGGTGTTAGACACCCTAGATTGACCAACTATTTTCTTTTCATTTCTGTCCTATTAATTCTCCCTTTTCTTATTATTGTTCTACTTCCTGGGAGAATCCCTTGAGTTTATGTTCCAATTCTTTTATTATTTTTTTAAAATTTTCATGGATACTTTTAATAATTTTTTTTTAACCAGAGTACTTTCTTATTTTTTGACTGTTCCTTTTCACAGCTTCTTGTTCTTGTTTCATGGATGCAAAACTCTCTCTTACCTCTTTTAAGATATTAACTATAATTGTTTTGAAATTATCTTCTTCATCCTGTGTTTCCTCTGCTTCCTTTGAGTTCATTTAAACTTTTTAATATTTTATTCATTTCCATCTGTATCTTTCATATTGGAGCCTGTCATTAAAAGTCTAGTGATGCTTGGTCGACCAATCATATTTAGGAGTGAGGCAATAAAAAAGTTGGTTGGTAGCTGTGTATGTATGTGTGTGTGTATGTGTGTGTGTGCACGCACACAGAAATCAGGGCATCTTTTGAGTTGAACCCTGAATGTCAGCTCAGAAAAAAATATGTTGTGGAGCTGGGAAGGGGAAGAAGACCTATGTCTCACTGTTCATTTTGTAGACCCCTACTTAATCTCCGCAATGTGAGTAAGATATTTTACTCCCATTTTCCTTTGTGCGTGGTGCTCTGACTTAAGTCTGAGACCCTCTGGTTTACTGTTCTTTCTTTTTTTTCTTCTTTTTTTTTTACCTTAAATTACATTTATTTAATTAAGCCTTTAAATGCAAATACTAGTGTTGTTTCTTTTATGGGTATAGGGTACTCACAAACATTGGATGGGGGTCTAATTGCTCTATTATATGGACTTTCAACAAACCATCCCTTTGTCTTTAGTCGTTTACCCATCCCTGCCTTTTTCTGTTCTTAACATGTATTAGCTTGCTCCCACCTACGTGTTGAATCTAAAGTTTTCTAAGGATTAGCATTTGGGGACCCTATTCTCAGCATTTCCTGCATCCCCACCCCTGCCTTAATCACCAACCCCTCTATCTCCGTTTATCTAAACTTCAAAACCTTTGAGAAGTTACAGAATTTCTAAAGCAATTGTTGAAACCAGAGCTTCTGACCTATTTCTGTAAAATAGCTGGTCTCTAGGCATTAGACTGAGACCTCCCTGAGTTAAGACTTAAAGATTATTTTACCATGTCAAGTAACAGGAGAATAATTTTGTGTGGGAACCAGAAGTGTATTGAGTTGAGTGTCTGTAACCTTCTATTGGGGGAAGTGTAATTCCCAGACATTGAGTGTCACAGAGGAGGAAATAAATAGAAAGAGAATCTCCCCCTGGTGCTTTAGGGAAGGATTCTTCATCTGATTCTATGCAGGGAACAGCAGGGGTGTAGGTGAAACAACACCCTCTTGTTTCAAGGAAGCAGCTGACACCAACTCCCAAGCACTTAATAGCCCAGCTGGATACTTTTGGGGAGTCATTACAGCATTTGTCCCTAATGGGGATCCCCCTCAGCAAAGATGAGCCAGCCTCAGCTGGTAACTTAATCCTCACGACACCTTCACTGATGACACAGAAGACCTGAGAATGGGAGGCTTGACCATGAACACAGTTTAATTGCTCATAATAAGAACCACTCTTGGCTGGTGAGCTGACATCCCAGGCGGCAGGACTCCTCTAGTCAACAATTAATCACTCAAGGGGGAGAATAATCAAAAGTCCCATCATGTCAAAGCAGGATGGATACACAAATTCTTTCAAGAAGTTACCTGGGGTCTAGAATCTGCCTTGAAGGAATCATGGTTTTATTTTTCCAAGTACCTTCCTTTAAGTGCAGAGGTGATCAAATTACTGATTGCAAAGGACAGCTCCAAATCACCTTTGAACCTTTGCAGCACGAACTTCCTATCACGTGCGTGAGGGTAATTTTGCCAGGAGCTACAGCAGACTGAACCTCCCGAAGGGTTCTCCAGCTCTGAAACAAGCACTGACAATGCTTCAGTGGATAACAGGGTCTTTCTAAAAGAGAAGGTCACGGGCTTAGTCTTTGCTTAAGCAAGGCGGATGTGCATTATTCAGCTGTTTACAAAACTGCTGCTTTCTGGAAAAAATCAACAGCCATATCACGTGTAGTGTACAGTAACTGGTTAAATAGCTGTCGAAAACCAGACTGGATCCTTCTGGTTCTGATTTTATCTGAGGCATGACTGAAAAGCACATATATTGCCAGGTTTAGTATAGCAGCCCTGAAGCTCTGGGCAGTGTCCCTGCCCTTGAAGAGGACTGGTCCTTCCTGTCCCCCCTGCCTTGTAGGAGACGTGGCAAAACAAAGGGACTTTTTCAAAAGCTCTTTATTTATTTACCGAGTGCCATTTCTGCACCTGCATTTCAAAGGAGGCTTCATAAATATTGTATAATCCCTTTAAACACAGAAATTTTTTGAACAGAAAAGAAGATTTAAAAAGTGTATCTTAATAGTAATTTTCCTGGTGAGTAAATGTATGTGAAATTATTGTGAAGGATGATGTCAGAATGCGCTTTACGGGTTTAAAGACAAGTGTTAAAATATGTTTTATCATGGAGTAGTCATGTCTTTCGTGTAAGAGATTGTTGCTATTTTTTCTTAGACTAAGGTCATTGGAGGGGAATTTAAACTGAGTTGGTAAAAATTTACTTGTCCCTAAAACTGTGTTTTAAAAAGGGTCCTATAGGGCTTCCCTGGTGGTGCAGTGGTTGGGAGTCCGCCTGGGGAGTCTGCCTGCCAATGCAGGGGACAAGGGTTCGTGCTCCGGACCGGGAAGATCCCACATGCCGCGGAGCGGCTGGGCCCGTGAGCCATGGCCGATGAGCCTGTACGTCCGGAGCCTGTGCTCCGTGGCAGGAGAGGCCACAGCGGGGAGAGGCCCGCGTACCGCAAAAAAAAAAAAAAAAAAGCGTCCTGTAAACTTTCTAAGGTCGAGTGGCTTTTCATTGTTGGTTGATTTAAGTGCCGTTAATGATTCCTTCTGGAAAAAAAAATATTTTTTTTAAGAAATAAAATGTCCCAAACTGTTAATATACACTTTATTCTCTTCACTGAAGGTTCAGAGAGAAATAGGAAGGTGAGACATCTACATGCGTGTGTACATTCAGAATGAACAGACAAGCCTATTTTAGGCCTATCAATCTTGACAGCTCCTTTTTAATCCTTTGGATTTGCACAGATATGCAAACAGAGGAATCAGAAGTGAAGAACTCACAATTTAGAAGTCACATCAGGGCTACAATTGCTTGAGAGCGGCGATGATTTGTAATTCGTTCATTTCACTCTGAATCCAGAAATCTATGGTTCTATTCAAAACGGAAACCAGAAACCATCGATAACGTACAAATCCATGTGAATGACATGCTTATGTGTAAATGTCAAATCTGAGGAGCCACAGATATGCTCTACACAGAAATGCCTCGACTTGTCTGCGAGTGGGGTGTCTACCCACTGCCCCCCTGGCACTGGGAAAATGAAGGCTGATAAATAAATGAAACCATTAGCATCCTCCTTCACACGTTCTACAGGGGGATACGATGGGTCTTTTAAACACGCTGTAACAGAGCCTTTTAAACTTGAACTTCTCCCAGTCCTCTTGTTCCCAAGTCAAAATTGGTCATGTACTTTATACTAGTTGAATATTATAGTTTGACCTCAATGCAGATGGAGGACATAAGAATCCAAAATGTATTTCTTCTAGGGACTGAATGAACCTCAGGAGTCTACAGTCGTGTATAACGTGAAAGTAGAAAGCACTTAGCCAGGTGAGCTCTATGTTTTATCTTCTAGATGGAGCAGGACACTGCATGGCTGGCTGTCGTCCAGAAGCACTTTCATTAAATCACGGGCTCTCTTTGAGCTCTTGGTGCTCGGGGTACGGCGCCACCATAAGTCATCCGTCTTCTGGGCTAGTAAACCACCGTATGATCAATTCCTCTGCAAAGGATGATCATAAAATTTCTCAGAGGTAACCGCGGAATTCTCATTTCATGAAACATCATGAAGTGACGCATTATGATCAACGTTTAGTCAAAGACAGGGATTAAAATATATAGCCAAGGCATGCCATGGTGGAGGAGGTGCTTCTGAAATGTTGATGCTAAGCAGACACAAAGCAGGTCCAGCTGGGTTGTTAATGGGTCTGGCCATGTTCATCCTGTGGCTTCTGGGAAATGACTTTGGGCTTCATCTGACACATCTTCCCCCTCACTACTCCCACCCCACTCCACCCATCTGGCCCTTGTCCTGTGAAAACTTCACATCAGCACTAACTTATATCTCTGCTGGAATTCTCTGCAATCGGGTTTGAACTCACCAGGCAGGAAGACTAAGCCACCCACACAGGAGCAGAACAGAAAGGATACTGGATGCTTCAGAGACAGCTGTCCAACAGGATGCTCTGCGCTGGCCCCAAGTTCAGGGCCAAGTAGTGGCATTTCTTTCTCTGTGACCTTTGAACGTAGAAGAGGTGTAGGAGTGGACACTCCATAAGCCCCTTCAAGTTCTACAGTGTTGACGTCTCATTGCTACTCAGCTTCGTCATAGAGAACCCTGGAGAGAACGAGAATACTTTATGACATACGTGGCCCCATAGCAGTGGCACGCGTATCACTCTGTTGGGTGCCAGTTTCTCTTCACGCTTTATGAATAATCCTATAATATGTGGAAAGAAAGAAACAATGGGGCGCAGCAAAGCACTCTGACTTTGGAGGGAATTCAGGGGGAAGGGAGTCTTGCTTTAAAGGCCGGAACTGAAAAATATACAGGGAGCTGACGCACGTTGCAGGGTTCAGAATTCCGAGCTCCTGTGGTGTGAACGGCTCTCTCTGCTCCCACTTCCCAAACTCAGCCAATGGAAGTGATCATTTCTTGATGGGATCATTTCTGGCAGCCAGGAGGCTCCCAAGTCACCTCTCACTGTCAGCTAACACTCATTTTCTCTTTTTCTTTTCCTATTCTTTCTTCTTCCCTCCGAGTGGTGCGCACACGTAGCTGTCCTTGTGACGGGGGCCCTCTTGTGCGACGTATTCTTTTTAGCGTACAATCCAAGAGCTTCGCCTACTGTTTCCTCCACAGGTAATTCTCAGCATCTTCAGCGTCGTATTTTATGTGGGTGAGCGGGCTGCCGCTGCTACCTGACACCTTTCAGGGACGTTGACTTCCTTTTGTGAACTTGTACAGACACTTGTCTAAATTACTATTTATGGAAGATTTGTGGCCTATTGTTTCAGAAAAGCACTCAAAGCATTTTCTACCCGTATTAGTATCTCAAAGTTGACGAGTCAATAATTTGAATTCCATTCTTGAGGTAAGCTTTTTTAAAAAGGTAAAGAAAACCTATACGTAAGCATTATCTACCAGTGTTAAGTATTTTTTGTGTCTTTAAGTTGTATTCTGGTAGCATCAGCATGCTGATAAAATTATGATAAGTGGTATTTTAAGAAGCTAGGTAATATACCTTTTAGTGAAAACATAAAGTGTGAAGGCTGTTTTTAAAAGTAATTGTAGGTAAAACTAAAAATATATGCACAAACACATCTCTTTATAAACACACATATGTGTATATAAACGCAGACATATGCATAGACACACATTTGCATATACATAAATGTATGCGTGCACATATAGTTTTTTAAAAATTATGCGTATTGCTTGGCATTTTAGTTCCTTAATTTCATAGCATCTCAGTTATCTATCTCCTTTGTACGCCTGCATTGGTTTCTTAATATCCTCCTATGGGTTTATTACATTTTATTTGCTACTATTGAAACCCTGACTCATTTTCTCTTGGGGCTGGGTCGGAGTGTAAATGAAAAATATTAAATATCAACAGGAAAAATGACTCCTCCTCAGATTTCAATATGTGCTTTTATTTACTTTTTTAAATTTTTATTCTGTTTAATCTCTAATGCCCTTTAACTTTCATGTTTTCACTCATCCCACCAAGAAGTAGATTTCATATAAAAATAAAATTCCTGTTTATAACTAATTGAGCTGTGTCTTTCCCACCCTCTCAGTTGTACTCTGTAGCAGGAATGCTTTTGCCTCTGAGTAAATGTCAGCAAACAGACATCTTGTGTTGAAATGAAATAAAGGCTCCTAAGTGCATACAAAACTCAGTATTGTTTTTAAGTCTCTAATCTTTAAAAACTGTTTTTCACTCTATGACTCCGATTTTCAGCACATTTTAGTCTGGCTTATGGGTTTGAAGAACATCTGCACATTCATTTACTCATGGATGAATTTATTATTGTAACATTAAATTATTTTCAATTGAACTTTGATAAGGATCACTTATTACAACTGAAATATATCTCATAGATCGTATTTTTATAATATATGAATTTATTTTGATATACTTTAAGAAATGGACTTGGGAGATGTCATTGATGTTATTTATAGGGAAAGGCAATTGCCCGAATACGCCAAAACAGCGCTCTTCTCTCTGAAAAGGCCTCCATCGTTCACCGGGCACAAAGCTCTGGGAGGAATGTCTTCAGCCCATGGCCTGAGAGACGATGGGGCAAACGGAGCTGCCATACGAGCGTTGTCAGCAGGGAGCTGGCACTGGCTGCAACCAGAACACCGTCATGGCCATAATTAAAGTAGGTAAACGGACAATCGTTCACAGAAGTGGACTATTAAAACAGCGGACATTTAGGCCTCCCCGGGCCTCTTTCGCCGCCGCCGCCGCCCGAGACTCGCGCAGAGCAGTCAGGGCGGATCCCGCAGCGCCCGCGCCCGCAGTCCCGGCTCCCGCCCGGGTCCCGGACACGCCCCGGCCTCGGCCTCCGGGCCGAAGCCGGCTCGCAGCGGCCGCGGTTCTCTCACGACCTGGGGTCGGGCCCTCAACGCGGCTCGGTGCACCGCCGGCTGGGGCGCCTCGTCCACGGCGAGGGCGAGGAGGAAGCTGCGGGCGCTCAGGCTGCCCCCAGGCGGGGCGCGGGCCACGAGGAGGGCCGGGCCGCCCGCTGCGCCGCCGCTACGTGCGAGTCCGGTGGTACCCGAGGGCGACCAACAAATGAAGGGATGAACAAATGCATGAATGAAGAACAAATGAATTAATGAACAAATGAATGAATGAAGAACAAATGGATGAATGAATGAATGAACGAACAAATGGATGAATGAATGAACAAATGGATGAATGAATGCATGAGGCAGAGGTAGACCTCTTAGAAAAATTGAAAACCAAGACATCTAGGTTTTAAGAATGGACCAAGGGGCTTCCCTGGTGGCACAGTGGTTGAAAGTCCGCCTGCCGATGCAGGGGACACGGGTTCGTGCCCCGGTCCGGGAAGATCCCACATGCCGCAGAGCAGCTGGGCCCGTGAGCCATGGCCGCTGAGCCTGCGCGTCCGGAGCCTGTGCTCCGCAACGGGAGAGGCCACAGCAGTGAGAGGCCCGCGTACGGCAAAAAAAAAAAAAAAAAAAAAAAGAATGGACCAAGACTCAGTGGCACAAAACGGTAGTTTGAGTGTAGACAGAAGTGGGTCTCTTGGCATCACTCTCCCTGCGGATTCCAAACATTCAGCCCCGTTCTCTTATCAATTTAGTGGTTTCTGGTGCTTGATTCCAAGCAAGGTAACACAATTCATGTCACGGCCTTGATGTGTCCTTTCTGAGAGCGCTAGCAATCAGTTTGTCTCCTGATTACCTTTATCCACCATGAATAATTATTAATGTTATTTTTAAACTTAAAATGTGACTAACGAACAGCCCTCTTGAAAGGCCTCTTACATTATATATAAAGATCCTCACAGTGCTGTTGACATTAGGTGAACGAGGCTGGGAGCTCTCCCTAGACTTCTTTCAGGATCAGATTTAAAGGGGGTTGCTAAGACCTTGCTCCTGCAAGGTTAGTTAGTGATAAACCCTGAAATTCTGCTCAGTACGTGCAGAGCACCATGCAGTTTACAGGTGATTCCTCACTGAATCTGTACAGGAACCCAACAGGAGGTAAGGGATACTGTCATGGCCATTTTGTGGGTGAAGGAACAAGCCGAGTGGCGTGAGATAACTTGCTCCAGGGCACCCAGAGAATCAGTGGCTGCGTTGGCTGGTCAAGCACAGTCCAGGACTCACCTTCTCAAAAGCAATCTTACTTGTTGGACTTGAGGGGGAATTCTATTCCCTGACACTATGAAAATCCATAAAAAAAATCCAGGCATGACTTTAAGACGGCACAGCAAGGCCATGTGCCTGACGTTTCTTTAATCACAGTTCACAGTGTGGGTCACTGAAGAAGAGTCTGGACCACACTGACATTTCCCGTCATAGAGACCGCCACGTTTTCCCAGGAGATTCACACACAAGACTCTCACTTTTGGCCCAACAGGGTAAGCGATCGTTTTCATCTTTACTACTCTTCACAAAGTGGTTAAGTTAAATATTTAATACAATTCTTCTTCTAGATTTCTGTAGTTTTATAATCTACTCTTATGGGAAACCATGAAACCTCAGACAAAATAGGTCATGGCTTAAAAGGGAAGAAATGTGAAAATCAAGTATATTAATAAGACTTCTTAATTCAGAGAAGCACAAATAGTGGGGATGGGGCAATTAGTGAAATGCTCAGGAAACGAATTTCAGTATCAGGGAAGGTAGATGAACTCTTTTCAGATTGTGAGGACATGAGGGAAATAACCAAAGTCCAGGAACCTCCAAGCTTGAGTTGACATTGGAGACAATCTCACCCCATATGTTCATTTCACTGACGAAGATCCAAGTGGCATCATTTCCCACTTGCACACCTGATTGTCTCTTTAACTCAGAGCTCTTCTGCTGAGAGACGATTCTAATTTTTACCAAGTAGCAATGGAATAAAATTGGCAAAACAGGAGAGAATTTCTTGGATTCAGTGTCAGTCAGCTCCTGGCCTGTGTTCAGTTTGGCTTTCCCTTAAAGCCAAAGGACGCTGGGATAGCTATTGGTTTATGATGCGACTCAGGTGTCAGGCTAGATTTTTGTACTATTTTTGGAGGCAATTTTTGTCCAGAAGCAACCGTGCATCCGTTATCCTGACGATCCAGCGATTTGTTGAAGGCAGATATACAAAGAGAAGCCCAAGCAAGCAGATCTGAAGAGGCACAAAAGGAATAAAACATTTTTAGCTCACATGGTACCGATAACGTCAATAGATAACATTTATACTGCAAGCACTTTTATTTGCAAGGGAGTCACAAAGTAGTTTATATTTTCTTTTCCCAGAAAAAATAACTTCAGGAAAAAAGTTGATCTAATATATTCCATGAGTTGAAGTCAGTATTTAGAAACTTTTAATTTTCTGTACTTGATAACAATTGCCTCACCTACTTTTTATTTAGAGTGATTCTTGGATACAGAAAACAGTTTTTGTTTTGGTTTTTTTGGTATATTATAGTGATCATCACTGTAAAATACAACACTAGGTATATAGAAGTTCAAAAGCTAGATTTCCACTCTTCTCATTAGACTTTTTTTTTTTTTTTTACTGCTGAAAATAAACATGTTCTCATTTGATGCCACATTTAATTGGATGCATTTTTGGCTTCATTTTCAATTCCTTGTCAGAACCATGAGTTATTTAAAACAGACTTGAGCTGGGCAATGACCAAATAAATCCATTCCAATGGAAGGAGATCTATTCTGCTGTGCGTTTTGGAAATCCAGCTTTTAGCTCATGTGTTACCAGATGCTACATAGCTGGTAGCAAGCTGCGAGATGCATTGAACTCTTGGGCATTTTTGGAAGGGAAAGAAGTCGAGGACGTTACTTGCCAGAAAAATGTTTTTACATGAGGCAGAATACATTTGTGAGGTTCCATGGAAACATCTTTCTCTCTAGCAGCCTCCCCAAAAGCACTGTGCAAGAACGGTGACGTGACCTTCTTTCTGCCTCCCCAAGTGTCTTGAATGAGAGCCAGGGCCGTGGGTTCCATGTCAGAGCTCTGGGTGGACTGACTGCCTTAGTGAAGGACGGACGTTACAGGAACTCACACACAAGGGCTTCCAGACTCCACTTCTCCCATGTCAAGCTTCCCCAAACCTGAACACAGAAAATGAATTCCAGTGGAGAGAAGGAAGCTCTATTTTCAGGCCCGTTAAATCCCTGGCCTGTTTATAAGACCCACTGGTCCTTCAGGAGAGCTTCTTGGCGGGCTGGGGACTTTTTTGTGCATACGGCAGCCTCCTGTCCAGTGGACAGTGAGTTGGTTCCAGAAGGGTTCCTGGTTGTCTACATGAGCAGTGTTCTGTCACTGACAACTTGGGCCCTCTTTCAAGAAATTAAAAGATTTCAACAAATGCAGGAGAAAGGAGAAGAAATGCAAAGTTAACATTCTTGAATTTTAACAGCATTGATGTATAAGAACAAGGGGAACTGTGAAGTCGTTGAGTCCATAGATGCTGGAATCAGAAAGGGCTTCAGAAAGTATCTAGAGCTTCTACCCCATTTCATGGATGAGAAAATTGAGTCTCTGCAAGGGAGGAACTTCAAGGTTACATGGCAAGTTTGCCCTTTTGATCATATATTTTGTTCAACACGGAATATAAAGACTGGACCTTGCTACTAGATGTAGCAAGGAATTCTGGAAGTATAAGGGTAGAGGTTGCAAACTCCAAGGCCTAATGGAATCTGGCACATAAAGTAAAGGAATGGGGCTTCTCTGGTGGCGCTGGATGGGAAGGAGTAGCTTCTACCAATGATCCGGGAGCACAATTTGCCTGATACCACCGTTCTGTTCAACTAGGGAGCCCCTCGCAGACACACTGAAGCATGAAAGGATAGACCCATGGTTACTTAAGTCAACTCATGTAGACCATTCTTTGTGGTCACCAAGCTAAAGCACCATCCATAGGTCAGACATTCTGGCTTGTTTTCCTTAGATCCCAGCGCACAGCTCAGGGTTCCTCTGGACTCAAGTGTGGTCAAGGGCACTTGTTTCATGTGCACTTGGGAAGCAGAGACTGAGGCTTGAAGAGAAACAGTGAGACCAGCCCCATGTGTGGACGCATTCTGAGACCCACCGGACTGCCAGACTGCTCTCCTCTGCTGCCTGACCTTTTGTGCTGTGTTCCTTTTATGACAGTTACATGCCTAATTCAATGCCAGAAGGAGATGAGCGCCTCCACCGTTGTAAATGTAGCCTGAAGAACTCACCTCTGCCTAAAGAACTCACCTCCGCCGCAAGAGCAATTATGCCCATAGCGCGCAGTTAGTAGGATGGACATTTTTCTTTACTGTGATGCTTCTATTATTTTTTTACCAAGTGCAGTTATTATCATGTAAATGCTATGTTGTAATTAGTTTTTATACATCTGTTAATCCAATTAGCAGCATTTTTTCCATGAGCAAGACGAGCGGAGTTAAGCTAATGAAGTGCGCGTGCGCACACGGGGCGGGAAAAGACGATTGATGGCCCCAGACACGTGGCAAATAAAACATTTGACAAGCAATCTTCTGTTTTTAATAACATGAAACATTTTGAGGGAAGAGAAACCAGGAGGAAAATAAATCTATGTTTACAGAGCAGAAGAAGCAATGAAACATCATATGAGAAGGCCAAGTATGTGTTCAATAAGATTATCATTGTAGGTGATTTCAATTATTCCAAACTAATTGAAAAATCTCTAAGGTATTCTGCACCACAGCCGCCGTAAGGAAGAGACATGCAGCAGAGAGCTTGGCAGAGAGCCTGGCTATCTTCTGATTCCGAAACTGCCCAGAGCAAAATGCCACATTCCTCACCGCGGACCAAGATAGTGCCTGCAAATTAGAATTAGCCAAAGATGCCAAGGTCAAGTCGGGCTGCAGACTTATTACAAAGACGACAGGACACTTAATTTAAAAACAGTATTTCTCTCTGCTCCTTGGAAAGTGCCTTCCATTGTGTGGTGCTTGCTGAGTGATTGCAGACTGGATGGAAGCCTTCCAATTGCCTTCCAGGGTACGCAGGCTCTTCCTGGAGCCTCCGTCCATAAGTAGGGCCATCTTTTGAGTAATACATCATCGGTGTGTCCTGTGCAGATTATTACACTAACATATCATTAGCCAACAACTTGCTTTGGTGATGGATGGCATAATTGCTCCCTGGGAGGTGCAGTTCACTCCGTGATGGAATGCCCCCTCATTCTGATATATACTCACAATACTGCCCTACGGGTCCTCTGTGAGGGAGAGAGGACAGATTTCAGAGTGGGTTTTGTTTAAAGAAGCACAAATGAAGCTCTTTACAGAGGAGTGTTCCTTGTAGATCAAGCCAGAATATGATTTGTATTCTGATCACCAGGTGATAAAATGACAAAAGCATTTGCAGCATTCAGCTAGATTCTAAAAAGCCCGTATCTTGGGTAAAAGCCATATTGAAAGTTTCAAAGGGAGTGGCCGCTTTAGGACATGTGTGTCTCAACTACTGGGGCAACAATGCATTCTTTTTGATTTTCAATGAATGTGTTACTCTCGGTGTCCTGTATGTCAGTTTTGAAAGGAGAGCTAGAGCAGCCCTATTTTCTGATAGATTGGGTCTACTCTTAGGTAAGTGGGACAGTCCTAAAAGCAAACTCTATCAGTTATAAGAAGGGTTTGATTTCTGCCTTGCTTAGCTACGGATTACAAGTGGACCCACTTGAGTGCAGGAAGAGGAGAACCATAGTCATATATAGGCGTCATTCACACCCCGTCAAGTCTTCTGCTACTTATAATCCTCAGGCTTGTCATTTAGCAAATCAACTAATAAGAGTTCCCAAGTCTCTGGATGATTCTTTTAAAAGAAGCTAATAGCACAGGGGCCAAACCTGGGGAATCTTTTAACCAGCTTTGGTTTTTGCTCTAGCTTAAGATTATTTCAGTGAATAGGTGTAATGAAATATAGTACTATATTGATCTGTACAGTTTGTGTCACCATGGGAATGATTAAGAACAACAGTAACCTCATATTATTAGAGTCTTTTAAATACTAGAAAGCGTAGCCACATCGCTATCCAACTTTAAGGCTCTCCACCCATCAACCCATCATGTAGGTTGGGCAAGTATTAAGGCCCCCCCTTTACAAAAAGGAAATTGATATGCGAGGGGTTAATGGTTTTACCCAAGGCCATCATGCCCCTTTGGGTCAGAGCCAATGTTGGACACATGCCTAGGCACTGGCAAGTCCCACCTGTTTCCCTTATGTCAGGCATCTGCCATCTTTATCCCATGAATCATTTCAGAATCCCTGAAGTCCTGACCACTCCTTCAAGTTGAAATACCTGGGAAAATCAGTAACAACATTGTAAACTAAAGTCGTGTGTAGAGGTATTTTGCTGGAGTCATCAGAGTTATTTCAGCTGCAACTAACATTTCAAAAGTGAAGTGAACAGGAACCTCAATGGACCTGAAGGACCCCAACGTCCCTGAAACCACAATTAGCCGGTTTAAAATCATGTCTCCAACTGGAAAGATAATTCTTTTTCACTTCAAAAGAGTCTTGGAACTGGACAGGCTATCATAATCCTATTCTCTGCCCCTTGTGGATAAATAATGCCCAGCTCTCTGACTTCGACAGGCTCTGCTTCTGTTTAATTAAGGGTGTGTTATGGGCTGACTGTTCTTTCTGTTGGTTGTCTTCCGGGGACAAGATCCTGCCTTGGGTGATCCGCCCCTGCTGGGGGCCACTGCTCATGCTGGCTCAGCACTCAGCTTTCTCAGTTTGTCTGGGACCTTCTACCCACTGGAGGTGAGAATTTTCCCCCCAAGCATGACTGCTTAATGTCACTCCAGCTACCACCTGGTTCCCTCTTCGATGGCAGAGGGCAGACTAGCCACTGTCCTGGAACACGACGCTTCCTCAACACTGACTGTGGAATCCAAATTTTGGTTCAGGTGGTCCTTTAACCAACAATCCAACTCCAGTCCTTTGAACAAAATTAATTTTATACTTTTATCAAAGCATTACACACACACGCATATACATTTATATAGTCCAGAGTTGCAGCGTATTCACGAACTTCAAGAAGAAAACCAGCAGTCTCCCCACCTCCTCCACCCCAGTCTCATATCCCAGAGTGAGCTCTTGTGATGGTTTCTGTTCTAGTTCTTTCCAGATTTACCTTCATTACCTGCCTAATACGCATAGACCTTCATTTCTTGACACATCAACTTTAAATATTTTGTCCTCTATTAGGTTTTTAGTTATAAACTCTTCTGTTATTTTATAATGGTTACACTAGAGATCACAATATGTATCATTGGTTTATTACAACCCACCATAATTCAATACTTTTAACACTTTCTGGACAATCAATAACTGTGCAGCATTTGACTTCTACTTCCTCTTGCCCCACATTTGTGTGTTCCTTGTAATCTCTGTTCCTTCTACCTAGGCTCTAAATGCCACGAGACATTGCAGTGAATGCACCTTTAAACAGGTGATGTTAGTGGACATTTACCTCACGTTTACCCTTTTGGAAGCTCTCACTTCCTTCCTGCAGTTCGTTGTTTCCATCAACGTCACTTTCCTTCAGCCCGGAGAAATCTCTACAGCATTATTTGTAGTGAAGCTCTACTGGTGATAAAGTCTCTCAGTTTTTTCTTGTCTGAAATGTCTTTATCTTGCCCTCACGTTTTTAATCCATAAAACTTCTTTTGTCTTTTTAAAAATTGAGCATTACAACACACAGTCATGTGCACAGATCTTAAGTGTATAGCAACTAAGATCTAGAAGAAAATATAGAATATTTATACTACCCAAAATTGCCCCCTCAAGCCCCCTTCCAGTTGCTACTCCTCAAAGGAAACTACTATCCTATTATCTCCCTAGACGAGTTTTGCCTGGTTTTGAACTTCATAGAGAAGGAATTTTAGAATATACACTCTTTTACGACTGGTTACTTTCTCTCAAAATTGTATCTGTGAGAGTCTATCCATGTTGTTGCCTGAATCTGTAAATCCTCTTTTTCGTTACCGTGTGGTATTCCGTTATGCGGATTTACCACAATTTACCTATTTTACTTTTGATGGACGTTTAGGTTGTTTGTTCCAGTTTTTAGCTATTATGAATAGTGGGGCTATAAACATTTTTATACATGCCTTTTGTTGGATATTTGCACTGATTCTTCTAGCAATGCAATTGCCAGGTCACAGGGCTTATGTGTCTTTACCTTTAGTAGATACTTGGTATCTCTTCTTGTAGCAACACTAATTGTTTCAGATTAGGGCCCCAACCCTAGGACTTCATATAACCTTAATTACATTCATAAAAGTGTCCAAGGGCAGTCACATTAGTGGTAGGGCTTCAACATAGGAATTTGGGAGAGAAACAGACATTCAGCCTATAACACAAATAATCCCTATGCACTTGAGAAGGAGTATTCCCTATTTTTATGTATAAAGTTAGATATATTTCCACAGGATACACCATTTTATAGCTTTATGTATTTTATCTTCTTGATCTGACTTCTACTGAGAGTACTATTTTATTTTATTATTTATTTATTTATTTATTTTGTGGTATGCGGGCCTCTCACTGTTGCGGCCTCTCCCATTGTGGAGCACAGGCTCCAGACACGCAGGCTCAGTGGCCATGGCTCACGGGCCTAGCCATTCCGCGGCATGTGGGATCTTCCCGGACCAGTGTATGAACCTGTGTCCCCTGCATCGGCAGGCGGACTCTCAACCACTGTGCCACCAGGGAAGCCCTGAGAGTACTATTTTAAAGTCTCTTATTATTAGTGTGTTTCTTTCTATATCTCCTTACATATAGTATATGCTTTATAAAAGTAATTGCTCCATTTTTTTGGGTGTTCATGCATTCATCATTCTATAACTCCATTATTAATTGTGGTTTTTAACACTTGTGAGTATACTTCTTTGTCACATTTAATTTTTTTTATCTTGAATTCTACTCTGTTTTTCTAACATAAGGAATGCAAACCCTATTTCTTATTTCTTCCTTTGCCTAGAATTCTTTTGCCCATTCCTTCATGTTAGCTTCCTGAATCACAGGGCTCCAGGTGTCCTTTTAGCTGGGTTCTTTATATTCCTCATTAGGTTGGGTCTTGCTTTATGAGTGAAATTAAAAAACTTTTCTTTGATAGGTGAATTTCGTCTATTTGTATTTACTGATATGACTGATAAGCTTGATCTCAACTTTGTCATATTATATATTCTAATTTCTGCGGTTACTGTGTAATATTTGCTGTGTTTTCATCTCTATAGAATGTTTTAGTTGCTCTTTTCTTCTGTTATTTAGGAGAGCCTGTATTTTTGTTTGAGTGCTTGCTTTAATGTACTTAGTTCCCTGCTTTTTTTAAATTTAGGTGTTTGCTATCTGGTTGCTCTGTTTTTAATAGTATCTTTTGATTCCCATATAGTGCCTATGAAGTTTAAAATGAGCTCATTTTATTTTCTCTTTCCGTCTTCCCTATGCCCTCACTTTTAGTTGCATGATTTTTACTTCATCAAAACATGTAATATCTGAATATTATTTTCCCGCCTTTGTTTTAGTCTTACATCTGTAGTTAAACGTTCACAATCAGTTCTTTTGCTTCTGTTTCCCCAATCTTCTCTTGATAGAATAAAATCCATTCTCTAGGTCAAATCCGTGGCTCATAATTTCTTTCCTTGAGTTTTTTTTTTGAAAATTGTGCTTGATTTTGCTTTGCATTGCATATTACTTTTTAGAAACCTGGTGCTAGTTGAATTTTTTTGCCTTTGTAAATAGTTTGATCTTTTTGTTTGGAGAGACTTTGAATATTTTTCTTTACCTTTAAAATCTAATCATTTTACTTAGATATGTCTCAGAGCTCATCATTCTGGGTCAATCTCCTAGGTACCCATGGAGCTCTTTCATTATGTAGAACCAGGCCTTTTTTCTTTTCAGAAAGTTTAACTGAATTGTAGTTTTAAATATTAGTTCTGTTTCATTATCTGCCATCCATCTTTAGGGGCACCAGTTACACATATGTTAAGTCTTCTTTGCCTGTCTTTCATTTCAACCACTTTCCCTCTAAACATTTCTCCTTCTCCTTCTCTTCTTTTTTTTAACTTCATTTTTTTCTTCTGTATTTTCTACTTTTCTTTTCCTGTAAGCCCATTGTTAAATTTTTATTCAAATATATTGTCTTTGGGACACGATGAAACACTGTTGTCATTTGGGGTATGCCAATTGTCTTTGCCTTATATTTATTTTCTAAATTCAGTCTACTCTTGGCTTATGTCTTCCTTTTATAAATTAAAAAAATTTTTTTTTCTGTTTCACAATGGTTTTTCATATCCCTAAATGCTTGTTTAATCATACTTAAGTAATTTAGTATTTTTTCTTACCTCTTTCTTCTGCTTCTTGGTTATTTGAAACAGAGAGGAGGTGAAGTGTTATCAGCTAAAATGTTTCGATTTTAATTTTTTGTTTCCTTCTTAGAGGATTTTATAAATGAAGACTTCTTATGTTTCTATCATCCATGCACACAGTGGCTTGGGCTGATTACAAGAGCATGCTCTTCTTATGTGTAATACAGCTTCATCAATGGATGGCTTCTTTTCAAAGAGGGTGTGCACACTTTGATTTTATTTTTATTTATTCTGTCTTGCAGAACTCTGAATTTCCTCCATTGCTTCTTTTTCTGTTCATCACCCAATCTCCAGAGTGTCTTCCTTATTATTGTTTTCCTTCAGAAACATAACTTTTCAAATTCTCTCTATGGGTCCCATCCTCACCCTTACATTTTTTTCTGTTAGTCAGTGCTCTTATCTACAAGGACTGTTTCTCAGTATTTTCACACTTACAATGAAATGCTATTTCTGAAGGTAATTTATCTTAGCCCCTTTTATCCTTTCCTTTGTAGCTTTTTCAGAACCTCTACCAGTTCTCCTAGCAAAGGTTTGTGGTAGATGTTTGAAAAGAAGTTCCGCTGGATCTTGATGTTTGTTTTTTACATTAATTAGCAATATTTAGTGTTCTCTGTTTTTTATTTTTGCAGAAAGCTTGGGATTTATATGGTTTTATTTGCTCTGCTTGTTGATTGGTAAAGTTTGTGGTAGATGTGTGGAGATATTTGTATTTAAGTGTGTAGTCTCCATTGCTTTGGCTACCAGGAAATCCCCTTGATGCAGTTTTTTTTTAAATTAATTTTTGTTGGTATAGTTGCTTTACAATGTGTTAGTTTCTGCTGTACAGCAAAGTGAATCAGCTATACATATACATATATCCCCTCTTTTTTGGATTTCCTTCCCATTTAGGTCACCACAGAGCACTGAGTAGAGTTTCCTGTGCTATGGAGTAGGTTCTCATTAGTTGTCTATTTTATACATAGTAGTGTATATATATCAATCCCGATCTCCCAATTCATCCCACACCCCCTTGCCCCCTTGGTATCCATACTTTTGTTCTCTACATGTGGGTCTCTATTTCTGCTTTGCAAATAAGTTCATCTATCCCATTTTTCTAGATTCCACATATAAGCAATATTATATAATATTTGTTTTTCTCCTTCTGACTTACTTCACTCTGTATGACAGTCTCTAAGTCAATCCATGTCTTTGCAAATAGCACAATTTCATTCTTTTTTATGGCTGAGTAATATTCCATTATATATATGTACCACATCTTCTTTATCCATTCCTCTGTTGATGGACATTTAAGTTGCTTCCATGTCCTGGCTATTGTAAGTAATGCCTCAATGAATATTGGGGTGCATGTATCTTTTTGAATTATTGTTTTCTCTGGGTCTATGCCCAGGAATGGGATTGCTGGGTCATATGGTAGTTCTATTTTTAGTTTTTTAAGGAATCTCCATCTGTTCTCCATAGTGGCTGTACCAATTTACATTCCCACCAACAGTGTAGGAGAGTTCCCTTTTCTCCACACCCTCTCCAGCATTTATTGTTTGTAGATTTTTTGATGATGGCCACTCTGACCAGTGTGAGGTGATACCTCATTGTAGTTTTTTTTTTAATAAATAAATAAACTAATCAATTAATTTATTTTTGGCTACGTTGGGTGTTTGTTGCTGCATGGGCTTCCTCTAGTTGCAGCGAGTGGGGGCTATCTTCGTTGCGGCACATGGGCTTCTCATTGCAGTGGCTTCTCCAGTTTCAGAGCATGGGCTCTAGGCATGTGGGCTTCAGTACTTGTGGTGCACGTGCTCGTTAGTTGTGGTTTGCGGGCTCTAGAGTGCAGGCTCAGCAGTTGTGGCTCACGGGCCCAGTTTCTCCATGGCATGTGGGCTCTTCCAGGACCAGGGCTCAAACCCGTGTCCCCTGCATTGGCAGGCAGATTCTTAACCACTCTTCCACCAGGGAAGTCCTTCATTGTAGTTTTGATTTATATTTCTCTAAGAATTAGTGATGTTGAGCATCTTTTCTTGTGTCTGTTGGCCATTTGTATGTCTTCTTTGGAGAAATGTCTATTTAGACCTTCCTAAATAATTTAATTTATTCTTTATGCACGCCATTATAGAAGGGAAAAAAGATACTTACAGAATAAGTGGAAACACTTTTCTTTAAAATTTATTTTGTGTAAAACAATTAAATACTTGATAGTAAGACACATTTGTTTGGTAAACCTTCATTAACATACAATATAAATTCAATTGTTAATACAATTGGAATATCAGTCAATATTATGTATCCTATTGAAAAACTCATAATAACACATTTAGTTTATTTAAAATTTCTGTATTTCATGACATTTGAAATTCTGGACCATGTATGAATCCTCTATGAAGTACTGATAGCTTAACTATGTCTCAACACAAGCTTCTTAAATGTAATATTCATCATGCTATCTAGAGATGGGTAACAGCAATGGAACCAAAGATAATTAAATAGGATTAAACTGTACAATCCAGCGGAGTTATCCTTGTTGAAAATTTCTTAGTGTTACCTGTTAATAAATAATTTCTTAACAGTGATTAGAAGTTTGTTTATACATTATAATTGTATTATATAATGAGTCTTCCTGTTATGCAGATAATAAAGACAACTGGGATGTACTTTGGAGAAAATGCTAAAGTTTATTAAAATATAAATTATGGATTCAACAAATGCAAAATAATAAGTTTGAACCATATTGTTTATATACTCAAGTAATCATTCTCTTATTTTCTTCTAATATCCTGTTGTTATTAGAAATTTTATACCCTATTAATCTTCCTTGACTTTTTCCCAGAAGTAACATTACTATTAAACACACACACATTTATATACATACACACAGACATTCACATACAAACAGGCACCTTATAATTACTAACATTGATAGTGAGTAGTAGTACCACTGAAATACAGAAGAGGTAACAGACAGATCTTCCCAAGAACATAATGGACTATTTTCTAGCTTTATCCTAAAATGTGTGAATTAGGAAAATTTGAACTCAGAGGAAAATATATGACTAGAAGTTGGAGTGATATTTTTTGTGTGAGTCTTTGTTTTCGTTTTTGTTTTGCGGTACGCGGGCCTCTCACTGTTGTGGCCTCTCCGCTGCAGAGCACAGGCTCCGGACGTGCAGGCTCAGCGGCCATGGCTCACGGGCCCAGCCGCTCTGCGGCATGTGGGATCTTCCCGGACCGGGGCACGAACCCGTGTCCCCTGCATCGGCAGGTGGACTCTCAACCACTGCGCCACCAGGGAAGCCCGTTTGAGTCTTTGAATTTGAAGAATTCAGGTTAAAGTGATTTTGAAAAACATCTGGCAGCCCAAAGGTTTCTGAGGTGTTTCTTTCAAAACCACAGAGGAATCCTGATTAAATCCTCTGTAATTCCTTGTGAGAGACATGATCCAAATTAATTTGATGTCACCTGAGGAAAAAGATTAAACTTATTGACTAAAAGTCCCTATCTATGTGTAACATTTATTCTCTAAGCATGAATAACCAAGTGTTGACTACAGGAGCAGTTCACCTTATATTAAATCACACCTGTTTCTGAAATATTCAGAGTATATATAACAAAGGGGGATGGAGATGGAAAGAGAATGTTTAATTGAAAAAACATTCTGTGATGCTTTAAATTCTTTAAACTGCATTTATGTGCACCCGAACTAAATGAGCCCCCTAGAACCTGTGGATTATGTAGAATAGGTATTGTCATCCCCCATTTGATACATGGGGAAACGACAGCTACAGTAAGTTGCTAAAATCACTTGGCCAGACTAAGATAACTGGGATTGGGGCAGAAGTCTTCTGCCTCCTCATTCAGTGTTCTCTCAACTATATCCTTCAGCTTAATTGCTTGCAAATTGATCCAATATTCTCTAGTTAGACTGTATTTTGGAAGCCAGCACTAAAGCTTTACTCACAACCAAGGCATCTTTATTGACTCAGCTCCTGAATTGTTTCTACTTCATAGAGAGGTTTAGAGAATGGATGTAGAGAGGGAAACAGGGAGTGGAGGAATGAAAACTGTTATTGATCACTCAATTATGGATGGGATATTTGATCTACAGCAAACTCAGAATGGCAGGTTAGTGTCCCCTTTTTCTGTTGACCTAGATACTCCATCAAAGAAGCAAAAGTCCTTGATACACTGGGCCTCTAAAACCATGCAGCCGAACCATTTTTCAGTCAGTAGAGGGACTGCAATTTCTGATGAAGCCTTCAGAGTCCGAAGTCTTTGGGTGAATTTCCTTCCAAACTGTTCTCTGGGCCAGATTTCACCTCTGCTCATAAGTCTTGATCAGATCAATATGAACCCAATGCTCACAATTTCTGACACATCCATCTAAATCATTTTTTTTCTTTTCCCACTGTGGAAAATCCGTCCTTAAGACAGGGGTAAAACATATTTTTCCACATCAAAATAGTGCACACAGAAGGTCATATTATTTTTTTGTCATATGTAATACACATATTATTTTCACCCATGGAAGAGTCAGATTTGATTCCTGTAAAGGAAGGGTCAGTAATAAGAACTTGAGGAGTTTCAAGTCCTTACTCAGACTTCTTTAAGAAAGGTCAATGCTCAAATATCTGGTCCTGTGGTCTGAAACCCAGTGTTTGAAAAAACAGACACACACAGGCACACACACAGACACAAGTTAATGAGGATTCTCAGCATAAGATAGAATCAGTATTACTCATCGCATTTTTATATTGATTTACACTATAATTTGGGATGTAAAGTCAGTATTTCAGAGCAAGTATTCAGGGAGGTGAAGTTATAGGGTGTGATTCCTTTTGCACAGTACGAGAAGCTGTGCACTGGAAGTTAAGACCCAATTTCTAGGTTCGTAGCTTACCCATAGGAATATATCTCAGACTGGTATTTGACACACGATATAACCCTTGATTTACTAGAATCCACTTTATGCATTTTGGGGGGATAGCCATTTGGTATTTGAAAATTCAGGGCCAAATATGTTAGGTCACATTCTTCCTTGCTGTGTTATAATGGCAGCTATAATTAATATTTTTAATTGGGCCTCTCCAGGGTGTTTTTAAACAATATTTTGATCTCAGTCTGTAAGTATGAAAATCCTGTTTTTCCCCTGATCGAGAAGTGAGGATAATTCAGGTGCAGAAGTGCGTCTTCTTTCTGTGCAAATATGTTCATCACACGAAAGATGTATATGCTTCTTGAGATGAATTAAATTTCCTTTTCTGGAATAGGAGAACTTTCAGTTTATACATAGGTCATAAAATAGCTTTGCCAGCATTCTAAGTAGTTATTCAGGCTAAAACTGAATCACTGAAAGTTTGGAATTCTGGCTGAAATTCTTCTAATCAAGAAAATTCATTTCCTGGGTGTTGGACCTTGGCATTCTGATGTATGTGATAAACTGCAAATGGTTAGAAAAAAGTAAGTTGGTAGAAATATACGCTTGTGTTTCAATAGGTTGGAGAATTTAGACATTTTTTGATGTCCTTTTCTACAACTTGAGGAAACTCTGTATGTGTGTGCTTAATTTTGATAAATATGATACTTCGTTATTTTAATTCTCTTTTCTTAGATGTAAGGTCTAGATATGCCTTTTTCTTCATCTTCCTTTAAATACTATTAAAAATTCTGTTGGAATATTTCTAACTTTATTTTTTTATTATTATTAATTTTTCCCCGGTACGCGGGCCTCTCACTGTTGTGGCCCCTCCCGTTGCGGAGCACAGGCTCCGGACGCGCAGGCTCAGCGACCATGGCTCACGGGTCCAGCCCCTCCGCGGCATGTGGGATCTTCCCGGACCGGGGCACGAACCCGCGTCCCCTGCATCAGCAGGCGGACTCTCAACCACTGTGCCACCAGGGAAGCCCCCTAACTTTATATTTGATATAACTCGATTTATATCACTGCTCTCAAGTTAGGAATTTCAAACTTTCATTATTCTAAAATCATTTTTCATCTTTCCTGAATTCATCACCAGCTGAATTTACCTGGACTCCAGGGTAAATCCACCTTCTCAAGACAGAAAGACCTGCCTTCGGGTCTCCTGGGTACGTTTCACGCCTCCCACTTGTATTTCCCATACTCCATCCCTAGGTACTCACTGTTATTTCAGCGATTTGAGTTCCACAAGCTGGGAATGCTTAGTACTCTGAGGCAGTGGTCACCAAATGATTTGGTTTAGTCACCCCAAAAGAAGAACTTGGAGAAACGGCCTACCCCCTAAGATAGTTCAAATTTCACATCCAAACGCTTTCATCATATGAGTGAAATATGCAAACAGGCATCATTTCCAGAATATCATATGTATTTACATTTAAAAATAAAACAGTCTGTCATTCTTTTTAATGATCTAAAGGAATCTGATACCATAGTGACTCAATATCTGCTATCAACCATTTAAGAAATACACAAACTATCCTTTAAGAGTTAGAAATTATATATATATATATATATATATTTTTTTTTTTTTTTCCTATTTGAACTTGCATTTTCATTCCACTTCTGGAACAGAATTTTCTCTGCGTCTAGTATATTTTATGATTGAATGTCTTCTGTTGAGCAGCCTTTAATGCTTCTTTGTAAAAAAAAATGATACATACTTAAATCTAAAATTTTTAAAAATTTATTGTGATCATAAGGCTTGTTAAAAAATTTATTCTGACTGAGGCTACTATTAAAAGTCCTATTAATATGCAATTGATCAACTCAGCATAGCATATAGTATAAATTTCAATAAGTAATTATTAAACATATCAAATGTTATTGGAAATACATCTTTTGGTAAAATGGATGGAGAGTTTTATAGTCGATTTGAAATGCATAATGAGTATGGCTGACTATGACCTTGTGGGAAATGTGGCAGTCTGCATCTATTTTAAAATAGATGTAAATGCTGAGAGAACTTGTCGACATCAATGAATAGGTAAAAGGAGTTTCATGATAGAAATTCTCTGAAATACTTCTGAGTTATATGTCAAAACTCTTAGTGACCTAAAATTTCAAGAAATGAATTATCTGTCAGCTGCCAGCTCTATTAATTCCTCCTTTAGTTTTGCTAAAAGCAAAGGTTTGGGAAATACCTGAATTGAAAATTGAAAAAGGAGTGGGTACCTATTCATTAGCGTAATTCACATTCTCAGAGTGACCTGGGTATTTCCAATTACGCTTTGGGCAGGGCTGGGCTTCATACCCCAGAGCAATATGCCAAAGTAAGATATACGTCTTTTTTTTCTGTTAAAGGGAGAAGGTGATTGTGATAGAAAAGGAAAGAAAGGAGAACCTGCATTCTCAGGGTCATTTTTAGGAAAAAGTACATATGGGATGGAGATTCCTTTAAAACAATGGTTGGTTGCATATCCCTTGAAAAGCCCAGAGACCTGAGTCCCCACCTGAAGGTGGTTGAGCTCAGGCAACATGATGGCATATTGTAGTCCATGAACTTCAGTGTGTAAGCAGAAGTCCTGGCTATGGGGTAAGGAGAGGCTGTTAGACAAGTCTGTGGCCAGTCTCTTTCTCCTCGTATTCCTCATTCCCTATTAAAATTCAGTATGCCTGGGAGGTAGCCCAGGAACCTGCATTTTAGACTAGACTCCCTGAAGATTTTGTTGCAAGTCACAGACAAGTCATCCTTTGAGAAACACCGGCTCGCAGGAAAGAGGATGGACCATGACCTTAGCCAAGAATCTTCACCCTCTTACCTACTACTTATGCAGATCCTGGGCCAATAGGTGAACCTCTCTAGATCTCGGTGTCTTCAGGTAGCTTTTTGGGGAAGTGACCCTATGAAGCAGGAGTAAGGGACGGGGGAGAGGGAGGGCATAAGGATGCTTTATTGAGTTGGCCACTGTGGATGACCAGTGTTGCATTCTACTGGGACTTTCTGAGGAGCCCTATGAGAGGTGTTTCATGACCACCCACCTGAGGTCAAAACACAGAAGCATTCTGTCCCCCTTGAGTGTTCACTGCCCACACTTGCAGGGTGTACAGGTGAGAGCACCTGGCAGGCTCCCAGCAGTGATCCACATCATGGGAAAGGATGGAGGAGCCCCAGAGGCAAAAGTAAGTATGATTGCTCAGTAACTTCCCTCCACCCAACATCCCAGTATGTAAATGGTCTGGGGAGGAGATTTGGCATCTTTTAGAGTACTTTAGTGTTCTCACTCTTTTTTTTTTTTTCTTTTTTTGGCAGTATGCGGGCCTGTCACTGTTGCGGCCTCTCCCGTTGCGGAGCACAGGCTCCGGACGCGCAGACTCAGCGGCCATGGCTCATGGACCCAGCCGCTCTGCGGCATGTGGGATCTTCCTGGACCGGGACACGAACCCGTGTCCCCTGCATCAGCAGGCGGACTCTCAACCACTGCGCCACCAGGGAAGCCCTAGTGTTCTCTTTATAAAAATAATGTCTATTCCCATCTTGACTTTCAGTTCCCTCTGGCAAATTTTCATTCTACTCTTTACAATCAGAAGATCTTTCTCCCTACAAGAGAAGAGCAATATGGCACCTAAATGGTCCCCATCACACCACGAGCACTGAAGGCTGGTCACTTTACTTCTTGCTTATCTTCTTGTTTTCTTTGTAATTCTAAAAGCTCTTAGTTGACCTTAACATTGATTAGGATCCAGTGCTTCCTTCAATTCTTTGCTGCTCCTTCTAGCCTCCGCTCAAGTATCACCTTCTTATTTTGAACAGCCCTGTCCATTTAAAATTGCAAATCACACCCTCCCTCACTCGTGATTCTCCTTCCTCTCTTCTACTTAAAGAAATAGCACTTAGCGTCTCATAACACGCTGAGATTTGCTTACTATTTATGGTTATATTTAAGTTCCACAGGACAGAGGACTTTAACTTTTGGGTTCACTAATGTATCTCCAGTAACTAGAACAGTGTCTGACACTTAGTAGGTGCTCAATAAACATGTGTTGATTGAATGAATACATTGTGAATAGTTCTGGCACATTCCTTAGTAAATAAAAGCAGGGTTTGACTTTCGACAAGCATGTTGGAATTTTCTATGGATTGAAGCTCAATGAATGTGGTCACTGTAATCAATGCCGAGGCCTTAGTTGAACTGATAACTCGCCTTGAGAAGAAAGGTTTAAAGAGATGCACAGTGAGTATTATTTTTGACTGCTCACCATCAGGAAGAGATAGAGAGCTAACATAGGCAGCTGGCTCCCTTCCCAGTCCAAACTTGAAGGTGCCAAAAAGGGAAGAGGAAACTGTACAGTTTTGGAGAAGGAAGATAAATCCCACGAGGACCCCTGGGGACTCAGATGGAGTGGTGACTTGTTTTCGGGAGAAAATAGCAGTAAAGCAGTGAAGGAGCAGATGGTGGGCTGGGCTGGGGGAGGAATAGGTCGGGCAAGAGATATTAATTGCACTCTCGTCCTCGTGGCGCAGCCCTGGGCTGGCCATTGCTCTCCCCGTCACCAACGTGGCACAGAACAACAGCAGTAACACCCCAGCACCCTGGGGGTGAGGGTGGGAGACTGACAGCGGAAGAGCAAAGAGCCCTCCTGTGACCGGTGTGGGCATTCTGCCTCGCCCCTTCACCCTCTGCAGGCTGGGTGATTGAGATAAAGGGGGAAGTCTCTCTGAAGACAGTGAGCATGGGATTTTTGTTTAGGCTATATCGAATCTGAACACGTGGACCACACTGAATTTGGCTGAGATGAGAGAAATATGATTTCCCCTCTGATGTGCTCTGTGAACTCAGCTAATGAGAGCTATCATTTATTGAGCACCTACTCTGTACCTCCTACTTGCTATTCACCACCCAATTTAATCCCACCAAAAGCTTTGCAAAATAGGTGGCAATCTCCCACTTTTCCATGGGCAATCCTGAGGCTTCGAATGGTTGACGACATCGTGAGTGTACCCAGAGGCGCTTAAAAACGGCTAAAAGGGTAAATTTTATGTTGTGTATAATTTTACCACAACTTAAAAACTCATACCTCACATGAAATTAGCCATTTAACTACATTTAAAAAAAATGGTGGTAGGTGTCAGAAAAAGGGCTTGATCCCAGGCCAGTGAGAAAGACCTTGCTTTTCCTCCTGCAAGTAGTTTGCATTTTCCCCTGCCCGACACAGGTTAACTTCTACAGTGCAAAAAAAAAAAAAAATCACCTCAAAACTCAATGGCTTATTATCTTTCCATGGAATGCAGGAGCGGGTCAGTGGGTTGCTCTGGCCTGAGGTCTCTTGTGTGGCTCATTTGGATGTTAGCCAGGGCCGCAGTCATCTCAAGGCTTGCCTGGGCTGGAGCATCTATTTCCAGGATGGTACATTCTCCTGGCCAGCAAGTTGGTGTTGGCTGTTGGTGGGACGCCTCCGTTCCTCTCTCTACGGGCCCCTCCGCAGGGCTGCTGAGGACTTTAAACAGCATAATCTCTGTCCCTCAGAAAAAGAGAGCCAGGCAGGGGGTGTACTCTCTTAAAGACTTACCCGTGGAAATGACAGAGCATCACGTTTGCCATGTTAGATGCTAGGCACTACTTTTGGTCCACATTCAAAGGAGGAAGAATTAGTCTCCAGCGTTAGAAGAGAGGAGTGCCAAAGAATTTGTACATTTTTTAAAAATTCAATATGGCTTTCCAGTATTTTTTAAATTGTAGCAAAAAAAGCAGATCTAGCTTCAGACATAAGATGCTGTAGGTCATGACCCGACGTAGAAGCTTAGTATACAACACAGTATTTTTTTGCCATGTTCTATATATTTGCCCCTAAACAAATGTATATTCAAAGCTGCCGTTTTAAACAACAGCTATATTTTTAAGTGATCAAAACATGAAGCAGATGTCAGTATATATAAATTATATATATAATATATATAAATTATATATATATAATATATATATATAAATTATATATATAATATATATATATAAATTATATATATATATATATATATATATGTATATATATATATATATATATGTCATGGAGCCTTCGCCTTTTTCTATTTGCTGTGTCCTGTCCTGCTGGGCTCGTTTCCAATTGTCTCTCTGCACATGGAGCAGATGGCTTCTGGCCGGGCCTACCCACCCGCCTCAGCCTTTCCCTCCCGGAGGGCTCTGACTGGCCTGGTCGAGTCACGTGGTCATCTCCCAACCAATCACTGTGGCTCAGAGGGCTTTGGTTTGCCAGCTGGGGTCATGTGCTCACTCCTGGGATCAAGGAGGTGAGTTCAGACTCTTCCAAATCAAAGGGATTAAATGGGATTACAGTGAGATGGGGAGCTCGACTCCCCAGGGAGGGTATGCAGGTCAGATAAAACTGTGCACCCCAAGGTTCTGACTTCTCTCGTATGTGCCCGCCAGCACCTCCTAGAAGAGGAAGAGAGGAGAGAGGACAGTCAGCTTGGCTGCATCTCTCTCAATGAGTTTTTGTCTTTGCTTTGGGGAAAGGGTGACGTCACAGGCTACTAGGTCTCGTAAGGGTCCCTTACAAGAGCTCCCGAGGCCTCTTCCCCAGGGCGGTTTTCACCTCATCAGAGGATGAAACACTAAGGACACATTGCCACTCAAAGGCGATCATTCTTTCAGGTTGCAGATGTTATCAGCTCCCTTTCTTACTAAGCGCTCTTCAAGGACGGAACCGATTGTTTTTATTTTTAAAAAACAAAACCCACAGCTGCCCAGCTGTACTGAATGGGGTCATCTCGGAGGGTTTTGACAGGGGAAGCCAGCAGGCTGGCATTCACTTCTCCCGCATTACCCACCAGAGAGGTTGTGTTTGCAGGCATGCTGACCCTAAATCCACACGCGGCAGCTGCTCATCACACAGCTGCCACATCACCAGGGCGGGAAGAGCGTCCTTGATGAATTTGCTAACCGCCTCGCCAGACCTTCGGAGAGCAGATTAGACCCTGCAAAGTGCGGCATAATCCAGAGCTGTGATCTGAGCCAGGATCTTGTCACAGTCACATGCAGCTGTTGCATTCAGAAATACATTATGTTTTTCCCTTCTAAACAGGCTCTGTTCATTTCGACTGCTTCATTTACAGCCTTTTTCTACCACTTTGGCGGTTGGGTATAATAACGTAACTGTTGAACTATCTGCTGTTAACAACCTTTTTTTGTGACATTCTTTGGATGTTACAGGCACTTTTGAAGAAAGAAATGTTTCCCCTTTCTGTAGTTTTGTCAATCATGATTTTCTTTTTCATAGCATCTCATGTTTCCTCGCGTGGTTTAAAATCCCCAGTATAAACAGAATGAAACTACCTGCTGATACGAAAACCCCTAGATGACTTTATAACATGGCCAGCTCTTTTCGTTATGATGGTGTTTAAAAGAAAAAGGACTTCTGTCTTGAAGTGCTACTGTCTGAGATACTGAGACCACCCTAGCACTGGTGGGGGCTTTTTGTGTTTGTAGCTATGAATTAATTCAATTTTTTTTTCTTGTAATAAAAATAGAGAAGATTTCCAGCGTCTGAACTCTAGAGTGATTGCGATGTTCCATTTATCTTTAGCAAGTTTATCCACACAATGCAGTGAGTGTCTATTAAGCACCTACTGTGTCTAAGTCTTTGTGTCCCATTCAAGGGGGAATTCAAGGATGAATTGTTCACCTTCTGCCCTCTGGGAGCTTGCTACCCAATGAGAGAGTCAGACAGGGTAACAGCTGTCTCTACAGAAGAGCACAACATGAATATATTATACAACACGTTATTAATGGTAACTTTAAATAGGGTATAATCTATAAAAATATTGAATCACTGTGTTGTACACCTGAAACTAATATAATATTATAAATCAACTATATTTTAATTAAAAAGAATAAAGGAAAACAGAACACTTGGAGGGTGATCGAGTAGAGAGATGCCCGCTGCCCCACAGACCAGGACACTGGGGGGGGCCCCACGGAGGGGTAGCATCCCCTGGGCCTTAGAGAGTGAGCGGATTAGATGTCAACGCATGAAATGGGTGGTCGGAGGCCCAGCCACAGCATCAGGCTGTGGGTGTTTTCAGGTAATGATGAGTGGTCAGGAATATGCAGCCAACAGTGGTGGTGAGAAGGCTTGATCGCTGGGGCCAGACTTTGGGAGAACCTGATGCACCAGCCCAGGAGGATGAAGAGTTTTCCGAAGGCGGGGGATTGCCCGGGCTCACCTGAGCTTCGATTTTCTTCTTGGAAAAATCTGATCTAGAATATCCTTCACTTGATGTCCTCCTTCTTAGGAGGTGCACACCAAGGAATTTGGGAGTGAGTCTCACGATGTCTGCAATTTATTCTCAAATAGTCCAGCAGAAAAGGTCACACGCGTACACACGCACACAGAGAAAGAAGAAACACATGAACAAATGTCAAGTCTAGAGGAAGAATATATGGGTGTTCACTGCACTGTTCTTTTAACTTTTCTGACAATTTGTAAGTTCTCACAATACAGATTGTGAATAACAAAGAATGGCTCTGTTCTACCAGAGGGCGTAGACCAGTTAGTAATATCTGGGTTTTGGAATTTAGTTCTGGTAGCCAACATTCTGTTCTAATAAACAGTCCCAGCTTCACCATCTGCGAGCCACGGGGCCACAGACAAGACACTAAAGCCCCTTGAGCATCAGCTTTGGAGTCTATGCAAAGGTTGCAAGGACAGGACCTGCTGGCCCCCAGGGCTGAGGGAAGATTAAGGGAGAGACTCCAAATCTGAAGTATGGAGCGTGAGGCCTGACGCAGACTGCATGCAGCTCAGGAAATGGAGCTGATTTTTGTTATTATTAGAACTACTGTTACTAAACATTATGCTGACATCTTCCAAGTCCTATTTCTGCCCAGCGTCCATGATGGGTGTTATAGGCTCAGAGCAGCATCCCAGCGACTCTGCTGATACCACATCCTCCAGTAAGTGCTGAGTTATAACGCTCACCACATCCTGCACTGGAAAAAATGGTCTGTCTGTCCAACCTGATGTGCGGAAAGGACCTCCCAAATTGCACTGGTGAGCAGATTGCGAACATTCAGATCAAATGTCAATGTCGTCAGTGGGGTAGTCATTTGGTTTAAATTAAAAAAATATTCAAATAAGGTGAGAAAATGGTACTATTCTTTCAACTGCATCTGCAGCCCCACTGTCCTTTTTACTATTTATTGTTTCTAAACAAATCAAACATTTCGGTGTGACAATAAATCGTCACAAACGTGACATGATTGATTTGAAGATGGCCAGAAAAATCTCAAGGATCATCTTTTCCCTGGTGCATTCTGGTCTTTTCCTCGTCCCTCTTGTCCCTATAAAATGGCTTTACTCTGATCCAGGAGGCATTCTGCATTTAAAATAGAATATTTAAGGGCTTCCCTGGTGGCGCAGTGGTTGAGAGTCCGCCTGCCGATGCAGGGAACATGGGTTCGTGCCCCGGTCCGGGAAGATCCCACATGCCGCGGAGCGGCTGGTCCCGTGAGCCATGGCCGCTGAGCCTGCGCGTCCGGAGCCTGTGCTCTGCAACGGGAGAGGCCATAACAGTGAGAGGCCCATGTACCGCAAAAAAAAAAAAAAAAAAATAGAACATTTAAGAGCGCTCGCTCAGCTAATCAAAAGTAAGCTCAAGGGACTTTCCTGGTGGCACAGTGGTTAAGAATCTGCCTGCCAATGCAGGGGACACGGGTTTGATCCCTGGTCTGGGAAGATCCCACATGCTGCAGAGCAACTAAGCCCATGCACCACAGCTACTGAGCCTGTGCTCTAGAGCCCACAAGCTACAACTACTGAGCCTGTGAGCCTCAACTACTGAAGTTGGCGCGCCTAGAGCCTGTGCTCTGCAACAAGAGTAGCCTCCGCTCGCCGCAACTAGAGAAAGCCCGCGTGCAGCAACAAAGATCCAATGCAGCCAAAAAAAATAAATAAAATAAATTTTTTCAAAAAGGTAAGCTCAAAAATTCTGCATTGAAGCCGTGTGTGTCTTTGTTTTATGTTTGCAAGTGTTCGTAAACATACATGTGTACAGATACCCAAAATACTAAGCAAAATAAAATAAGAGTGACTCAGAGCATATGTTAATACCTGTATGACTGCAATGCTCCACTAAAATGCAATTTAAGCTATGAAGGTAACGAAATAATATAACTAGCCAAGTAAAACCACTTCAGCACAGCTATACGTGAATTCTAGGCCACCACAAGTCCTTCTCCATTATCTCTACTTTTAAGTAGATTTTATTTTTTAGAGCAATTTCACATTTATAGAAACATTGGGGGGATGGGATAGACAGTTACCTGGTACCTCACACCAACTTCCTCTATTATTACATCTTTACATTATTATGTACATTTGTTATAGTTCACAAACCAATATTGATATGTTATTAACTAAAGCCCGTACTTTATTCAGATCTCCTTTGTTTTTACCTAATGTCCTTTTTCGGCTCCAGAATCCCAACCGGAGCCCTACTTACACTCAGTTGTCATGTCCTCTTAGGTTCCTCTTGGCCGTGGCAGTTTCTCAGATGTCCCTTGTTTTTGGTGACCTCGAGCTTTGAGGTCTCCTCATCTTGTCATTGGCTTCATTTCTCAGCCTTCCTATTTCCAACCACTTTGCCTTGTAAAACTAGAAGCCTTCAACATTGCTCACATGCTTTGGATGGCCTTGTATTATCATGTCAGAGCAATTGTGATTGGCTCGTAGTTATACTTTAAAAATGTGCTCATGTTTAATAATAGGTTAGGGCATTTGCATTCAAAATTGTTTTCTGGTAATTAGATAATTTTGAGATGTGTCAGAGACCCCCAATTTTCATTTTATTTGAAATTACAGTTTACCACAATTATAAACATAATCCGTTCCCATTGGCTCAGTCTGGTACTGATTATGCATTATGGGCATAATTACAGCTATCCTGTACTCATGCCCCACCTCACTCTGTAAAAACATAACAATCGCCAGAAAACTAGAGTTGGAGGGAAATTGTTAGAGGGAGGAGCTGATGGACGGCATCCCATCCTTCCGTCTCCTTGCTTCCAGGTCATAAAATCCTAAATCACAAAAGCCTCTGTCAAGAGCCTTTTGCCCTAAACACAGCTGCCAGGTCTTTGAGAGTCCATGGACCTGCCTCTTCCCTGACTTAAAAAGATACCCAAGCTCTCTGTACCAAGCACTTGGCATGAACAGCACAAACACTCATCCTTGCCTCATGGACCAGTCTGTCTAGGGACACAGAGTGGATAAACCACTCAAGGCTTGTTCTGCCCTGTGTGTGTGTGTATAATTACATCACTGTGCTCTGCACCTGAAACCAACCCAACACTGTAAATCAGCTATACTCCGATATAAAATCAACGTTAAAAAAAAGACATGGTGTCCCCTTAAGTTGGGAGAGTCCCAAGTCTTGCCGTGTTCCCACTCTTTTTTTGCCTTCTCCAGTCTCTCTGATGCTAACCTGCCACCCATGTGGAGTCTGTGCTGCTGCATTACTCGGAACCCTGCTTGTGACTCACCCCAGCCTGCCTGTTCACGGGCCAGCCCCCTTCCGTCCATCTCGATGCCCAGTTTGGACTTGCCTGAGATTTCTTAGCTCTGACAGCTGCCCACTTTGTTAGCCAGGCCCTGCTGCCTGGTCTGTGAGACACTGCATAGTATTCATGGCAGGTTAGACAATGTAGAAGAAAAGAGTGGCTGAACACATAGTAAACACAACTGCCCAAAATAAAACATAGAGAGAAAAAGACCTAAAATAATTAATAGAAAATTAGTGGGCTGTAGGAAAAATTCAAGTGACCTACTGTATGTGTAATTGGAGTCTGCAAAAGAATAGAAAGAAGGGGAAGACAGAAAAAAAATCTGAAAAAAATAATAGAATTTTCTAAATTTTCCTACAAAGTTGATTCCACGGCCAAGAATATTACCAGAGATAAAGAAAGTCATTTCCTAATGCTGTAAGGGTCAATTCATCAGGGATGCATAACAATCCTAATAAGACAGTTTCAAAATATATGAAGCAAAAACCTGGTAGAACTGAAAAGAGAAATAGACAAGTTCACAGTTGTCAGAGATTTCAACCCTCCTTTTCAATAACTGACAGAATGAGTCCACAAAAAACTGGTGAGGAAATCTGAAACTTACTTTGATACTAACGTCGCCAATACAGATACAGTTTTCTTTTGATCAGTGTAAACATATCTTTTACCATCTTATTAGTGTTAACCTATTTCTGTCTTTATGTTTAAAATGCATATGTTATATGCAGCATACAGTTAAGTAGAGTCTTATATAGTCTAATCAACCACATTGACGTAATCCACAATTTTTGGATACTCCACCAAACATAAGAGAATACACATTTTTTTAAGTACACACAGAATGTTTACCCAGATTAACCAAATTCTGAGCTTTAAAATATGTCTTTAAAGGGACTTGATTTGTTCAAAGTATGTTATTTGGCTACAGTGGAATTAAATTAGAAATCTAAAACAGAGAGAGCGCAGGTAATTCCCAATTATTTGGAAACTAAATAATATACTTTATAATAATCAGTGGATTAAAGAAGAAATCAAAAGGGAAAGAGAAAGTATTTTTAAACAGTAGTTCAAAACAGAAACACAGTATTTTGAACATGTATTAATATATCTGAAAACATAATGTGCCAGAGATTGTGTGATGCAACTAATATAATACTTGAGGGAAATTTATGGCACTAAATATCTACACAAGAAAAGAAGAAAGATTACAGTTTATGACCTCAGATTCCCCCTTAAGAATTTAAGTTTAAGAAGTAGAGCTACTCACACCCAAAGTAAGCAGAAGGAAGTAGATAATAAAAATCAGAGTGGAAAACAATGAAATGTAAAACAGGAAATCAGAAGGGAAAATCAATGAAACCTAAAACTGTTTATTTGAGAAAATCAAAAAAGTTGATAAGCTTCTAGCCAGGCTGAAAGAAAAAAAGAGAGCAGATACAAATTATCTATATCAGGATTGAAATAGATGACAACACAACAGATTTTACAGATATTTAAAAATAAGGGAATATTGGGAATTCCCCGGCGGTCCAGTGTTAGGACTCCGCGTTTCCACGACAGGGAGCAGAAGTTCAGTCCTTGGTTAGGAAATTAAGATCCCGCATGCCGCGCGGTGAAGCCAAAAAGGAAAAAAAAAAAAAATTAGGGAATATTATGAACAACTTTATGCCAATAAATTCAATAACTTGGGTAAAATGGACAAATATCTTGAAAGGCACAAAAACTACCAAAGCTCACTCAAAAAAGAAGTCAAATTTGTAGTTAAAAATCCTTCCAGAGAGAAAACTCCAAATGACATCACTGATGATTTCAGGAAGAAATAATGCTAATTATACTAAAACTCTCCCAGAAAATTATATAGGAAAGAATATTCCTCAATTCATTCCATGAAGCTAGCTGTACCCCGATACCAAAACTATACTAAGATATCACAAGAATAGAAATCTACATACCAGTATCCCTCATAAAACTATATGCCAGAAATAATGCATTATGAGGAAATGGGGTTTTTATCCCAGAAATGCAATGTTGATTTAACACTGGAAAATCTGTCAATGTAATTCAACACATTATCAGACTATGAAAGAAAAAATAATACCATATGATCATCTCAACAGATGCAGAAAAAGCATATGACAAAAATGTAACATCTGTTCCTTTTTTTTTTTTTTTAATTCTCAGTAATCTAGGAAAAGAAGGAAGTTTATAATCTAGGAAGTTTATCTTCCTCAATCTGCTAAACACTACTTAATATTGAAAGACTGAATTCTTTCTGCCTACGAAGAAAGAACTCAGCACTTTTATTCAACATTTCTCTGGAATGTTGAATAAAACATGTGCCGTAAAGCAAAAATAAATAAAAGTTATCCGGATTGAAAATGAAAGTGTGAAAACTACCTTGATTCATGGACAGTATGAGCATCTATGCTATATTATCGACAAAAATCTACTGGAACTAACAAGTGAGTATCAAGTTTCAGGATACAAGATTAATATACAGAAATCAATTGTAATTCTAATCAGTAGCCATGAAAACTTGAAGGTAAAAATAATATCATTTACAATAGCATCAAAAACATGTAACATACTTAGGGGTAAATCTGTCAAAGGGAGTTCAAGACCAGTACACTGAAAACTGTAAAAGTGAGAGACGTTAAAAGGACCCAAATAGTGGAGAGATAGGCCATGTTCGTGGACTGGAGGACTCAGTGTTGTTATGTTGTAACTCACCCCGAATAGATCTATAGATTCAACACAATTCCAGTCAAAATTCAAGCAGGAATTTTTTTTTTGGTATAAATTAACAAGTTTATTCTACAATTCATATGGAAATGCGAGCTGCTTTCTTTATAATACTCCAAAACTTGAAATAACCCAAATGTTCCTCAACAGGTGAATGGATAAGCAAATCAATGGAACTCAGCAATCAAAAGGAATGGAACGCTTACAGCAAAATAGATGAGTCCCAACTTAATTATGCTGAGTGAGGCACACAAAAAAGAAAAGTGCATGCAGTCTGATGTCATTCATACAAAATTCTAGAAAATGCAAACATTCTGTCATGACAGGAAGGAGATCAGAAGTGGCCTGAGGACAGGAGTAGGAGACAAAGGAAGGGGTGGAGGGGCAGAATTACAAGACACTAGAAAACTTGTGAAATGCCCAAGGTCGCGAGGCCCCTCCACAAGACCACCAGAGTCGAGAGTCAAAGCCAAACGGCAAGGGTCATTTATTGCAGGTTCGAACCTGGACCTCCGCGCACTCCTTGTTCGTGACGCTAAGAGGCCCTGGCGGAGTTTAGTACAGCTCTTTTATAGACCGGTACAAATATAGTCGCCGATTGGTTGACTTTTAAACAAAGACACTAGTCGCCGATTGGTTGACTTTTAAACAGAGACACTAGTCGCCGATTGGTTGACTTTTAAACAAAGACGCTAGTCGCCGATTGGTTGACTTTTAAACAGAGACACTAGTCGCCGTCTGATTGGTTGGACGGTTGCGGGGGGGGGGTCAGCAGGCGTAATTACAGAAGCGAGAGCGGCTGGTTAAGTTTCGGTTTCCTGAGGTTTTGTTTCTTAATTAGAAATACTTAAGGCGGGGCCATGGTCGCAAAAAGAAATAGTGCAAACAGGAGGACTGATACAACCCTAGCAGTGCTGCGGCCTCCACCAGCCCAACGGCAGGGCGTCGGGAGGCTGTGCGCCCAACTTCAGGCGGCGCTCCCAAATGTGGCAAGCCCAGCGCCGCGCCCTGGAATGGTCCTTTTTTCGGCCCTCCCCCTCCGGAAAGAACAGAAAAGAAATTCCAGGAAAAGCACAAATTGAATGCAGGGCGTCAACTCAGTCCTATTCTCACCAAACTAGAACATAGCCCCCTCATTCCCCCCTTTCTCATGAACCAGAGGAGCCAATCTTGGGTCCTCAAGGCTCCGTTTCTTCAATTTCTGAGGCCTCGCAGGGCTGATATTGTGTTCTTAATATCATTAGCTGGACTGTATTTATTCTTTCGCGAACAAAATTCATGACTTTACTGAGTATACAGGGGCCTATAGTGAGAAGGAGAAGGAGGCATAGTAGAGGGCCCAGGATGGGGAGGAGGAAGGGGAGCATCCCATGAAAACCTGACCAAAGGGGATTATCCGCTAATTCTTGCCGGCGGCGAGCTAGGTCTTCCTGGAGCTGGTGGATCTTATTTCTTACAATGCCTGATTTATTTGCATAGAAACAACACTTTTCTTTTAGGGCGAGGCATATCCCACCCTGTTCAGCTGTCAGTAAGTCTAAGCCCCTCCTATTCTGTAGGACCACCTCGGCCAGCGAATCTAATTGGTCCTGTAAGTCCTGAATGGTCCCAGAGAGAGTTTCTACATCTTCTATTAATTGCCTAGACAGCTGACTATAGGAGTGAAGGGAGACCCCAAGACCTGTACTCCCTGTGGCCACAGCTCCTGTAATTCCTAATCCTACCAGGAGGGGTAGGACTGTAATGGCTCGTTTGGTTCTGCCTGCCCAGAGGTCAAAGCTGGGAATGGGCAACGGGGTGTCTCCCGAGATCAGGTCTACATTGGGGAGAAGGGTGGCCAGGGTGCAGACCCCTGTCCAATTCGGGGGTAAATAGGTGTATGCTAGGTTACTTCCACAGACAAAGACAGTGGTATTAGGACTACAGAGGGAGGAGTTCACGGGGATATATTGACTACATCCAGTGGATGAAAGGATTCCCAAGTCAATACTGGCGTTAGAGAGGGAATCGTTCTTGACAAAGCATGAGGTATTAAAGGTGGTTGAAAATTTTGAAAATTGTATGGGGAACGGCTCGGGGAGTGAAGTAGGGTTACATCGTTCGCTGATATTTAAATTGGCGAAGGTGGGGATGGCTATAGGGCGGGGCGGTCCTTGAGGAAGGCAGAGCCAGCAATCCTGTGCTAAGTTGGGGTTGGTGGTATTCAAAAGCGCAAAAGTAGCTTCTAGTATGGACATGGTCTGGGAGTCCAATTCAGAGGGATCGACCTTAGGGAGAATTAGGGGGTGGTAGCTGAGCTGTGGGTACAGATGCCGATAGGCCTCTTCTATTTGTCTTCGGGTTTCTATCTGGCGCACTGCGTCCTGGGGCCCCCCACCGTCTGACATATGTGTGGGGGCCCTGGTATTCCAGCATACCGGGGTCCCGGGGGTGCCAGTGCATCCAGCCTGAAGGTATTTATTATCATCACTAATGGTGGGGCTTTTATTATTCTGTAGTATGGCTGTGAAATAAGTCTTGTTATTGGCCCCTATACATTGCTGGTAAGAGGAATAGCACATGCTATGCATTGATTCCTGGAAGGTAGAACAGGGGCAAGTAGCTCGAGGGGGAAGTGGCTTAGGCTTATGGTAGCATTGCCAGTTTTGAGAGGCCCCGGTAACCCTATATTCCTGAACAAGATACGCAGTTATGCCCCCGCAGTCCTGCATATGAGTATACCCTCGGGGAACAACAGGAGTCTCCATAGTACCTCCCCTGCACTCGCACGGTGCACCATATAGTAGTTGTATTAAAGTATTCTTATTGGGGGGAGGGCCGAATCCTCCCCTCGTGGCCCGAGGGTTGAGGGTTAGGACTATCATTAGGGCTATCAGCAGTACCTTGGTCATCATGGGGGAGGGTACGGCGCAAAGTCAGTTTGAGGGGATTGTTCTTACTCCGGTCAACAGTCCAGGTGACGTCAGCTTTAGTGGACTTGATGAGGTCAGAAAATGGGTCCACCGGCTTGACGTGCGTGTGATGGATCCAGGCAGCTATGCTGTCCACCTTAATGGCTGTCGGCGTTGTCAGGATGATCTGGTAAGGTCCTTTCCACCTGGGTTCTAGGGTCTCTTGTCGATGGCGTTTGACAAGGACCCAGTCACCTGGCCGGAGCTGGTGTGGAGTAGGTGGGGGTCCTGTTGCATATAGCTCTTTTAGTTTGGGCCAGATTGTCTCGTGTATCCGCTGTAAGGCTTGGAGGGAAGACAGGAGATTATTTTCTGGGTCCAATTGGATAAGGTTAGTCTTTAGATTAGGGATGATAGGAGGAGGCCTACCATGCATTATTTCATAGGGAGTAAATCCTAGCTTATAGGGGGAATTTCGCACCCTAAACAGAGCGTAGGGGAGTAGGACTACCCAGTTAGCGCCAGTCTCCATGGTCAATTTAGTCAAGGTCTCTTTTAGTGTTCTATTCATCCTTTCTACCTGTCCTGAACTCTGGGGGCGGTATGCACAATGTAATTTCCAATTAGCCCCAAGTATGGAAGCCAGATCCTGACTTACCTTAGAAACGAAGGCTGGCCCGTTGTCGGACCCTATCATAACTGGAAAGCCATACCTGGGCAGGATCTCTTCTAGTAGCTTCTTAGCTACTATTCGTGCAGTCTCATTCTTGGTTGGGAATGCCTCAGTCCAACCTGAAAAGGTATCTATAAACACCAGTAAATATTTATACCCATATTTGCCAGGCTTTACCTCCGTGAAGTCCACTTCCCAGTAGGCTCCAGGCTGGTTTCCTCTCTCCCGGATGCCAGTGGTTGGCGGGTGGGTGCTGGCATTATGGAGTTGGCAGACTGCACAGTCAGCAACCAGTCGTTCAGTCTTCTCGGAGACATTTTTAATTTTAAGTCCAGTCTGCCTGATGAGATCCTGTAGCCGTCGGGCGCCCAAGTGGGTGCTACGGTGGATCCGTTCAAGGACCAGGGTTCCTAGTCTCTCAGGAAGGAGGATATTGTTTTTAGCGTCCCGCCACCATCCGTCTCTAACCTGGGTTAGAGGAAGCTTGCTCATCCATCTGATGTCATCCTCCGAGTAGTCGGGTTGGGGCGGTAGTTCCCGGGGGCCTGGATCCGGCAGTTGCAGGGGAAGTAATGGTATTGGAGTGTGTGCCGCCTTTCGAGCCGTCTGGTCTGCCAAATTGTTGCCTCGGGTGACTGGATTCGTGGGTTTTTGATGCCCCGGGCAGTGTACAATGGCTAGCTTTTTGGGTTCCCATATGGCCGCTAGCAAGGCCAGGATTTCCTCTTTGTTCTTGATGTCTTTGCCCTCTGCTGTGAGTAGTCCCCGCTCTCGGTATATTGCCCCATGTATATGTGCGGTAGCGAAAGCATACCGGCTGTCTGTGTATATGGTGGCTTTTTGGCCTTTGCTCATCTTGAGAGCTTGGGTCAGGGCAATTAATTCAGCTTTTTGGGCTGAGGTCCCTGGGGGGAGAGTCTCTGCCCATATCACCTCAGTTTCTGATGTTACTGCTGCCCCCGCATACCTCTGACCTTGCTGGACAAAGCTGCTGCCGTCAGTGAACCATGTGACTTGTGCATCCGGTAGGGGCTGGTCACGTAGGTCTTCCCGAACCCCATGGATCTGGGCCAGTACCTCTGCACAGTCATGGAGTGGGGAGTCCAAATCTGGGTCAGGTAATAGGGAGGCAGGGTTTAATGCCCGCGGCGGAGTGTAGCTGATTCTGAGGGGATTTAACAGTAGACCCTGGTAGTGGACCAATCGAGCATTGCTCATCCATCGGTCGGGAGGCTGTTTGAGAACCCCGTCGATGGCGTGGGGGGTGGTGACATGTAACTCCTGCCCCATAGTTAGTTTGTCAGCATCCTTTACCATTAGGGCCGTGGCGGCGATCATCCGGAGGCAAGGAGGCCAGCCGGCAGCCACTGGGTCCAATTTTTTTGATAGGTAAGCAACAGGCCGGGGCCAAGGACCGAGGGGCTGGGTCAACACGGCCTTAGCTATGCCTTTGCTTTCATCTACAAAGAGGTGGAAGGGCTTGGAGACATCAGGGAGACCCAGGGCGGGTGCGGACAGCAAGGCAGTTTTGATCTGCTGAAATGACTGCTCAGCCTCTTCTGTCCATTCAAAGGGCGTCTGCTCTTTGGTGGCTAGGTATAGCGGTTTGGCCATTTCAGCAAATTTGGGTATCCATAAACGGCAGAACCCAGCCGACCCCAAAAATTCCCTCACCTGTCGAGGCGTGGTGGGTCTGGGGATGCGGAGGACGGTTTCCTTCCGTGCATCTGTGAGCCATCGTTGCCCCCCTTTCAATAGGTATCCCAGGTAAGTTACCTCAGGCCTGCAGATCTGTGCTTTCTTGGCAGAGGCTCGGTATCCCAGGGTGCCGAGAGTCCGCAGGAGGTTTCTGGTTCCCTGCAGGCAGGCTTCAGCGGTCTCAGCAGCTATTAAGAGATCATCAACATACTGCAGAAGGGTTACATTGGGGTTTTGTCTCCGGTACTCACTGAGATCCTCGTGTAGGGCCTCATCAAACAAGGTAGGCGAGTTTTTGAATCCTTGGGGAAGTCTGGTCCAGGTGAGTTGTCCGTTTATACCTCTCTCGGGGTCTGACCATTCGAAGGCAAAGAGTTCTTGACTTTTGGGCGCCAAGGGTAAACTAAAAAAGGCATCTTTGAGGTCCAGCACAGTATACCATTGTTTTTCTGGACAAAGGGCGCTCAAAAGAGTGTATGGATTGGGCACAGTAGGATGGATGTCTATGACCCGTCTGTTAACTTCCCTCAGGTCCTGCACTGGGCGGTAGTCTTTACTGTTAGGTTTGCGGACTGGCAGCAGGGGTGTATTCCAGGCCGACTGGCAGGGACGCAGTATCCCCAGGTCAAGAAGCCGGCGAATATGAGGAGTGATACCAGTCTTGGCCTCTAGGGGCATGGGATACTGTCGGACACGTGCAGGATCTGCCCCCGGTTTGATCTCTATGAATAGGGCTGGGCGGTGTTTGGCTAGTCCCATCCCCCCTGTTTCTGCCCATGCTTCGGGGAACTGCTGAAGCCATAACTCTATATCTTGATTTTGGGAGGGTGGTTCCTGGTGAAGTCGGTACTCATCTTCCAAGTTCAGGGTGAGCACAGATATGGGTTGGTCGTGAGGGTCTGTTACGATTGGCCCCTCTGGCCGAAAATGAATTTGTGCTCCCATTTTAGTGAATAAGTCTCTCCCCAGTAAGGGGCAAGGGCTATCGGGAATGACCAGAAAGGTATGGGTTACCCTCCCCGTGCCCAAGTCCACAGTTCTCTGAGTGGTCCAAAGGTAACGTTTAACTCCCGTAGCTCCCTGGACCCAGGAGGATTTGTTAGAAATTTTCCCGTGGGGCTTAACCAAGACCGAATGCTGTGCCCCTGTATCCACCAGGAATTGGACTGGTTTCCCCTCCACTCGTAGGGTTACCCTGGGTTCGGGGAGGGGGTCCGAACCCCGTCCCCCCTACTTTGTATCATGTGTAAACAGGACTGGGGTGGCGTTCGGTTGCCATTGCCCCTGGTTGGGGCGCGGCTGCCTTTTCTTGGGGCATTCCCGAGCCCAGTGGCCCTTTTCCTTGCAATAGGCACATTGATCTCTATCCAATGGTCGCCTGGAAGGTCGAGTGGCTGGGGGGCCCTCTTGGTCTTTCTGAACAATGGCGGCCAAGACTTTAGTCATTTTCTCAGTGGCTTTAAGTTGTTTATCCTCTGGGGCGTCCCGGTTATTAAAGACGCGCTGGGCGATACGGAGTAAGTCCTGTATCTGTTTGCCCTCCAGATCTTCTAACTTCTGGAGTTTCTTTTTAATATCAGGGGCTGCCTGGTTAACGAAGGACATTACAATGGCGGCCTGATTTTCGGGGGCCTCTGGATCCATAGGGGTATACTGCCTAAAGGCTTCCATTAATCTTTCTAAATAAGAGGAGGGAGTTTCTGTTTTACCTTGTACGATTGAATATACCTTGGCCAAATTAGTGGGCTTGCGCGCGGCAGCCCGGAGACCCGCCATTAGAGTCTGGCGATAAATGAGCAGTCGTCCCCTACCTTCTCCGGTGTTATAGTCCCAATCATCCTGCGGGGGGCGAGTTAAGGGAAAGGCTGCATTGATGAGGTCAGGGTTAGCGGTGGGTTGACCATCATCTCCAGGAACCAGTTTTCTCGCCTCCAGCTGGATTCGCTCCCGTTCTTCGGTAGTGAATAGGATCCGGAGGAGCTGTTGGCAGTCATCCCAGGTGGGCCGATGAGTGAACATAACGCTATCTAGAAGAGCTATCAAGTCTTTAGGATTATCAGAAAAACGGGCATTCTGGGTTTTCCAATTATATAGGTCACTGGTAGAGAATGGCCAATACTGGAGTCGGGGGTTCCCTGTCTCATCGGGAGGGCCTATTTCTCGCAGGGGTAGGGCTATGGTAGAATCAGGATGGCGGAACCCTGGGTCGCGCTGAGTGCGTCCGCGAGTGCGCCCAGCCGGCCCCTGGGAATTATTTTCATTGGGCAGGGGGACCGGTAGTGCCTCTGCCTCTCGGTCCTCCGGTTCTGGCCTGGGTGGCCCTCCGGGAGGGGCTGCAGGAGGTTCTACCAAGGGGAGAGGAGCAGAGCCAGGAGCAGGAAGGGGGACTGGTCGTGGGGCCACAGGAGGAGATTGATATGGGGGGGGGTCTAGGAGAAGGAGGTCTTGGCTGTCAGAGAGTATGGGTGCAGTTCGGGTCTGAGGCTTGGGAGGTTTAGTTGGTCGGGCCGCAAGGATCTTATATGACCCTGATGACAAAAAGGGGGTCATCCAGGGAGGAGGGTTTTCTACCAGGTCCTGCCATACCAGGATGTAGGGGATCTGGTCCGGATGGCCTTCTTTTCCTGGCAAGAAAACTCTAGATTTAACTTTTAGGATTATAGGAAGACAAAAGGTACCCTCGGTGGGCCAGCCAACCCCGAAAGTTGGCCATTCAGAGCGGCAGAAGGTAATTAGTTTTCTTCTCCAGATATCCAGACTGAAGCTGTGTCCTCGGGACTTTACATCCCCGAAATTAGCGAGAAGGAGGGAGAGGGGGGTACTCTGTGCTTGGCCCATGTCTAGGTCCTGTAAGAGATTGATTAGAAAAGGTTACTCTGAAAACAAAAGTGATTAAGAGCAGTCCCAATAGCGGAGTCTGTAAAAGGAGGAAGGGGAGGTTATCGCGTGCGCGCTTCAGATGGGCTGCCAGCCCCAGATGGGTCGTGGTGGACGTCTCCAACCACACCCGACTAGGTGTCCTATAGCGCGTCCGCCAGGACTGTCCTAGTCCCCAAAACAGAAGGTACCCTGAGCCGGCTTACTTACCGATCGGTTGTCAGCGATGACCCGTTGACCTGATGTCTGGTGGGCTTGGGGGCATCCCGGACGAGCCCCCAAATGAAATGCCCAAGGTCGCGAGGCCCCTCCACAAGACCACCAGAGTCGAGAGTCAAAGCCAAACGGCAAGGGTCATTTATTGCAGGTTCGAACCTGGACCTCCGCGCACTCCTTGTTCGTGACGCTAAGAGGCCCTGGCGGAGTTTAGTACAGCTCTTTTATAGACCGGTACAAATATAGTCGCCGATTGGTTGACTTTTAAACAAAGACACTAGTCGCCGATTGGTTGACTTTTAAACAGAGACACTAGTCGCCGATTGGTTGACTTTTAAACAAAGACGCTAGTCGCCGATTGGTTGACTTTTAAACAGAGACACTAGTCGCCGTCTGATTGGTTGGACGGTTGCGGGGGGGGGGTCAGCAGGCGTAATTACAGAAGCGAGAGCGGCTGGTTAAGTTTCGGTTTCCTGAGGTTTTGTTTCTTAATTAGAAATACTTAAGGCGGGGCCATGGTCGCAAAAAGAAATAGTGCAAACAGGAGGACTGATACAACCCTAGCAGTGCTGCGGCCTCCACCAGCCCAACGGCAGGGCGTCGGGAGGCTGTGCGCCCAACTTCAGGCGGCGCTCCCAAATGTGGCAAGCCCAGCGCCGCGCCCTGGAATGGTCCTTTTTTCGGCCCTCCCCCTCCGGAAAGAACAGAAAAGAAATTCCAGGAAAAGCACAAATTGAATGCAGGGCGTCAACTCAGTCCTATTCTCACCAAACTAGAACATAGCCCCCTCACTTGGGGGGTGATGGGTGTGTTCTATTTTGATTGTGTTAATGGCTTCATGGTTGTCTACAAAGGGCAAAACACATCAAGTTTTATACTTTAAATAGGTACAGTTTATGGTATATAAATTATACTTCAATAAAGCCATTAAAAATATACTACCTACACTTCTACCCAGGAATCCCACTCCTGGGAATCTATGCTTTCAAAACCATGTCACCTCTGGGTAAGGATCATGTAAAGGGATGTTACTGCAATGCTTATCCTTAATAAGTAAGTGATTGAATACGTCTGGTACGTATTTGCCTTGGAATACTATGAAGCTCTTTGAAAAGATTGAGCTGGATCTCTAGCAGCTGGTAGCTCATCTACCAGATGCGTTAAGTGAGAAAACGGATACAGAAGAGTGCATGTAAGTTAACTCCCCTTTTGTAAAATGATGAACACATTTCTGTCCCATGAGTGTGCGTGTGTATGGAGTATTGTTAATATTGGTTTAAAGTCAGAGAAAGAGGGAAAGGAAGGGAAGAGAAGAGGTAAAGGAAAAATAAAATTTCAGTTTAAAAAGGATGCTCAACGTAGCTTGGATTCTAGTTCAAATAAATTTTAAAATATGAGGTGATCAGAAAAATCTGAATGACAATGTTTGATGATATTAGGCAATGACTAGCGGGGTTTTTTTAGCTGTGAAAATGGTATTGGAGATTTTTTCAATGTTTCTTATATTTTATTTTATTTTTCGTAACATCCTTATATTTTAGAAACACTAACAGAAATGTACATTCACGAAATGATATAATTCTGGAATATAATTCTAGGATTTGGAAACAGTGGGGGGGCGTATAGATGAAACAAGCTTGGGTAAGATTTGATGATTACTGAAGCTGGGGTATGGGTTTGGGGGCTTCTCTAGGACTGTATATGTTAAATTTTTTTCCCAATAACATGATTGAAAACTGTAGTCTCTGGTCTGATATATAAAGATATTGGAAATTGCCACTGGGGTCCTCACAACAAAAAAAAAGCTGAACAAACACTTCTTAGATCTGTCAGAGCACTGAGCTCACGGGGGGAACAGCTGCCCCCAAACTGGAGAGAAAGACAGGTGAATACAGAACATCCCAGCTTCTAGAGCAGACGCCCAGGAGCTGAAGAGGCCACCGGAGCCAGGGCTGGGGTAAGAGACCCTGAGCTGTGGCTGCCGAATTGCTGCAGGCTGCATGTGGACCTTCTAGAAAGTGAAGAACCCCAGGGGGACCCAGTCGCAGTGCCCCCCACATTTGCAAGAGTTTGCCTCCAGGAATCCCCCTAGATTCTCAAGGTGCAGAGAGGAATGGCGCTTCTGGCAGGGATAAGGGCAAAGCACTCTTTTTTTTTTTAAAACGTCTTTATTGGAGTATAATTGCTCTCCAGTGTTGTGTTAGTTGCTGCTGTATAACAAAGTGAATCAGCTATACATATGCATACATCCCCATATCTCTTCCCTCTTGCGTCTCCCTCCCACCCTTCATATCCCACCCCTCTAGGTGGTCACAGAGCACCGAGCTGATCTCCCTGTGCTATGCGGCTAAAGCACTCATTTTGAAATACACCCAGAGTCTTCTGTTCTCCTTCACAGAACTGCCCTTCTGTGGAACTGTTCACTAACCACCTTGGGTTTTACCGCAGGGTAACCTACCTAGGGGGAGGGAAATGTCCAGATCCAGCCCCTTATAGCCTTCCTGTCCCACCTAAGGCGGAAAACAAAACAAACAAAATTGAGCAGCATTTGTGAAGGTCACACGCTGGAGACACAGGGTCCCTGAAAGATGGAGCCCCAATCCTAGGACCATGGAGCCTTCTTATCGCCACACCTCACCACTGCCTCTAGAGCTCCTGTGTGACGACAGGGGATTACAATAGAAAGAACCAGGCATCCCAGACCTTACTGAGGAAGAAACGTCTAGAGGATCCCAATGACAAAGAGGGGGGCGACAAAAACAGACACCAAAGTAGCCTCTGACACCAGAGCTACAGCCCACTGTGAGTATAGCCTAGCAGCTAGCGAGATAAACACAAATCCCGCACTGAAGACCTTTTCCCTCGCCTCCTTTCACTCACTACATCGCACCTGTCTTTCAGTAAAAAGATTGAACGGTAACCAAACAACAAACAAAAGCAAAAAGAAGTACGTGGGAAAAAAAAATACACACACGTCATCGGAACCTCACGTGTTACCATCTTCATGGCTCCTACTCTGGTCCCTGGTCCCTGGTCCCAGCCGCTATCATCTCTCTCTTCTTTTGGTCATCTTCAAATTCGGTCTCAGCTCTCCTTTACAATTTAGTGTCTCCTCTTTCTTCCCTTGGCCCGGAGGTTAGGACATCCAAGCTCGACTTTTATCTCCTGAATACTCTCCCCTAAACCTGGCTTGTGGGGTGAGCAACAAAGGCTGGGCTCACACGACTCTATTTTCTTGTGGCGGGGGCGGGGGGATCTCTGCATCCACCCTTGAAGATTCAGCTTCCTCTCCGACCTGTACATCTTTTCCTATCTCCTCCGTTCTGAGCCATCCCAAGGGGTGAGGCCAGCACGAGGGTGACTTGAGCGAGGGTATCCTGGCTCCCGGCTGTGCCACACCCACACCTGATGTGACCTTGAGCAAAAGCCATGTGTGAGTTTTAAGTCCCACTTAATTCAGAATGAAAGGAATATCTCCCCTGTATCATTACCTCAGGATTGCTGGATGAGATCTTCTGTGAAGGATTTATGAACTCATATAGTATGGTTATTGAGAAATCGTGGACTGTTACTTTATTTTCCATGCATTTGTCTTTTCTCCCAAGGAATTTGCAAGCTCTCGCCGGCCAGGGTTTCTGCACTCGCCTTCTTTGTATGCACTGAGCAATTTGCCTTGTGCACGTAGCAAGTGCACAGTGAATGCTTTTCTGAACCAATCATGGCTTTGTTGGCTCAAAGGTGATCTTTCTGGCATGCTATCCCATCCCCATCTTCAGCAGCAATATTTGACATTGCCAGATACAGAAATCTCTGCAAACAAAATCCAACTCAGTAATTGAGTTAACATTTCTTTATTTTCTACAGTGTTTTGTTTTACTTTACAAGCAAAGTAACATGAAGCGGCTTCTTAATTTTTTTAAGCAAAATACGAGTTGAGTAGTCTTTTCTGGTCAGTAATTGCATCACATTTTCCTTATTTATCACTTTATAGCAGGCGTATTTCTGCCAAAATGGTAGTGATCGTGTGGTCGATTCTGAAGCATGATTTCACACAGACCCCTAGCTACCAACCAATCAGAATTTCAAAAGTTACGGATATCCATGGGCACCTAATAGGATTTTCCTAAAATTACTATATTTGAGGAGGAAAGTCAACTGTACATTTCATATTAACCTGTTACAAAATATATGAAACAGCTATGATTTTTCTTTTCAATCTTAACCTTTATAACCTATGTCTCAGTGGCCTTAACAGCCCCAATTTCATCTCCAACTCCACAGCTTGTTGGCATCAAATCGCCCTTTAACACAAACTTTAAAAAGGATAAATTAACTGTAGTATATCTATATAATGAACCACTATTCAGCAGTAAAAAGTGAGAGTTTTTGATACACGGAACAATATGGATGAATCTCAAAAATATTATGTTGCAGAATAAAAAAAAAAAAAAGGAAGAAAATAATTTGTAAGACTTTTTTATATGAATTTCAAAAATAGGCAAAACTAATCTGTGGTAGTAAAAGTCAGACTAGTGGTTACCTGAAAGGTTATGAATTGGAAATGTTCAGTATCTTGAAAGGGTGGAGGTCACCATGAGTGTATACAAGTATAAAACATTAACTAGCTGCTCACTGAAAATGTGGGGATTTTTCTGTATGTAAACTATATATCAGTAAGTCCTATTAAAAAAGAATTAAGGGGCTTCCCTGGTGGCGCAGTGGTTGAGAGTCCGCCTGCCGATGCAGGGGACGTGGGTTCGTGCCCCGGTCCGGGAAGATACCACATGCCGCGGAGCGGCTGGGCCCGTCAGCCATGGCCGCTGAGCCTGCGTGTCCGGAGCCTGTGCTCCGCAACGGGTGAGGCCACAACAGTGAGAGGCCCGTGTACAGCAAAAAAAAAAAAAAAAAAAAAAAAGAATTAAGTGTAGACTTCCTTCCACTTCTGGAAAGATGAAGTAGACATACTTTCTCCTATTCCTCCAACTAAGTACAGCTAAATACGCTCGACATTGTGTATACAAAACAAATATAAGGAAACCCTAAGATGCGGGAAGAAAAGGGCAAATTAATTAGGGACCTCAGGACCCAGGAACAACAGAGTGCACGTTCTTTGGGTTTTCTTTTTGCCTCATATATCCCAAGCCTTAAGTGAAAGCAGCCCAAACTGGCTCATGCGTTCATCGCTGGTAAGAATACGAAATGGTACAGTCACCATGGAAAACAGCTTGGCACATTCTTCTTCTTTTTCTTTTTTTAATAAATTTATTTATTTATTTTTAGCTGCATTGGGTCTTCATTGCTGCCCACGGGCTTTCTCTAGTTGCGGTGAGCGGGGGGCTTCTCACTGTGATGGCTTCTGTTGTTGCAGAGCACGGGCTCTAGGCGTGGCTTCAGTAGTTGTGGCACGTGGGCTCAGTAGCTGTGGCTCACGGGCTCTAGAGCTCAGGTTCAGTAGTTGTGGTGCACGGGCTTAGTTGCTCCACGGCATGTGGGATCTTCCCGGACCGGGGCTCGAACCTATGTCCCCTACACTGGCAGGCGGATTCTTAACCACCGCGCCACCAGGGAAGTCTGGCAGTTTCTTAAAAAAAAAAGAAACCTCCACATACCACTTGACCCAGCAATGCACAGAGAAATGAAACCTACTGTTCACCTGTACACAACCATTTATAGCAGCTCCATTTACAATAACCAGAACGGGAAGCCACCCAGATGTCCTTCAACAACTGAGTGATTAAAGAGACTGATGCAACAAACAAACAAACAAACAAACAGACGGGCGTATCCATACTATGGAAGACTACTCAGCTCTAAAAAGGAAACTACTGGTTTATGTGCAACCTGGATTAATCTCCAGAGAATTACACTGGGCTGGGCAAGGAGGAGAGCCAATCCAAAAAGCCTACATATTGTATCATGTTATTTATAGAATATTCTTGAAATGACCAAATTACAGAAATGGAGAATCGATAAGTTGTTACCAAGGGTTACGGACGGTGTGAGGGGGGAGAAGGACGGCTCTACAAGGGCAACGCGAGGGTTCCCTGTGGAGACGGAGATTTCTGTGTCTTGACTGCATCAGTGTCAGTATTCTGGTTGTGAAACTGTGCTGCAGTTTTAAAAGATGCTTCCTTTGGGGAAAACGGTGGAAAAGTTACACGGAATCTCTCTGTGTTTTTTCTTGCAACTGCATGTGAATCTACAATTATCTCAAAATAAAAAGTTTAATGAAAAAATTTAAAACATCGTAACAGAGCATGGTTTGACTGGGGAAGGGCGTGAGGGAACTTTCTGAAGTGATGGTAATGCTTTATACATTGACAGAGATTTGGGTTATACACATGTATGCACTTGTCAAAACTCCGCAAATGGTAAGATTCGTGCATTTATGTGTACATACGTTTTACATTTAAAAAAAGAATTAAGTAGAAGTGTCTGGTCCCCACGTCTCTGCTCTAGGGATGCCGGGAAAGCCACCGATCTTTCAACGCTCTGGGGAAGCTAGTGGAAGAGCTGGGGCTGTGTTTCTCCTGGTTCCTCTGGTTCTAAAATTGTACTTGCATTGATCCTCTGTCCTGACTCCGCTGCTCTCGTCTTCCTTCTGTGTGTTTCTTTCTCCACTGCATTGCTTAGCTGGGGCCCCTACCCTTTCACTCAGCTCTATGGGTGACTGACTCAAAACCAATCAACTTAAAATCAGGTATTAGGCATCCCTGTGCTTAGAAGTCCTTCAGCCATTTCTGACCCTGGGAACCTCCACTGGTGGCTTCCGCTCAGGCTCTGGCCACTTGTCAATTTCTGGATCACACCTGTTCCCCTCTTTTTATCCTCCCCCCTGACTCCCTGACCCTCCCTGCCAGCTCGTTCTTATGAAAAGCTTCCCCACAGCCCAATCTGACCCCTAGAGAGTTGTATAGGAGATGGCAGCTTGCCCAGAGGTTGTCTTCCTGGAGTGCCCAGATTTTCAGTCAACTGTCTTGCTCCTGGGAGTGTCGAGACAGCACTGGAAGGTCTCTGCTCTGCTCCTTTCCCTGGTGAATCAAGCCAGCCTTGAATTGGGGTGCACAGATGCTCTAAGGACCATCTGGAGGTTCTCTTTCCAGAATCTCAGACCTACGTGACCAGGGGGAATTAAGGTTGCAGATGGGATAGAGGTTCGTATTCAGCTGACCTCAAAATGGAGAGACTTCCCTGAATTATCTAGGTTGGTCCAACATCATCAGAAAATTCCTTAAAAGTGGAAGAATGAGGCATAAAAGGAGGATAGGAGGTGGGTGTGTGATAGGGAAGCGGGAGCAGGGAGTGACAAAGCTGCTGGCTTTGAAGACAGAGGAACGGGTCACAAGACAAGGAATACTGTGACCTCTAGAAGCCAGAAAGAGCCCAGGAATTGAACCTTTGGAAGGAACACACCCCTGCCAACCCCTTGGTTTTAGTCCAGTGAGACCCATGTCAAATATCCATCCAACAGAACCGTAAAATAAGAAATTTGTGTTGTTTAAGCAGCTAAGATGTGCTGATTAGTTACAGCCACCATGGAGGAGGAACCACGTAGGAATATAGGTCCTGTGATGGGGGAGTGCCCAAAGGCTCTGCAATGGAGCCGTTTACTTTAACACCCTTGTGATAATGTTCAATAGTCATTGCCAGGCTATCTCTGTGAAGCAGATCAACCTCACCAGGGTTTCAATGATTTTTTTAAAAAAGAGTCACATCATTCTAGGGGAGTGAGTTCTACCCTGACCAGGCATTTCTATTTGAAGGGCCCTGTGAATGAACATATTCACACGGTCATAAAATTTACCAGAGTAAACTATTTCAACTCCAATCAGCTTAGACTACTGCCCATTTCTGCTGCAATAGCTCCTCATTTTGGGTGGAGTGGAATGGCCATAAGCATCGTGGGGGTTGGCTCAGGAAAGCCGATTGAGGATGCATTTCTTTACATTTGGCAGGAGATGTGATTTCAGTTACTTTCATGTGTATTGTTAGTACAGCCAGTTTCAAGCCCGCAAAACACAGAGTTGGAGCCACACTCAGGTTCAGAGGTCTCGAATTCTAATGGTCTTAACTCTGCACTTACGGCCTTTCATATGCTCCCAAGGTGTCAGGAATTGCTAAGGGTCCAGGATTCTATCCCCCTTGCACATCGACAAGTGAGCCTGCCACAGTTTCACGGATGTTGGCAGAAGACTCGAGAGCCCTGGGTCAGAGACAAACGAGGCTAGTACTCACATACATCAGACCTTTACCTCCCCAGGGAGACTATCTTTATTATCCTGGTCAGGAAACAAATCGGCCCTTTGCTGCGAGGTACTCTCTCTGTCTTCCAAGGTCACGTGCAAACATCCTTGGAAAGCTAGCCCTGGGAAAAAGTCATCAGTCACTCTACTGAGAAGATATGCAGAAATCCTAGAGACTGTGGGGGACTGTCTCCAAAACAGAGATTCACGTACAGGACTTGAACCATGACCCCAAGGCAGGGGGGCCACTCCCAACCTCTCGGCAGCAGTAGACAGCTTTTCACCTCCCTCCTTGAATCTCACCCGCGTTCCCCATCTTATCCCCCTCTCCTCCCCTTCGCTACACACCATCCGTCTATAGGAACCTGCCCAAGCACATTTATATAGGTTCTTTTTCAATTTCTTGCTGATTTGTCATGAAATTCTGACATAAAAGGTAAGAAAAAACAATAAGCCACTGCAATGTGAGAACGGACAGCAAACTGGTTAGTGAGGGTCCTCATTTAGAAGAGTAGTTAAGATTAATTCCTTCAGAAGAAAACTTGAAATGCCCTGAAACTTTACAGCTCACATTTGAGAAACTTGATAGTTTTTCTAAACATGACAATAATTCTAAGTAACTCATAATATTACCGATAATGACTTTGGGAAGCTTAAAATAAAACTTTCTAAGCCATCAGTAACAAAAAAATAAATGTTGGTCCTCCATGACAGAAGAAAGACTGGATTATCTTTCTAGCTTTGATAGAGCTGCCCAGTCCCATACGGTAGCCACTAGCCACGTGGCTACAGAGCTCTTCCTGTGTGGCTAGTATGATTGACAAAGTGATGTGTGTGTAAAGCACACACCACATTTTGAAGACTAAGGAAAAAAATGTAAAGTATGTCATTAATATTTTTATTAATAATATATTGATATCATAATATTTGGGCTATATTGGGATAATGAAACATAATTAAAATGACTCTCACCTCTTCCTTTTTAAATGGGACCACTACTAAATTGAAGACCACGCATGTGACACGTTGAAGGGTTTGCATGGTATTTCTATTGGATAGCATTGCTTTCTAGAAAATGATGGCCAGATTGTTTTTGTATGAAGAGATCATCAGAGTATGCAGCCAAATACATAGGAAAATATACTACTTTTTTCTGGATTTTTTAGTGTTTGTGGATTTTTCAGGCCTTCTAAAATTTGTAATGTGTTGTCATTTATCATGTTAAATAAATATTTACTTTCACACCTATTTATGTCTTTATAATTCTGCATTCTTCTTCTTAAAGAAGTACCCCCAAGTTGTATAAGCTTCATGCCCCACCAAACCTGGATCTGCCCTGGGTGTCAGGCTCCATGCTCTGCAGTGGGGCTGGAGTACGTTAGTCAGCCCAAGGGTGGGGTCCTGGAAGTTGATGAAGCGATCTTTTAATGTGTTGTTTCCAGTTTGCTTCTCACGTGGTTCAAAGTAGCTGTGAGATGAGAGGACAGGTGAGAGAAGATTGCGGCGGGGTGGACGGATGGATGGATGGATGGAGAGGAGGCGGGGGGAAGAAGAACGGAAAGGTGGACAAACTTCCCACGGAAGGAAATTCCTACTCTTTATTCTGAGGTCATCCCCTGTGGTATAAAGTCCTTCCTTTTCATTAGCACTGATATTAAAGAACAGGAAGGAATGAGTTAATGGAATTCAGTTTATATAAACAGGGCAAGAACAGAGTGCCTCTGGAAGGAAAGGAAAATGTTATCATAAAATAGACCAAGCAAATTTGCAGGTAGGTGTAGTGATGAGGGAAGTCAGGCAGCTCATCGATGAGCCTGCTTTTACACTGGGGAGGGACAGAATTGGAAGTTTTCTAGTAATTGAATTTAAGGACAATGCAGAAAGCAGGAATTAAAAGACAGCCAGGTAACCCTGGATCAGAGACTTCCTTAGAATTCACATCTGAGCCCCCTGGAGTCGGAGCTGTGCTTTAGCCCACTGCAGTAGCAGAAAGTGAGAAAATAGCAAAAAGATGTGCAAAAAGGGAGATCAGGCATTCCTGGGATATTAGTTAATCCAGTGAGGTAGTATATAGTATATAGGACTTGGCATCCAAGCCCTTCCTGCTGCCCGTTCCCCTCTTCTCCTGCAGGGCTCTTCCCCTTTCTCTCCAGCAGTCCATCGTGCATGTGCTCACCGCTTCAGGCAGCCACTGGGTTCATCCTCCTCCAATCAGTCATCACTAGTCCCTGCACCCGCATGGACCTCTGCCTTTGGACATTCCCGTGGCTCCTGCTTTTGGAATCATTCCTATTCTAGCCACCCGGTAGTCCTTGCTACTTCTGGTTCATATCTTAACTTTCCCAGCTCTGTAGTGGTGACTCTGGCTTCCCCTTCTCTGGCTGGGAGAGATGCACACTTGGCATACTTTAAAAACATTGGTGGAGTAGGTCTTGATGTATGTTCTAAATCATCAAAGAGGAATTCAATTCAATATATTAAACTGCTTAATATTTTTTATGTTTGTGTTTTCAAAAGTGGGAACCCATGTGAGCTATTTCACGCCATAACACAATCAGTTTCAGTGTTTGAAGTCAGTCCTGGAGGTGTACTCTCTCCATCCATCATTCTGAAGTCTGCTCTCATAAGTCAATAGGGGTCTTGGTTAATAAATGTATTGAACCAATGGATAGACCCCCACTCAGAAAGAGGCAGAAATAAGCTGAACCATGGCAAATATAACTACGAAAATTACAATTCATGATAATCCAAAGTTCCAATTCAGATCAGGTTAAGCAATAAATGGGGCAAATTTGCCAACATAATTGGGAAGGACAGGGCGGGAGGGAAGGGTTCAGACGTCACTGCGTCAGTTCAAATAAGGCCTTTAGGATTTTCGATTTCTGTCCATCTTTCCTTGTGGCCTCTGTCCCTTTGTTGCCCTCATCTCTCAGGATCCTCCAGGTAATGGGGATGTAGATTCCGCAGCTATGGTCCCATTCACGCAGCTGGCCAACTTCTCCCCCCAGTGCCCTTATGTAATTGGCCTGACTTGGCAATGTGCTCATCCCTGGACAAGTCTCTTTGCCAGCACTTGGAAGCCTGCATTGGTCAGGCTAGATCCCATGTCCACCAGTATGGCCAGACAGAGACAAGGAAAGCAAGCTGTGCAGATGAGGGGCAGTCAGCACAGTTACCAGAGGAAGGGGCATGCAAAACACACACCAAGCAAATAAAAGCAAACGTGCCCCCTGCATTTAAACATTTAACCGGCCCAATGTATTTGCTGGTCATAAACAAAGACATGCCAGAGGGAGCAACAGGAAGAACCCCTCGATGATAACGTGTCGGTTAAATTCTCTCGGATCTTCCTATTATCATTTCATTTGACTTTGGTTTCCTGAATTTTGACCTACAGAAATGTCTTTGTTTTCTTCCTTGTTCACGTGGGATAACAAAAGTCCTGCTCTCACACCATCCGCCCACCTGCCACAGCTCTCGGAACTGCTGCTGCTTCTCCTTTACAGTAAAAGTGCTTTGCTGCGCATCATAATTGCTCAGATTCCCTTCTTTTCAGCTCAAACACAGAAGCTAATGAAGGAACAGAGTAGGTGAACCTGGCTGAAGGCCCTTGGAGGACCTCTGATCATTCCTTCCAAGTAGGATGAGATTCACACCAGAACTTTCTCTTTGTTCAGCATCACGATGCTGTCTTTGCTAAGCCGCTCTCCAGTTTTACCAGCTAAATTTCTTAAAGGAACGATGTTGGTATTTTAAAAATCTCCTTTCTTTGAGCTATTTGAAACTGACTTTGAACCTAAGAGTGGTTTCAAAGCAGTGTTTACACAATGAATATCTTCAACCACACAACTTAACAACTAACAAGAGCCTATTTCCCGACTCCCATTGAAACAGGACATGGTGTTGTAGCCTTATCTTTTGCATTTTTCTTTGTATAAAAGAAGTATCTGAATCACAGAATTTTATCCCTTTGTAAAGAGGGAGTTTTCTCACCAGCAGGTTAGGGAAACACATGGATTAGATCATTTAAATTCACACCTTAATTCATCTCAAGATTACCTGTGGAAAGCACATAACGAGTTGGCAGCCTCAGAGCCAATTTCTGGTCTTGGCTTACAAGTGAGGCCCAGGAAACCTCTTTATAACTTTGCTTTCTGTAACTTGCACACTCTCTGATTGCTTGAATATTTTTATCAGTAGAATTAACCACCATTTATTTAATGCTTGCTCTGGGACTGGCTCCGTACTAAGCAATTTCATTTAAACATTACTGCAGCCCCTAAGTTAGGTGTGAGCTGCTCCCTTTGATAAATGAGGAAAGTGTGGCGTACAGAGGTGAAGCGCCTTGCCCCAGGTCAGCCAGCTGGCAGTGGGGCCCTAGGACCAGAACCCACATGCCCCTAACAGCTACTCTGTCCAGTGAAAGATGGTCTGGGCACAGGCAGAGCCTTATTTAGAAAAGTTTTGTTTCTAATCCTCTTCCATTCATTTCAAACTTATCCTTCAGTCTCCAAAATTTCAGTCAGTCTTCACTTTACTGACAACATACGCTCTTCAACTAGAGGCAAAAAGGGTTCCTTAAAAAAATCCCTACATAGCATTCTAATTCTGAAATCATTATTGGAACAAAAGCTTCTTTTCTGATACTGTGGTTCAGCGTGGTCTACAGGAATGTAAGTCAGCTTGCGTACCCTTCTAGGAGATGCAGATTTTGTATGGAGTTTGGTGGAGAAAGTCCCATGGTACCTTGGACCAAAGACCTCAGTGCTTTCCAGTGTTGTGGCTAAACATCACACACACACACACACACACAATAGTAATAACTCCTTTTAACTGTTTATATATATTTATAGCCAGCTGTGTGATGAAGTTACATTTAGAAAATTCACCTTCTATTCCACACAGCAGTGAAAGGAAAACCTTTGATATTTTAAAAATTGTTAATGATGAGTTATAAACAGAAGCACAAGTGAAGTTATTCTGCAAGTCCTGTAGAAACAGGACTTTGTTGCCTATGAAACGACAAAAGAGTAATGAATGGATATTGGACTCATTTGTCACCACTAAGGAGATCATACATTTAAAGCAGTTTATCAACTTTGGGCTATTTCCCCTCACACGACTGGAAGTGTCACAAAGCAGGGGTAGGTGGTTTTCATGAACAGCAGTCCCAAGGCAACAGATACCATTATTTATCTGGCATAATAAAAACAACACTTAGTACACAGGAGGGCTCATAAAATGCTACAGAAAGTGAAGTGAGTTCACTCTCCTTGAAGTAAGTAAAGAGATTGACTAGCAGTATGCATTTTTTTAACCTAGTTTAAATGATAAACCTTTTATCTTTCCCAGAGTTATGTTTGTAAGAGCATCTACATTGGAAGTGTCCTTGGTTATAGAGTGTATGATATCTTTCATCAATAAACGGCACATCTGAGTCTTGATGAGCAGACTGGGGTGGGGACGGTAGAGGGGACGGCAGAGAGAAGAGTGGAATAGAGGAGGCTTGGATGGGGCTGGACTGGAGAAAACCCTCGACCTGACGTGCTGCCGCCCTGGGGAGTTGTATTCTCACCAGTTTTCACTCACTGATTTCATTCTCAAGAATACATAATCTCTACACCTGAAACTAACATAACATTGTTAATCAACTATACTCCAATATAAAATACAAAGTTAAAAAAAGAAGTGTTTTGCTGAAACCCTTCAAGGAGTTTGGGGGGTTTTGGGCATGAGCCACCTGTCTCTGTGCATAGCCCTGCAATAAACCTTTCTCTGCTCCAAAACAAAAAAGAATATATAATCTCTTGAAACCCCTGTAATCCTGTAATGGGTTCTTGTAAGTATATTACTTTAAAAATATATTTCACGTGTAGAACTTTCATTTCTGATCAGTGTACTAATAATGATTTTATTCAAATTAATTTTTTTATAATCTTGAATGTTATTTATAAATATGTCTGGCTTTCTTTCCATTTAAAAATAAGATGCAGGGCTTCCCTGGTGGCGCAGTGGTTGAGAGTCCGCCTGCCGATGGAGGGGACACGGGTTCGTGCCCCGGTCTGGGAAGATCCCACATGCTGCGAAGCAGCTGGGCCCCTGAGCCATGGCCGCTGAGCCTGCGCGCCCGGAACCTGTGCTCCGCACCGGGAGAGGCCACAGCAGTGAGAGGCCCGCGTACCGCAAAACCAAAAATAAATTAAAAAATTAAAATTAAAAAAAAAATAAAAAAGGATGCATACTTTCAATTAATTTTAAAAGCAAAAGCATAATTTGACAAAGATAAAAATTTAAATGGCATATGGTGTCACCACTGGGTTGAGGACCAAAAATGTATCAGTACATTGAAACATGGGCTGATTGCTAAATACGTGTGGCAGCCGTACTCCTTGGAGATGCCAGCTGTTCTGACCTTCCTATCTGGAGGGGAAGACTGGGAGCCCCTCCCTCCATCTTTTGCCACAGAAGCTCTCCTCCCAGACCCGGATTCCAACCCCACCTAAAACCTTGACACTGGACATTCCCAACCTCACCCTACTGACAATTTGGCCTGGGTGATCCTTCATTGTGTAGTGCTGTCCTGTGCTCTATAGGATGTTTCAGGGCACCTCTGGTCTTTACCCACAAGATTCCAGGAGCACTTATGACAGCCAGGTTGTCACAACCATAAATGTCTGCAGGCATTGCCAGTGCCCCATGGAGGGCAAGCTCTCCCCAGGTTGACACTGTTTAATAACATCACCTCATCTGCTCTCCAGTTGGCCTCCAAACTGTGGCCCACGTTTATCCCTAGTGTGGGAGAGGAAATTTCATTTTATATAAGCACAAACATGCTAAAATTTTGTTTTAAGAATCCTTTGCTTAAAAGGTTCCCCCCCAAAATATTTTCAAATCTAACAAGTGTTTACTAAACACTCACCTTTTGCAAAGCATTGTGTTGGTCCATTTTTCTCCTTTATTGGTTTTCCAAGCTCTTTTCATGTCTCTTTAGCAAACAATTTCCAAATCCAGAGACAGCCTATGAGAAAAATACCTTATTTTGCCTTTAACACGTCAAGTTTTCCTTTGCAAAAACCATTCTTTTTGTACGAGGAGGGAAGGAACTGAAGCTGCCGATTTATGTTAACTCATGTCTTTGTATTCGCACCGACATCATTACAAAGACTTGATTTTGCAAAATTTGGAGAGATTTTGCTCCAGAAATTTCCACTGAAGGTGAAGAGTCATAAATCTCAGAGAAGAGAGACGTATACAGGAATCTCTCACACATCCTTCATTTGTTCCCTGTGGTGTCACCGTAGACTGTGAATAAAGGACACGTGCCTTGTGATGCAGAAAATCTCTCCAAACCGCCCTTAGACCAAATTTGCCACATGCAGATAGAACACTAGATGTATTATCTAGCTAATAAGACCAAGGGGGAAATGTCATTTGCTTAAAAGCACATACACATTCACCTTGCCTTCCTTTATAAAATCATAAGAATTAAAATAAAAGCCTTTGCTAACATTTTTCTGAAAATAAGTTAGGAATCTGGGAAGTCAAAACAAAATCTTTTTGTTTTATCCAGTTATTTAAAAATAAGGAAGCATACCTTCATAATTAGATCTGCAGAGTCAGGAAAGAACCAGTTCATAGAAATGCTGCCAATGCCAGTGGGGAAAAAAAAGCTTGAGTTTGTCCAATAAACAAATGGCTCTGTGAATGTCTTCTTTTAACAGGTTATTTATCCAGGCTTTTCTCCTGAGCACACATCCTCTAAGACGTCTTTGGAGTCAGGTTTTTCCTTGGGCTATTTAGAACCAACTTTGCTGTGTAGTGAAAACTCAGTTTTGTTTTTCGTTGGTATGGTTTTTTGTCCATCCATCCACATACCTCGTCCATCCATCTATCCCTCTATTCGCTTATTTATCAGACATTAGTTGAATGAGTCTCCTGGCCTTTGTGTGGTTTCTCTATGCCAGGGACCGTAGTAGGCGTAGAGATTCAGAGATGAAATAGATCGTCTGGTTATCACAGACCTTACAGTCCTAGAGGGGAGCTGTGTCTGCATACTCTGGGCTTTTTAAGACTACCAGAGCCACATCTCCATTAGAAGAATTAGGTATGTACCTAGTAAACGTGATTTATGTAGAAATGGGTAATTCAGAATCTTTTTTGATGTTGTATTTGTCAGGGGGCTGTCTATATTTAACAAATCATTAACCACCCATCATCCTCTTGACCTAAATTAGCAGCAGAGACAGCAACAGGAAGCGATTTCTTCCAGACTTAACCTCTAACCCTCATCTGCTTCTGCAGCCACTTGCCAAGCCCTTTTGACCAACTGTGTGAAGTTCAAGAATCTCTCACTTCAGGATTGCAATAGACGATATCAACCCCAGCACTTTTCTTGACATAGAATTTCTCTGACATCCCAATCGCTTATTCGGTGGAATCAAATTTGGCAAAGGGAAGAAAGTATTAGTATTTAGGTTCAAAATTCAATTTAACTTTCTAGTCTAGAAGTAGCCTGCATCTACCAGAGCAACTAATTGAAAAAAAAGTCTTTCTTCTCAAAAAGTTAGCTCACCAGAATTCAGTAAAACCTAACCTAACAACCCAAATCAATGTGTAGACAATTCATCCCATGAGATTCTGCAAATATTAACCAGCTTCCAAAGCATTTCCTGGATCTCTACCAATTAAAATTTCCTTTAATAGTCCATGAAATTGCCCAGTTAACCACATCTTCACTTGATATTATCATTTAGGCCAATCTGCTTGGAACAAAAATGCACGCCCATTCATGTTTTATAAATATTTTCCTGATGATGAGGGTACTTTTTTTGGGTGTATTGCTCATTTACATTTCGTTTTCAATTAATTGCCTGTTAGAATTCTTTTCCTACTTTTATTTTGAGTTGTTTGGCCTTTCTTGGAATGTGGAGGGCTGTGGGGGTCGTTTTAGATTTTCTAAATTTAAATGAACAGCATTTAAACTTAGAATTTCAATGCTAATCCCCCAAGTGGATTCCTGGTCTTCCCCCTCCCTCCCAACGTGTTTACGCATAGTCTGCCCTACCCGGGGGATGACAACTCCATCCTTCCCATTACTTATCGAAAAGCACCCATTTTCCGTCACCTGAAATGTTCCTAGTAACTTTCGTAAATTTACCCTAAGGACAACTTTGACTCATTATAAATAAAAAACAAAAGCAAAGTTGTATCCAAGTTACAGTGCCTCTCTGCCTTCCTCTACACTTTCAAATCAAATATGGGAGACCCTTTGCTCCTCGTTAGAACCCACAAGGTAGAAATTAGAATGACAACCAAACATTGGTGGTTTGAGATCAGGAAGAAATGCGGTGTTCACCAAGACGCGCAAGAACCAACTGCTGTGTTGTTGTTTAAATTCCACATCTGAACGCACTGTGGAGGAACATTCACTGGGCCTTCCTTCGTGTTACCACAGAGGAACCATCTGTATCCTCATCTGAAGCGGACCTTCCCGCCCCCGCTCAAGAGGGTGCCCCAGCGAGATCATCCTCTCTCTGTTCATCAGTGGCTCTGCCCACTCCTGGGATCACCCCATAAATACACAGACACCAGACACACTGGACTTTCTCCATTAAGAAAACTGACAAACAAAACAACCCAAAGAACAAGAAAACCCTTTCCTTTTCTAGCACCATCGGACCCATTCCTTGGGCTCTAGAACGCTATCAGCCCTCAAGATGCTAAGAACCCTGGAGTATAAAAAGAAGGACAAGACACAGACCATCTTGAAACCAACCCCCGTGAGGGAGGTTAAGACGCAGGGGAATCTCCTTGGGAATTGGGCCATGGGGGATACGGGCAACCAAGTTTTTTTATTTGTCATAGTTTTAGCAATGGGAATTTTATTGTCTCCTTCACATTAAAAAAAACATCGCTAAGAAGGCATAGCTCTTTTTTCAGTCTGGATTTGTCCTGAGACACCCAAACTCATTTCAGAGGCCCTCTGAGACCAAGTGGACTGGGGGCTGCGGCTCAGCGGCTGGGAAACACAGGACTGCCCAGTGAGCTCCGGGTGAGGACCATGGAACAGAACAGGAGGCTGCGGCATGAGGAATTCCAAATGTGAAAAATGAATTAAAGTGGATTCTAATGGTGTGATTACCTGTAAGGTCCTGATCCGTCATTATTCGTGTCATGGGATGGTTTAGGCTCCCCTAAAACAGATGGGGGAGCACAGACTTCTTTTTCAAGAGTCCTTCAGTTTTCTAAAGTGAGCTCTTCAGTGGCTGGCGTGACCCAGTAGTCCTTTGCCGCATGTAAATTTGGACAGAGAGCGTCTTGGCGCATTGACAGTAGTTAAAAGTGTACCCAGCAGATGGCCCGATTGGTTCACGTTAGAAATAGACAGTGTTTGGAGAAGTTCTCACTGTGCATCAGAGGCTTGAAGTCCTGGGGCGGGGGGAGGGGAGAGGCGGCACAAAGTTGCTAAATCTGCCCCACCTGCTCTGCAGGGAGCCCTGGAAGGAACCACCTTCTCCTGTCTGCTGGGGCTTAGCATGTGGTTGACACAGAGTAGGTGCTCAGTAAATGTTTAAAACCAGGCTTCTCCTCTGCTGATGACCCAGTTTCATTAAGGTGGAGAGTCTTAGTCTTGCGCCCTCGGGGATACGCGCGTGGCTCATGGGGGAAGCGGGGTCAGCTCCATGCGCGGAGTGTCCTCAGCTAAGCCCCGCCCATTTGTACCCCTACTCCTACTCACTCCAGTAATTTCCACCAGTGACCTAGGTGCTGTCCAGTGGGAAATAGTGTAGCTGCTTGATTCCAGCTCTCTGGGTGCATGCTCTAAGGTAGGAACCCTCTAGCTTGGGTCATCCAGGCGGTCTTCAGTCTTTGACCCACCGAATATTTCTGATGGATGTACCCCCGCCAGTAGTCCTTTCCCATGAGCTGAGTGCTTTCCGCACCGGAGTGGAGGTAAATGTGTTCGGCTCAGGGCTCACCTTCAACCAAGCGCTGAGGTTGGGGAGCAATGGGATTGTCACCAGATGAACTGGTGTTGAATTCAAAGACTGCTCTTGGTTCCTGCCAATCAGGTGAAGAAGTTGTGCTCCATAAACACTTTGTTTACAAAAACTATGACTAAGCTAAGGGTCAGGCACAGAGAGTTTCCTGATGGCACAGACACACTAAAAAGTGGAGGGTTTTATGAGTTCCTGTCTTTCTTCATTTGCCATTTTAAGGTGTAATTATTTTTTTTTACAAATTGATTCCCTTCTGTGTTTTTTTAAAAACTGTCATTGGAAGTTTATTTGGAGGAAGTAAAAACGTGTCCTCGGTGCAAAATCTTGAACTGGAAGCCATTTTTCAAGGGAATGTGTCACTTCCTGAGCCAGTGTTTGATTACAGAAAATAAAATTGGCCCACACAAGCCAGTTTAACTTCCTGCCATTGTTGAGTTGGCGCAAACGTTTTGTTTATCAAAATGCAACTATTCCTGGTTCCAGCTGCAATGAATCTTCATGACAAAAAACGACTACAAAGTTAGCTCTTGCTGAGTTAGTGCCATTCTTCATTTCCTCTGTTAACGCATTATAATTTAAGAATTATATTTTAGATTGGGAGCTTGAAACGGATTGTTTTTAAAAAGGGAAGTTAGAAGTCTTAGCTTGAAACAAATGAAAATATATCGGGTAATGAAGACATTCAGAGCCTTCTGGAGTCACTGAGGATTGAGGCAGACTTGCCTTTGACCCTGAAGCTTCAGACATTGAACTTGATGTACCAGAAGGTGCTTCAAGCACAGCCAACACACCAGAAGCCAGCAGTGTCAGCCAATCGAGAAGGCATGGATGTTCTTAGAAAGTTATTTGAAAGATGAATTTTGTAATTGTGGCAAAGCAAATATGCTTAAATCTTATTGTCTCCTGTTTAACAAAACTGAATAATAAATTATACCAAACAAGATCATGATGGGATATTTGAAAACAAACCTGCAAGCTTTAAAGAAAATCTGAGAATTTTTTTTTTTTTTTTGCGGTACGCGGGCCTCTCACTGTCGCGGCCTCTCCCGTTGCGGAGCACAGGCTCCGGACGCGCAGGCTCAGCGGCCATGGCGTCATGTGGGATCTTCCCGGACTGGGTCACGAACCCGTGTCCCCTGCATCGGCAGGCAGACTCTCAACCACTGCGCCACCAGGGAAGCCCTGAGAATATTTTTGTAGCTAGAAAGGGTAGTCTTTTGCCTAGAAACAATGAATGAAAAGTAAAAGCAATAAAATTAAGAAGTTGCTTGTCTCTATCATCAAGCTTGGTTTCAGAAATCACTTGAACAGTGAAATTCACCTTACAGGAGAAAAGCTGGTGTAGCCCTACCCAGTCAGTATGACTGATTCTAGTTTGGAACCAAATACAGGCAGCCTTGCGAAAACATAGCCTTCTCAAATGGCATGATAAGAATGCATTTTATTCTGATTAAAAGTCACACTTTGCTCAAATAAATGGATAAGAGACTGAGTTTAACTCAATTCTTTCCCTTGCAGTTGGTTGACCCCATTACATAGATCAGTGTTCACAATGCTTATGATGATGATACCTATAAACATTAATTATGCTGCAAAACACCTGATGGTTAGATGTGGCACAGAAATTTTCAACAATGGGTGAGCATTTTTTTTTTTTAGTAATTGCAGAATTGACTAGGGGGGGAAATGATGTATATTTAGATGCACTGATTAGGCTACAGTGATGACAGTTGATGTTTTAGTTTGGGTTCCCGAGAAGCATTCCTGTAGGTGAAGATGTCTGTGAAAGTAGTTTATTAAGAAGTGATCCCAGGGCGCTTCCGTGGTGGCTCAGTTGTTGAGAGTCCACCTGCTAATGCAAGGGACATGGGTTCGTGCCCCGGACCGGGAAGATCCCACATGCCGTGGAGCGGCTGGGTCCGTGAGCCATGGCCGCTGAGCCTGCGCGTCCGGAGACTGTGCTCCGCAACGGGAGAGGCCGCGACAGTGAGAGGCCCACGTATCGCAAAAGAAAAAAAAAAAAAGAAGTGATCCCAGGAAAATTGATATAGGAATGAGGAGGCAGAACCAGGAAGGCAAGGATGACAAGTGAGGTGAGCATCAGACGAGGCCCCAGAAGTGCAACTTGGCTCAATCCCTGGGGAAAACCGTGGAGATAAGTACAGTTGACCCTTGAAGATGCAGGGGTTAGGGGTGCCCACCCTCGATGTAGTTAAAAATCTGAGTATAACTTATAGTTGGTCCTCCATGCAAGTGGTTCCTCTGTATCCCCGGTTTTGCATCCTCACATTCCACCAACCCACAGGTCCTGTAGTCCTGTAGTACTTACTATTGAAAAGATCTGCATATAAGTGGCCCCGTGAAGCTCAAATCCCTGATGTTCAAGGGTCAACTGTTCACATCTCAGAATCATTCCTATTAGTGTAAAGAGAGATGAAGCACTTATACTATCGTTTAAGGGCTGATCCTGGTGTGGGGGAGGTGTAAATTCTCAAGCACTTCCCTTCCTTTTCTGTATATAAGTAAAGTATGCTTCAGCAGCCTGAGGCAACCCTCCAACGAAGAGACATAGATGCTGCCTATTAGGAGTGAAAGCAGGTGTGCGTGAAAATGATAAAGAATCAGAGGATGCGAGCATTGTTGATACATCTGCTAAGGTCCATTGCACAATCTAAGTATATCAAGCACATCTCCCCTCAAATAGCCTGTCCCCTGATTTCTGTGTTTTATGGCAGAGTTTCTCCTAGTTGCCTGGTCAATATCCAGTCCCCCCTTTTTCCTCATTAACAGGACCTCGGTTTTGTTTCAGGCACCAGGTCCCCAGCTAAACTATGCCCCTTTCCAGACTCCCTTGCAGCTAGAAGTGGCTGAGGCGATGCTTCTTCGCCTCTCTTCCGTCCTTTTCACCTTCCTTGTTGAGGCCGGCCTGCAGGGACGTCTTGTGACAGCAGATGGCAAGCATGCTGATCAGGAGGATTGCCACAAAGGCAGTGCAGTGCAAAGATGGAAACGTGGAATGGCCTCGATCCTGGAGGCACCTGTACCGGCCTTATTTGGTCACCTCCTAAATTTTTATGTTGTGGGTGAAATAAATTCCAAGCTAAGCTATTGCTGGTGATTATTTTCAGTGTTATGTGCAACTGGAATTATTCTTGGTAAAAACAATATATTGAATAAAATAGACAGTGCTTTTTTGTTTATTTTTGGTCACATTTTAATAAAATGGGAGGTGGCCTTGAATTTTTGTCCTGATCCGTGAATATTAGCTGACTTGATTGGAAAAAGGCACTGGTCAATATTTTCCTATTCATGGTCAAATTGTTTTCCTTCAAGGAGGAAAAATAACAGGCATCACTTGGACAAGGGGAATGAATTCATTATTCATCCAAATGCTAAAGAGTAGCTCACAGAGATGGTTTATTTTAGCAGATGTTTAACACATTTAATCAACAATTTCAAGGGAAAATGGAATACATTTATTGCCGATGACAAGACTGTTGAAATGAAGTTGAGCTTGGGGATTGGATGAAGACAATTGATCATGAAGATGATTCATCGTTGGAGACTGTTGGGTCATTTACATGTGATGAGATTTACTGCATTTGCAGCAAAATAAAGTACATCATCAATCGTCTTTCCTTACTGAGAGATGGTTGTGATGACCACGTGAAAGACTGACCAGGGTGCACTCCCTGGGCTCAGTCCCCAAGCCCCCCATTGTGTGACTTGCGGCAGGTGAAATTGCCAACCTTCCCTACCAGGCTCTGAGCTCCAGGAAAGTAGGATGTGTCCCTTGTTCCTTGTTTTGTCTCTTTCCTTGGCCACATGATGGTCTTGCAAATGTGGAATGAATAATCACAGAGAGGGTCAGAGAACCTTTTAGTCTGCCATATGCACAATTGGCCTCCAATCAGAATATGTGTTTCCTGAGATCCCCACCAGTGGGAGCCTAGACTCTGCACAGTACAATAACCTGGGCAGCGTTGGGGGCATCTCTCATCAGAATTACTCTGGCTCCAGTGGTGGAAAAGTGTTAAAAACACTGATGCCATTGATATTCATGCATTTATGCTAGCCTGGATTCTCGAGATACTGAGCTAACAAGTCAGAAGGAAAAAGGACCTGGATATAGAACCTGATATGCAGAGACAGCTTTTTTTGCAATTCAGTCCAGGTTTGGGGAAGTTGGCAGAATCACTGCACCAGCATTTCTTCTGTTAAGCAACAAAGCAGAAAGAAAATCTTTTGTTCCTTTATGATATACTTAAACTATTATTTTTCATGGTAAAGCATGCATAAATACCGAACTGGAATACAGGATTTACTTGTGATTGAGTGGCAGCAAGAAATTCCCAATTGGAAAAAAACCCAAAAGGAGTCAAAAATTTTTTCCGTCTAATTATCTTTTAAAGGGAATGAACTGGTATGCCCAGGGGTGTATGGTGAAGGGCAAAGAGGCTCTATTGATATAAAATTTTCCTGAAATTCTAATAGTTCTGAAAAATTAACATTTTATGTATTAAATTTCTTTTAATCTATATAAACCAGCATAGTAGCACAAATGTTTTGAAGGAATAAAAGTTATATAAAGGCTTTAAATTTTTTGTTATATAACATTACATTCTAGTACTGAAGGACTGGCAGTTACATGCCTTTTTTATCCTTTCATTTATAAAGGAGAGTAATATAATGGAGAAATAATACTTTTCAAAAACCATGCTGGAATAACTGGACATGTATACCCAAAACAATAAACACTGACTTACATTATGCTATATTCAAAAATTAACTCTGGGTCAATGGTTGTAAATGTAAAACCTAAAATTATAAAACCACGAAAAGAAAACATTTGAGGAAAGCTTTATGACCTTGAGTCAGGCAAAGATTTTGGATACAAGAAAAAAATATTCATTATAGAAAACAAAAAGATATTTGGACTGCTCTTTGAAAGATATCATTAAGACAAAAAATGAGAAGACAAGCCATGGACGGGAAAGACATATTTACAAAACACATATCTGATAAAGTACTTGTACCCAGACTATGTGAAAAACTCTCAAAACTCAAAAGTACTGAGAAAAGAAACAACCCCCAAGGGCGAAGGTTTTGACCAGATACTCAGGCACTTTGCCAAAAAAGATAGATGGACAGAAAATAAGAACATGACAAGATGGCCAACGTCATCAGTCATTAGGAAAATGCCAATTAAAACTGCAGTAAGGTCCAGGGCATACATTTCACAGCAGCTTTAAAAACAGAAAACAGAAAATATCAATGCTGGCTGAGATACAGAGCAAGGGAAACTCTCATATACTACTGAGGGGAATTCAAAGTGATACAACACTTTGAAAAGCAGCTTAGTAGTCTTTTATAAAATTCAACATATACTTAGTTTTCGTCCCAGCAATCCCAAGCCTATATATTTACCTAAAAGAAACTAAGTGCACAAAAACCTGCACACAAATGTTTGTAGCAGCTTTGTTACTCATTCCCTGAAACTGGAAAAAACTTAAATGTCCATCAACTGGTAAGTGGATGAACAAATTTTGTTCCATCCATATGATGGAATGCTACTCAGTGATAAAAAGGAACAAACTATTGATATATATAAGGACGTGGATGACTCCCAGAGGCATATGCTAATTTTAAGAAGTCAAACTCAACAGGCTACCTACTGTATTATTTGATTTATATGACATTCTGGAAAAGACAAAATCTTAGAAATTAGATCAGTAGTTTCCAAGGGTGAGAAGAGGCAAGGGACTGGTTATCCAAGGGCTACAGGGAATTCGTGGCATGATGGAAATATCCTGTATCTTGAAACTACCACCAAGGTAGTTTCTTTACTATATAAGTTGTCAAAATTTATAGTCATACACCTAAACAGAGTGACTTTTACTCCAGGTAAATTCTCCCACAATAAATCTGTGGGGGTGGGGGAGGAAAGAGACATGATAACCAAGTGCAATGTGTAATTTCAGTTGCATCCTGGGCCAAAAAGAGAAGCATGTAAACAAAACAACATTTTAAAAAACCCAACAGCTATAATGACATTATTGGGACTGTTGGGGGGAAAAAAATCAGTGAACTGTATATTGGTTAATATTATTGTACAAATGGTGAATTTCTTGGACATGATAAAGGTAGCATGATTGTATAGGAGAATGTCTTTTCTTTAGAGTTGCAGGCTGCAGTGTTGAGGGGTGAGAAAATATTATGATGTCTGCAAGTTACTTTCCAAAGTCTTAAATTGTTCAGGGAAAAGACTGTGTGTGTGCTGGGGGGAGGGAGGCGGTGGAGAAAAAAATGAGCAAAATGTTTACAGTTGGTCAAACTAAGTGAAATCTTCATTATACTATTCTTTCTATTTTTTTCTGTAGGTTTGAAATTTTTTCAAATAAAAACTTGGCAAAAAAAAATCTGTTAATCCTTTATAATCCAACAGGGACCTTTGAAAAAGTTTATCCTAATAAAAGAATTAAAGTTGTACACAAAGATGCATGAAAAAAATACACTCAACGCTACAAGGTTCATAAAGCTAAAAATTAAAATGTCTGAGATGTCCAACAACACATGGCCCCTGACACAAAGTGGCACTCGATACCTTTTCACTGAAAAAAATGAGATTGCATTAAAAAATAATGGGTAAATAAATTACAGCATAATAACACAATGGAATATTATGCAAACATTAACCATGTCTTGCTAAATATTTAAGGAAGTGGGAAATGCTTATGCTATGTTAAATGAGAATGAAATCGGACGCAAAACCTGTATTTAGGCAGCTATTTTTTCAAAACACACTTAAAAAAACCATGGAGTGAAAAACCCAGGAAGGTTAGCTCTGGTGATAGGGGTTTAGTTTTTGTTTGTAGTTTGCTCTATTTCCAATTTCCTACACTGAGTCTATTACTTTATTTTATTTTATATTTTATTTTTGCAACCTCTGAAAAAGTGTTTGAATTTAGCAATGCAGTGTATTGGAAAGGAAACAAAATGTATCCAGAAGAATCTCTTAAAACAAGCTTTGCAGGTAATGTGATAACGGGGATGAGATGTTAGAAACTTCGTATATGTTCAACACATGCATGGTAGATTAATTGCTTCACAATAATCTACCTCATTGTAGCAAAGCTTCTGCACTTAAATTGTTACCTTCACTGAGAAAACATTTTCAAATATGCTTTAATAAAATGACAGCACTTTCTAATTGTGTATTACTCTTACCATGTAAAAACAGCATGAAATAAAACCTTCCATCGGATGAAGCAGGAAAAATCCAGTTCTATTTTTCCAGAGTTTTCTTGGCAAAGATGCATGACCTTTCAGAAAAGGTCCATTTGCGCAGCTGAGGTTATCGCATCTCCTGGATGGGGAGGGCTGTGCGGGGGCCCTGGGCAGCGTGGGGGGAGAAACCTGGCAGACCTGAAACACAGTTAAGATGTGCTCAAGCTTTGAGCCTGGAAGCCAAGGTCCTCGGGTGATGAAGCGGAGGTCAAGAGCGTATAATGTGGGGAAACTGGCCTTCAGGGAAGTGTTGGGGATGCGTTGGCTTTGGGGATTTGATCACTAGAGTGGAGGAGAAGCTCCAGCAGCCCAGCCTCAGGCCGAGCAGAACCAGGAAAGCCAAGCACATCCTTCTGCAACCGGGAGAATTCACTGTGAGGACTAGAGGCCCGTGGCAGGGAGGACCTGGGATGCGTGTAGAAGAACTGGAACCATTCAATAATCGACCACCATCTCTTGCTAAAACGAATACTATGAATTCCTTTAGGTCTTGATATTATTACAGTGTCAGGTTGATTGGGTGTTAAGAGAAAAGTTTGGCAGTACCCCAGCAAAGATTTTTCAAGCAAATTATCCTTTAGAAAAATTACAAGAGTCAATTTTTTGAGAGAAAAAATTTTTGAATCAAAAATATTTTTTATGTTTTTTCTGGGGATCACTATGAAGGCCTGAGGGAAACTCAAAATAGTTGCTTTGCACCTCATTTTAACATTAACTCTACCATGAAATTCAAGTGCTGTCAGTCATTTATAATATCCTGAAATGGACACTTGCACTTAAATAATGTAACAGTGTTGCAAAAATACTTTCATGCCTGTGAACTCAATTAAGTATTAAGTGTAAAGAGTTCTATAAATCCATGCAGTTAATAAATGATGTTACAGCTTAATGTAGGTGCTTTGGAATCTCTGAGAGTTTTTATCTTCGTATTTTAAATTCATAATGATTCCTCTCCGTTTCTTATTAAAGCCTTTTGGAGAAATGAATCTTTTTATTCAGGAAATCCTTAATATTTTCCTCATTAGTTGGAAGGAAAGGGATCCCAGTGAATGCCATCTCCCTCTCTCTCTCTCTCTCTCTCTCTCTCTCTCTCTCTCTCTCTGGCTTCTATCTGAGTTCAACTGAAACAACTGGAATTAAGTTTTAGTGTGAAAATTCAGTTGCTATGATTGCGGTGTACGGGTGGGGCATCTACATGCTTTCCCATACTAAACTCTCACTGTAGTGAGAGCCCTATGTGCGTGGATGAACACACACGCACACACACACACACACACGCACACACACACACACACACGCACACACACACGCACACACACACACACGCACACACACGCACACACACACACACACACGCACAATCATGGCTGTGGGAAACATTCGAATATGAGTACCGCTGAAGTACGCCAGCAATCATCTGAGTCCAACTCTTTCATTTTACACATCAGAAAACTGAGGTTCAGAGAGGGAAGGTAAAGTGCTCGAGTTCACCAATGGGTTTCAGGTGGCCTGAGGTCACTGCCCAGTCTACTTGTCCTTCTGTCCGGCTGTGTGGCGTGGAGGGGGCAGGAACTCACAAGTCTGAATATCAGCCCTCCGCTTTGCCCGCTCTGTGGGCTTCTGCACACCACTCATCTTCTCTGAGCTTGTTTCCCACCCCAAAGTGGGGCAGGTGTCCCCTACCTCACAGGCTGGGAGGTGAGAAGGGGTCGTGCATCTCAGAGCTTTTTAGGGGCCGTCACTGGACGCAGCTTCCTAGAAACGTTCACCGGTCACGTGGCCCTGCTTTTAGCCCCATCGCGCTGACGCTGTACTGCGTGGATGTGAAGGGGACGCAGCCGGCACAGCCAGCCTCCCCGTGGACATTCCTGGGGCACAAGTCTTGCCCCAGCTCGGTAAAAAGGGGCTTTGCAATGAGATAAATGGGGGGGGGGGGCAGCACGTGTTATTCAGCTTTGGTTAATTCAGCAGTTCCCGAAATGACTGGACCCCATTCACCAACATCCTACTGAATTACGGTGGTCAGGAACACACCAGGCTTTGTGACTCCAGCTCGAGGTAGATAAAATCAAACCAAACCTCAAGAAAACAAAGCAAGAACCAGTTCCAGGGCTGAGATTCTCCAAAATGGCCAGCCCTCGGTCACCCCTCTCCCAGTCTAGGGTTGCTGTGGCTGAAGGGCTCCTGCCTCCTGGTCACACTTCCTCTGGTCCCACGAGTGACCCCTACCCACCTTCAGTGCTCACTTGAACTTGGCTTCGGTGGGGCCTCCAGTGCGCTGTTTCTTACTCCCTTGCCTGGAGCCCAGCATTTCCTGCCGTCTCTGAGGAAGAGCCCAGAATGTTCCTGGTGCATGGAACGTGTTCAGCACGAGCTCCACGAGACATGAGCTCCCTCGAAGGCTCCCTGCCCTCCTTGGCAAAGGACATTTCTGAACAAAGTGATGGGCTTCTGCTCCTGGTGTCACGTTTGACCTGATGAATGCATGTAAGTATTAAGATGGTGACTCCAATTTTATAAAATTTCATCAGGTCTTGAGTTCTGTTTCATGCTTGTCAGATGTAGCTCTTTGGGTTTTTTTTTCTTCTTCTTCTTCTTTTTCTGTTGTTCTGTGTCTTCATACATAAAAAAATCTCAGGTCACTTAAACATGTTCGAAAGCCAAAATAACTTCTTTGGAGTGTGTCATGTACCAATGCAGAGATAAAGCTGGATCCCATTTCAGCGGGCAAGGAAGGACCACCCTCCAAGTCCTAAGGTATTTAGATGCTGCCGCAGGACATTTACTGTGGTAGTCAGGCCCCTAGCCTGGGCTCTCCTTCCTTTTATGGAAGTGAGGGCCACTGTCCCATGAACTGGGGGATGGGCCCTGCGTGCAATTCACGAGACTGAAATCATGAAGTTCAAAGATTCCCACTGTGAACCATCACTGCCCTTGAACACATTTGACACTTTGGCCCAGGGGTGGCCAACACAGGCCTTCTTCAGATCGTTTTACTCTTCAAAGGACTGAAGAGCAACTGGCATTACGAGACGCTGGAAATTTTTATGAAAAGAAGAAAAATTACTTTAAACTAGAAATTGTGTTCCTTTTTAAATGAAGGGGAAATGACTAGCTTATTTCACTAAAAAAAAAAAAAAAGTAGTCAAAACCATTTATTAACCAGCTGGTGGCAGTGTTTTCACGAAGAAAAGATAAAGTGATATTATGCGCAATTTACTTCTGATCCATTTTTCAAATGTTCAAGAGGAATGATTTTAGGTCTCTCTCGTTAAAATGCTTAAACGCCAACTAAACAATGGGAATCAGAGTTTCTGACAGTTCTCAAGCAGTTTCTACCACCAGGCAATAATATAAATTGTATGAGGCAAGATTAAAATATTTGGCGTCTTTTCTATTGCTAGCCCCTTTGTTAAGGTTTATGTAGATGGACAGCAGTACTGATTGGCTAGGGTTATACTTCCACTGAATGGCTGACCAGTTGACTAGAGCTGTATGACTAAGATGCTTTTTTAAAAATTGAAGTATAGTTAATTTACAATGTTGTGTTAGTTTCAAGTGTACAGCAAAGAGATTCATTTATATATGTGTATATAAATATATACTTTTTCTTTTTCAGATTCTTTTCCATTCAGGTGATTACAAGATACCGAGTCCAGTTCCCTGTGCTACATAGTAGGTTAAGATGAATTTTTGATGGCTTAAATGTTCCTCTTCCTATCTTCTGTCAAAAAAGAGAATAGAGTTGTATTCAGCTTTCTTCTCTAAAATTATCCAACCAATCCTTTTCTCACACATCTTCTGCAGACGGCACCACTGAGTCATACGTCACAGACAAGCAAATCACCCTAAGTTTTATTTCTGTAACACAATCAGGTGACAAACAAGCTAGCATCCTTGCCAGTGTTTAAGTTCCATTATGCCAGAAAGGACTGCCAATCAGGTCTGGGAATAACGTTGTCCTCCTACTGAAAGGCACCAAAACTATCCACAGCCTTGACCTCTCCATCTGGAAATAGGATTTTACTCCTTCTCCAAGGGACTGAATCCTCCCACCTGTATGTGCTACTGGTACCTTCTGCCCTGTCTCCATCTGGGAATTGGATCCTAAACCCACGCAGGTACTCAAAGCCAGGGCCTCTACCCAGCAGACAGCCTGACCCCTGGGCCCAGCAGGAAACACTGAGCAGCACAGAGCAACTTGTCTGTCTGTATCTCATTCCTCCTCAACTAGAATCTATGTCTTCCTACTCTCCCTGGGATCAGAATTGGGTTATTTTGTGTTCAGAGTTTGATTTCCAAGGGTATGTTGATCCAGTTGGCATTGCATTTAGGACCATCTTTATTCATTGTCATTGCAAATCTCCCTTGTTCTCCCTTGCTCCCTATAAGATGCAAAGCCCTCCATATGGATGGAGGATTGCGGTCACCTGCCCAGGGTTGCACAGCAAATTACAGGAAGGTGAAACTGACAGACTTGGATTTGCAGTTTTCAGTCCATGAAAACTATTGTGTGTGAGTGAAGGGCACTTTGTCGATTTAAATTTGCAGAAGTATAAAACCTGCTCCAGGAACGGGAGTGGCATGACCAAGAGCAGATGGGCCTTGAACACTTTTCTGCAGTTACTCCAATCTTCACACTCTTCAATCTCACATAAGCTTGCAAAGTTACTAAGCATAATGCGTGCAACAAAAGCTGTCGTGAAGAGCTTCCAGCAAGGCCACCTGAGGACCTGAGAATCCAGTATCCTGTGGGATTCGCAAAATGGCCATCAGAGAGGAGAAAGCTTCCAAATGCCCTTGAAAGAGACCTTGGCCGATAGTCCAGGACACTTATGTCCTCACGGGTGCCGGTGCCTGGAAGACACTCAGCATTTGACGCAGAGTGGTTGTAATTTGGTCTTAGCTTCAAACCATTGAGTGGGAGCCCAAGAAGGCATGGGGGCAGAGTAGCTGTCTTCTAATGTTCCTAAGGGTTATCGATCAAAGAAAGGAGTTGACTTAAATAAGTGGCTGATTCCAGCTGAGTGTTTGGAAGGGCTTTCTAACAATTCAAACCACCCTCTAGATATTACACAAGTGAGAACATTCCTACATGAGGCATTAGAATGACTTGAGTGCCTGGGTTCAACTCTTTACCAGCTGGACGATCTGTTGAAGGTTATTTAACTCCTCTGATCCTCTGTGTTACCTGCTCATCCTACTTTTTAGGACTGCTATGCTGGCCAAGTAAGAATACGTGTGATGGGTCCAAATTTGAATTGTAAATGGTATGGCTGGAAGCGGTCATCTTTTCTAAAGGGTGGAGCCAGGGGCTACCAAGGTTATAGATGAGGCAATTCATTGGGTAATAATAGTTTCATTCACTGAACCACTAAAATATACCAGACATTGTGCTGTGCTTGTTTACATGCTCTCAGATAATCCTCTCAGGAATCTTTGAAAGAATGTTGGAATCCTCATCTCGTAGATAAGGCAATTGGGGCTTAAGATATGACATCCATTGCCCAAATGAATAGTCACGCTGAAATCTGAACCCAGATCCAGGGAAGCATTTAGGTTACCTCCCACTCAGCTTCTCTCAGTCTCTTGACTAAACCCCTTTTAATCAAGAAAGAGGGTTGATATTCAGTGATTCTGACAGGGTCACTTGCAACGCAAAGTAGAAGGAGGATGGTACAAAGATGTGGGCACCTTATTACAAGTCTCCTCCTACTGAAGTCAAATAACATGCAGGAGGAGACCAGCATCAGTTTAAAGGTTGCTTGCCTGTTACTATTCCACAGAGCTGCTCTGTTCCTCTCTCCCACATGGCAGCCAAACCTGCAAGTGTTTAAGGCTTGAGAAGATCAAAAGGCTGTCTTCAAAAATCTGTTCTAAATAGCTGTAAAGTACTCCTTTAATCTGAATTGTAAATTCTGCAAACATAGCCGTGATCTCCCAAGTGTACCACAAATGTGTGAACAGCTGGGCAAAAGCAACACTGGTGTTAATTGACTCACCTCAGACATGTCCGTCTTAGCCCAGCCTAAATTGGGAGAATTTTCCTGTGATATTCATTTGGTTTTTTAATGAATGATTATAGTCAGTTCAAGAGTGAGCTAAAGCTTACAATTACTGCCATGAGGAAAGGAGGGAAAACATGCCAATGCACACATGGTAGACCAAATCGTGCATTCTGAAAACTCTGCAGCCTGAGTTCCAGAGCCTTGGATCCATCAACCAAAGGGTGGTCTGCCGAGAAGCAAACAATCTACGTGGCCTTTCCCTTCATGCCTCATCCTTTCCTTTCATTCCTCATCCTTCTCTTTCATTCTTTTCCTACTCCCTCCTCCCTTCCTCCCTCCCTCCTTCTCTCTCTCTCTCCTCTCTGTCAATCTCTCTCTCTCTGTTAGTTTTTAGTTTTATCAAACTTACACATGTGCATAAAGAGTCAACCAAACAAGCTTCCTTATAAAAACAGCTGAAAATCCTTCATAAAAACCCCCACTTCACACCCACTTTTCCCCTTTCCAGAGGCAACAACTCCCATCACCGACAGCTGATTATTTTGGAGTTCAGCTCCATATCTCCAAGGATAGGCTTGTATTTCTTCGCAATTTTTCAATTTTAGGCATTATACAGTTAAATCGTAATTTTGGTGAGATCGGTATGTATTGTTTATGTACTGTGACTTTGTAACACTAGGCACAAGTAAGCCGTATAGAAAGTTAAGGTTACTTTTCTTTTCCTGAACAACTTTCATTTTCCCTTGAGGTCATATTTTATCTCTCTAATTTGCCTCATTTTCTATGCACTTATCATTAATCCAACCACGAAAACATCATTAGTGGCATAGTCTCCTTCCAAGACATTCAGACACATGAGCATTTTTATCAATCAAAACTTCCTGGTGCAGCATCTCCCAGAGTCTTCTGACCAGCTCCAATCTGGAACAATTGCCCTTTATGCTTGGGCACTGCTGTTCCCTGGATCTCCCTTCACCGTCTCTCCCAGGGTTCCCTTCATTTATCTTCCGCCTGGATCACCTGCTCTTTTATCCCTGTGTTCCTATATTTCTTGGTCTATTCTCTATTTGGTGTGAAGCACATTCTTCTATAGTGTCCTGAGAATAAGTGCATTGGAAGAACATTTCCTAGACTGTACTTCTCTGAAAATATCTTTATTTCACTCTCACAATCTATTAATAACTTGGTTGGGTATACAATTCTCTATCGGAAACCATTTTCTTTGGAATTACAAAGATCTTATTCCACTGGCTCTCAGCTGTTCATTAGTGTTATTGAGAAATCTTTCTGATTCTAGATCCTTTGCATGTGACCTTTTTTCCTTTCTTTCTAGAAGCTTGTAGGAGCTTCCTTTTTTGTCCTAGATATTCTGAAATTTCATGATGTGTGCCTTAGTGAGGTCTAGTTTCAACTATTGTGCTATACGTCTAGTGTATCCTTAACTGGAAACTTACGTCCTTTAGGTATGGGAAATTTTCTTGAATTATTTCATTGATGGTATCTTTCTCGGTGTGTTCTCTTTTGGGGACTACCATTGTTTAAATACTGAACCTATTGAAGTGGTCCTCTAATTATGTTCTTCTATGTTACATTTCCTCATCTTTTTGTTCTGCTTTCAGGGACACTTTCTTGACTTATATTCAAAATTTTCTATTGACTGTGTTTTTTATTCCCAATAATGTTCTTTTTGTTCCTTGAATGTTCTTTTTCTATAACATCCAGTTCTTGTTTTGTGGTTTCATGATATTATCTTATCTCTGTAAGGATATTACTGATGGTTTGTTGTCATTGTTCCTTGGCTTTTCTTTGGTTTTTTTCATGTTTTCCTTTTCTTGCCTAGCTCTATTTTCTCCAAGCTGCTTTTTTCTATCTGTAAGTGTTGGTATCTATCTTCCCTACTAGAGGCTTTCTTCAGACTTCTCTCAATCCTTGTTTGTCTACTTCTGCTAAGTCAAGGGCATTGCAGAGTCAACTGAGTCCTCTAAATGTATATGGAGGTTGTCATCTGTGAGTGCTGCTGCTATGTGAACCGGCTGATTGCTTAGTCGGGGAACTTTCAATGTTAGCAACATTAGGTCTTTCCTTTTAGCCAAATAACCAAGAGAAGAGTCTCCCAGTGTCCCAACTGGAAGATGAAGTTCATCCTTGCAGAAGCTGATGAGAGCAGAGGGTTGAGGTGGGTTCCCAGCATCCAGGACACCCACCTCCACCTGACCCCTAAGTTCTCAGTAGAGTACCCCTGTATTTAATCATGCCTAGTTCCTTTGATCCAGAGACCCCCTTTCTTATCCTTGCTAAAGAATAAAATTCCAGTTTTGGACCATGAAAAGGGGGCAAGTTGAGACGTGGTCACAGAGAATGGGAGATGGAATCTGGAGGTCTAATTGCTTCTTAAACAGACTTCTAAAATTCCTCCTTGTTTTAGTCACCCCACTTTAACCTGCTTCCAGAGGCATCCAGTGCCACTAATTACTGGGCCTTCTAAGGATTAGGTAGTATAAGTAGACTCAATTCTAAAATTTTCCTGCTGCCAGTTTAGGATTAAGTTTTCTGGGGTCCACTAGGTCATTTATCCTTTTCTATCTTCTTTCTAACTTCCCAAATTTGCTTGCTGTTATTTCCTCTCTCATTCTCCTTAGTCTCGTGGGTTTATGCCTGTTTTTAAAATTCCTTTGTTATGATTTTAGTGTAGTTGCTGGTGGATAGAAACAGACACATGTTCCTTCTTCCATTTTGAACTGAAAGGCTAACCAGCGTTTTTCTGAAAAAGGTATTAAAAATCAATGTCATCAGCACAAATCAACATATCTATGAAGCAAAAACAAACTCACAGGTATAGAGAACAGACTTATGGTTGCCAAGGGGGAGGGAAAGGGTGAGGGAGAGAAGAATTGCGAGTTAGGGATTAGCAGAGGCAAACTATTATATATAGGATGGATAAGCGACAAGGTCCTACTGTGTAGCACAGGGAACTATATTCAATATCCTGTGATAAATCATAGTGGAAAAGAATGTGCATCATTTTGCTGTACAGCAGAAATTAACACAACATTGTAAACCACCAGTACTTCAATAAAATTAAAATTTAAAAAATAAACTAAAATACAAAAGTTAACTAAATAATAAAAAATCAATGTCATCAGAAATAATTTTATGTCTGCCTCAGATATCACATATTAATGTTTAACTCATTTTCTCTTGTCCCATTTTCCATGAAGATGAAAGACAGCTAATCAATATCTTCCATGTTCACATTGTCGAGTATACTATGAAACCACTATGAAACGTGAATGGAAGTGACTCCTCTCTTTCATTAATAATCATCTTAATTTATGCTTATGTGCAGTTTATTATCCATTGTGTTTCCTTAAGTCTTTTTTAGCTCTACTTATTCCTAGCTAGTTATTTCTTAAAAATAAAGCAAGGTATAAGTAAGTAAATAATTTATTCATTTAGTCAGTAAGCATTTATTATTTTCCAGTCACCGTGTTAAGTACAGGGATTGCAAGAGTAAATAAGAAAAATATACTCTGTCCACAGGGACTTTACACCCTGTTCTAGTGGAGCACAGACTCTATGTTCATTTTCTAAACTGATCATTGAAATTTGGCATGACCTGTGTTCTCCCGACTGGCTATTTCTCAAGAGTTTGTAGTTACTTTGAATTCTCTTCAGAGGTTCTCTCCTGCAGTGTGATGATACCGCTAATGTCTCAAACAAATTCACAAAAAACGGAATAATCATTTTAGAAGCCATTTTGGTGGGAGGAAGAACTCAGTTCCCATCAGTTTGCAACAGGAACATCACTGCTCTTCTTGGAACATTAGTTATCTTTTATATGTAATACGGAAGTGCCACTTCACAAATCTTTCCCAAGTTCCAGTGATGTATGATGAAAGAAAGTAACATCTTATATTCTTCTGTGATACATAATGACAATTTTAAACATCTTACATAATACATTTAGATTTGCCTTCCATTAAAAACTTTAAAAGTCTTTAAGTGTTTATAAGAACCATGTTTGGAAAGCAATTATACCACAATAAAAAATATATATGTTTAAAAAAAAACATGTTTGGGACATGGTTATTCTTAAGGACATAAAATAAAAATTGAGAGTATAGTGTATGAAGCAAATCAATTGCAACTGCTGTGTTTTTGCGTCAGGCTGGAAAACTGGCAAGAAATAAGAGAACCATATTGACTAGGAAATAAGGGTGTACCTATGCAGACTCTGTGGGTATACCTAGTTGTGAAATCGCCTGAGGATTTTCTAATCACCCAATGGAAGTGGCTACTCAGGCCAAATGTGCCCACAGCTATACATGGCCAGGAATCCAGGGCAAGTCATAGTCTCTGAGGCAAGCACCCCTGGGGGCTTCCTCTCCCACGAGGCTTTGGCTCCCATGGTTGTGCAGGCTGGGAAGACTTACAGCGTGCTGTCTACAAGCTGGGGACCCAGAAAAGCCAGTGGTATGAGTCAGCCTGAGTCAGAAAGCCTGAGAGCCAGGAGCTCTGCTGTCAGAAGGCTGGAAAGATGGGGGTCCCAGCTCAAGAAGAGAGAAAGAATTTGCCCTTCCTTCACCCTGGGCCCTCAATGGACTGGATGATGGCCGCCCACATTAGCGAGGACAGAGCTCTACTCAGTCTCCTGACTCAGATGCTAATTTCTCAAGAACCCCTCTCATAGACATGCCCAGAAATATGGTTTTACCAGTTACCTGGGCAACCCTCAGCCCGGTTATGTTGACACATAAAATTAACCATCACACATCCTTTTTCCAATGAAGTGCCCAAGGAAGAGCTATGAAAGGAAGCTGGCCTGGAGGATTGTGGAGGTGACACTATCATCTCTTATTGCTCAGGTCACCTGTCCTATTCCAAAAAGCTGAGGGGAGGTGCTTAGATATCAAGAATGACCAACCCTGCTGACCAAGTCCAGTCCATAGCACATCAAAGCAACTGGCTGCTTAATTGTTTTTCCTAACTGATTCGTCCTGGCATTCTGATGTTTTGTAGACTCTCTGGGAGATTCGGTGAAGGGCTGTTTTGGAATGAAAGACCAATGGACAACCCACCTTCTAGGGCATGTCCGTGAAATTGTCTGTCCTGAGTGGCTCCCTTCTGAGAATGACCCTCCACATCATGGTTTCATGGTTGTAACCCATAAATGAGATTTGTTCATACGTATGTGTGGTTCATACATGAGATTCAATGTGTTACACACCATGTTCATACAGAAGGGTCTTCACTCCTGGCCCCAGCCAACTGATCCAGAGGAGGGCACCTCCTTCTCAGTGGCTGAAACCGTTAGATGAGCTCAAGGTGGCCCCGTATCTAACTACATGTGGGAAGCTCTTGTATAGAATTTAAAAAGAGTGAAACCAACACAGAGAGAGAATGGAGGAGAGCTATCCAGACAGAGAGAACCTGGCAGAGACTGAGCCCTGATCCAGAGGTTCAGCCAGTCTTTACTCCATATCTCTGTAACACACTTATTTATCCTAAAACCTGTTTGAGTTGAGTTCTTGTTACCTGCCAGCAATGGAGTCTTAGCCAATGCTCTCCCTGCCCCAGCGAGCACACTTTGGTTTTCCTCAGGAGCAGCTGTTTTGATTTCCTGTGGTTCTTCTGCCTCCAGCACATGAAGCCAAAGCCTCTCGAGAGGCTGGTGTGCCTCTTCCATTGGTGTTGCTCTCTTCCCAGAGCTCACCTGGAGCAGTGTTTCAAATTAAAGTGGAGAAGGGGAGAAAACAGGCAAGGAGAGTCTGCTGAGATCAAAGTTGTATTAAAATACACAGGACCTATCTCTCTGAGCCAGCAGTGATGGGGGAAACCAACCACCATGAGAGGTCCCTCAGAGGGGAAGCTTATTCCTCTGCTTATGAGAAAGTTCCTTTATGGGGCATGGAACCAACCAAGGGTGATTCATCGCATCTCTTTCTGCACTGATTTACCTGCTCATGCAATATATCAACAAGCCTCCTACTCAAGGGCAGCTGCTTGAGGAACAGGAAGCATCTTCTCTCTCCCCTTCTCCCTCTCCTTCTTCCTTGAGTCCTATGATAGATAGTAGAAGAAGGTCACGACAGATCCTAGTATATTAATAGCTTATCAAGTGTCTTCCTTTGACAAGGATCTGATTATCATGCAATAAGACAAATGTTTTTCTTGTGCCCAATAATACAAAACACTTGTCATATGATTATGCTTATATCCCAAGAAACCAGAATTATTATGTTTCAATGTTTGTATTAGTGGCTTCTCCTGCTTCAAATCCCAAAACCAATTATATTACGACCAAAAACAAAAGACCACACATCGCTCAGAGGGCTGTGCTTGCAGTTTCACAAGGGTTAGAATTTTGGATTTTATTCTCACAAATAATTGCTATAAGTTAACAGGATTTTGGGTTAATAATCATGTAATACACACTCAGTTTTCTATGTGTACATATTTTCTGCAAACTTGAGTGCCATCCTAAAAGTAAATGTGGAAAAAGAAACTTGTGCCCATAATTTAAGCAAAGAAAATTTAGCCCAAATAAATAGACATCTCATACAACCACACTACTATAAGAATTCTAAAACCTTATGCTTTTTAAAAGTATATCGTCTAAATTTTATAATTACTTTTCTTCTTTCTAGCAATTTACTATGGAGAAGAGGAGGGAGAGAAGAAGAAAATAGATTTTTAAAATCTATTTTTCTTAATCTTTAGCCTACTTTGTTCCAACATCTGTCTCAGATCATTTCACCAACAGGGGAAGGCTTTCTTTTCTTTCACTAAGTCAGATATTTTGGAGGTTGGAAAGCTTTCAGCAGCACTTTGCACCAGTATTTTCTTAGTGAAAATAGCCAGTTGGAGGAGGTCTCCTAATAGCAAGTGATTTTTCCAAGCCATAGCTGTTTTTTGTTTTTGTTCTTTTTAATATATTTGATCACAACGAGGAGGTATGAATCAGCAGGACTGGGGCAAAAGGAAGACTTCAGATTCAGCTCCAAGCAAAACGCAGAGTCCGGAATTTCCTCTTGGGCTATGCAGTATTAGAGCCCTGTGAGAAGCAGAGTGAAAGAAAAGCAGAGTCATCACCACAGACAGCCACAGAGGCTGATTTCAAGCCACTTAGGATTAAGGCTATAAAATGGAAAACACCCACATGACCCACTAATTTGCAAGTCCAGGGCTTGTAGAACAACTGAGTCATTTGGCTTGAACGACGAGACAAAAACATTAGTGTAAAAAAACTACGTCTCTTGTCATATTTTATGCTGACTCCTGTGTGCTAGGCTTGAGGTATGGTATGCAAAGCGCACTTCTCCATCGTGGGCAGACAAGCAAGAACATGGACCGCTCGAGTCAGGACACTAAGTTACGGTAGATCACGGGCAGAGAGCCATAGCTAGATTTCCCAAAAGAGAGACCCAGCTTAGTCTGATGACCAGGACCGCGATGATGATGTTGATGATGTTGGTGGTGCTGTGCTGGGATGATGCCAAAAGTAACGGCGACACTTGCTGAGCCCTTCGGGTATCAGGCCTCGCACTGAGCTTTTCTATGTCTTGCCTCGGTGGGAGGTTGGGGTCAGCAGATGTAAACTTTTTGTATGGAGTGGATAAACAGCAAGGTCCTACTGTAGAGCACAGGGAAATATAGTCACTATCCTGTGATAAACCCTAATGGAAAAGAATATGAAAAAGAACCTATATACATATAACTGAGTCACTGTGTTGTACGGCAGAAATTAACACAACCTCGTAAATCAACTAGACTCCAGTAAATGGCCAAGAGGCACATGGAAGGACGCTCAACGTCACTAACTATTAGAGAAACGCAAATCAGAACTACAGTGAAGTATCATCTCATACTGGTCAGCATGGCCATCATCAAAAAAATTCTACAGGGCTTCCCTGGTGGCACAGTGGTTGAGGGTCCGCCTGCCGATGCAGAGGACATGGGTTCGTGCCCCGGTCCGGGAGGGTCCCGCATGCCGCAGAGCGGCTGGGCCTGTGACCATGGCCACTGGGCCTGCACGTCCGGAGCCTGTGCTCCACGATGGAAGAGGCCACAGAGGTGAGAGGCCCGTGTACTGCAAAAAAAAAAAAAAAATTCTACAAACAATAAATGCTGGAGAGGGTGTGGAGAAGAGGGAACCCTCCTGCACTGTTGGTGGGAATGTAAATAGATACAGCCATTATGGAGAACAGTATGGAGGTTCCTTAAAAAACTAAAAATAGAGCTACCATGTGATCCAGCAATCTCACTCCTGGGCAAATATCTGGAGGAAACCATAATTTGAAAAGATACATGTACCCCAATGTTCATTGCAGCACTATTTACAATAGGCAGGTCATGGAAGCAACCTAAATGCCCATCAACAGAGGAATGGATAAAGAAGATGTGATACATATGTACAATGGAATATTACTCAGCCATAAAAAAGAATGGAATAATGTCAACTGCAGTGACAGGGATGGACCTAGAGATACTAGTCATACTAAGTGAAGTAAGTCAGACAAAGACAAATATCATATGACATCACTTATATGTGGAATCTAAAAAAATATTACAAATAAAGCTATTTACAAAACAGAAATAGAGTCACAGATGTAGAAAACAAACTTATGGTTACCAAGGCAGAAAGAGGGAGAGGAATAAATTGGGAGATTGGGATTGACATATACACACTACTATATATAAAATAGATAACTGAGAAGAACATACTGTGTAGCACAGGGAACTCTACTCAATGCTCTGTAATGACCTATATGGGAATAGAGTCTAGAAAAAGGGTGCATATACATATATGTATCAACTATACTCCAATAACAATTATTAAAAAAAACTATACTTCAATGAAATAGACATTGGAAAAATAAACCCTGCAAAATAGTTATGACATGAGATTGCCCCTGGATCTATGACACAAGGCCCATGATCCTGAGAGAGACCGGATGAATCCAGGGCACCTCAATCCCAATCCCACCTCATTTTGCTCATTGATCTGAGGACAGGAGCCCAGGAGCCCAGGAAGACCTGCCTACGCACATTCTACTTGCAATGACATTGCTGTTTCTATCCCACAATTAAAGTAGGGTTGTACTTCATCTGTCATCTTGCAAATGTCTGTCCCTCCTACCTGATCCAATTTGCTGCCTCTGAAATGATAGCCTTAAAGAGATATGAAATTGGATAATGATTTAAACCTTCCAAAAGTTCTTCTAAATATTGAATGTAGTCTTTAAAATTAGTTAATTTTAGGAGTTACTAATGAAAGCATAATGGCAGCTATAATGCTGGCCCTTTGCAAAGTCCTTATATCAATGAGAAACTTCTGGGCTCTTGAATAAGAGATTTCGCGTTCTCAGTGGCAAGTTCCTGCACGCTCCTCTTGAATTATAACGTGTTCATATCATCTGAAAGTCTGAAAACAGAGACAGCGCTTATCATGAGAACCCACAGAGTTGGCTACCCAAAAATCATAGACTTGTAATTAGTTATATGTCCTCAGCTTGTTCCTATGGACCTCAGTTTCGTCAGCTGTAAAATGGAAATGATAATATCGTTTCTACCTATGTCAGTTTAGATACAGGATGTGAACTCTCTTTGAGAAATAAAAAGATAAATGTTTTATCCAAATGGAAGACATTATTTTTTGTGATTATATCCACAAAATAAAACCAAAAAATGTAAAAGTCTCATCCACCCCTTCCTTCTGCGGCTCCGTTCTGTCACCGCGTTTCATGCTTTCTGGCAGGAGTTTATAACGGAAGATGCCACCACCTTTATTATTCCTCTCTGCTCCCAATTTATACGAGGCAGACGTTGAGTGCACATTTGAGATGGAGGGTAATTCAGAACCTTCTCCGACCCACTCTCGTCCTGGGAGTATATTAACGTTCACTTTGAAGCCAAGGGAAGGAAGTCTCCCACTTAAGAAGAGGATAACTTTATATTAATTTTGCTTGTTGAAACCTTTATGTAATACTTCTAGTGAAACAATACCCTAAGGCAGGTCCCCTGGGCAAGTGAAATGCTATGGCCAAGTTATTAGAGAACATCAAAGTTGTTTAGTAGAAGCCGAGACCTTGGAGGAAGGGCTGACATCTGACTTCAGCAGAAATAGAGAACATCTTGCTCAGGTCCAAGCCACAGAGGTGCCCAGGGTGCGGTAGAAAGTTTGCAAGCGGCAGGAAGCTCAGCTCAAAGCTGTTGAAGTAAAAGGAGATCTTACTGGCTCACATCAAGGGAAGGGTTAGGTGGATATAGCTTTAGGCATCACAGACTCCAGGACCCCTTTTCTTTGGGGCCTGGTAGATCCCCATGTCCCTGTATCGTTCACCACCAGTTAAAGACTCCTCCCATCATGGAAAAATGGTTGCCAACAGCACCTCTCCTCATAGCTCCAAGGCCATGGGAGAAAAGGAATTTTCCTTCCAGGCAAGTTTAGCAAAGGTCTGGGCTTCACGTGCTAATCCCTACATCCCGTCCTGTGAAGGGGGACTAAGTATGCAGATCAGAACAGGAGCAGAGCTCCAGGGGGACCATTGGCAGTGAGGGAGTGTGTGTCCAAAGCGAAATCTCTCTATGCAATTACCAGAAGAAGGGGGTGGGGACAAACAGTCAAAGAGTTCTCTGGGTCACTATGCGAACCGGAGAAAATGTAAGGACATCGTGACCAAGTCACTTCATAACACCCCCTTGATTTCTGGAAATGAAGTCCAAATACTGGACATTGTGGTTAAAAGTCAGGCATCTTTCTATCGCTAGTGGAGAGCCCATTTCACCAGCTCTGTCCCCACCCACGTCTCCAGCATCCTCAAATGTCATCTCTGGAAAACTGGAGGAAACCGCCAATAAAAAGAATTTTAAAGTTTTTATTTTACTCTGCAGGAATGTGCCCACCTGCTCCCCCTCCCAGCCCCTGAGACAGGACAGCATCTTATGTTATCCAGAGAGCACTCCACACCCTGGTCTGAAGAGTTTGGATTGGAATTGGCATTTAGCCAGGGTCTGGTGCTACACTGAGGACACAGAGTAAGTACTTGACCTACACATGGTGGTCAGGAGGGGTCCCTGATGTGGTCCTTCCTAGAACAAAGAAACTGTCTACACCAAAGATTTGTTCCATCCTTCGAATTCTAAGAGGCAAAATTCTGTTTTTTTCCTGCTTCTAGTAATTGGTGGTTCATTGCACTCTGCTACCCAATCAAGAAAAAGTTGTGGGGAAAATGTGGGGCATTTTTGTCTGGTTTTCAAAATTTTTTTTTAGCAGATGCAGAGTTAAGACTGCAGCCTCACTATCTCATCCTGAACAAGTAGCCACCCAAACTGAAAGTCCAGGTTAAGTCTCCAAAACCAGTGCAGTGCAGAGTATGGAGAAAAATAGAGCCAGGATGCTCAGAGTTGGAGAGAACACAACTTAAACTGTGTCACAGGTGAGGAAACTGAGCATGCGTAGTGCAATTGCCCGGTAAAGGTTCTGCAGCTAATTTGATGAATAAAACAAGGTTAAAAAGGCAGAGAGAATGGACTTGAGGACACTGGGAGGGGGAAGCATAAGCTGGGATGAAGTGAGAGAGTAGCATTGACATATATACACTACCAAATGTAAAATAGGGACTTCCCTGGTGGAGCAGTGGTTAAGAATCCGCCTGCCAATGCAGGGGACACTGGTTCGAGCCCTGGTCCGGGAAGATCCCACATGCCGCGGAACAACTAAGCCTGTGTGCCACAACTGCTGAGCCTGCACTCTAGAGCCTGCGAACCACAACTACTGAGCCCGTGAGCCACAACTACTGAAGCCTGCGCACTTAGAGCCCGTGCTCTGCAACAAGAGAAAGCCCGCAAGCAGCAACAAAGACCCAACCCAGCCAAAAAAAAAATAAATAAATTTATTTTTAAAAAATGTAAAATAGCTAGCTAGTGGGAAGCAGCTGCATAGCACAGGGAGATCAGCTCGGTGCTTTGTGACCACCCTGAGGGGTGGGATAGGGAGGGTGGGAGGGAGACACAAGAGCGAGGGGATATGGGGATATAAGTATATGTATAGCTGATTCACTTTGTTATGCAGAAGAAACTAACACAACATTGTAAAGCAATTATATTCCAATAAAGATGTTAAAGAAAAAAAAGGCAACACATGGTCTCTTTGAGTAGGCGTAGCAAGGACTCACACGTAGAAAGCACTCAGTAAATGAAAACAGGGTTTGGAGTCGGGTACAGCTGATTTAAGCCTTGACTCCTCTATGTTTTAGCTCTGCAACCTTGGACAATTGAACTAATCTCTCTATGCCTCATTGAGATAATACTACGGATGTCACCCTGTGGTTGTAAGGGTTAAGAGGTAACTTATGCTAAGTGCTTAACAAAATAGTTGCCGTGCTAAGCGCTCAAAATGCATGATTATTTTGTTTAAAATATTATTTAAATATTTTATATTTAAAATATTATTTACATTTTATTTTTGAAAAGAAAAAAGAAAGAGAGAGAGAGTTAATATCCCAAAGCAGCCGTTTTTCGAAATCAAATAAATCAGGGAATTTTCTTCACCTTCTTAAGAGAGTAAAAAGGACAAAAGATGAAAAGTGAAAGAAGACAAAAGAAGGAGATTAACATAGATCTGTTGGCCTAAAGATAAAGACAGTATCCTTGCAGAAATTAAAAATATTTTAGAAGATGCAATTATCAGAATCGACACTACAGAAACCAAGTTAATAACATTCAGGACAGGAATGAAAAGTCCCAAGTAACATAGAGGCAAAGACAAAGAAACAAAAGAAGGACAGAGAAAATGGTTGTCCCGGACCCAACAGATGAGCCTCCCAGTTTCTGGGCTGCACGCATCGGGGCCACTTGGGGAGCCCCAGCCAGGGATGCTGCCCTTGCCGGGAGCAGACTGCCCTGATCAGGGGCTGCAGTGGCACCACCGGCTTGGCTCTCAGCTGTGCAGCCAACACACGCACCTGGTCCCAGATCCACGCTCGGCCGTTTCCCCTGATGTCACCGGCGGTCTGCATCTGCATCCAACTCCACAGGGCCGGGGGCTCCTGCTTTCCCCACTTCCAAGCTTAGGTGAACCTTCACATGCTGGGACTGGGACCTGGTTTCCCTGGCAGCTGCCTGGGGCCGGGGTGTGGGGTGGGACCCAGGCAACACAGCCCAGGAGTATGGAGAAGGGAGTACCCCAGGGGAAAAACTTTGATGGAAAGGAGCAAGTGGACCAATTCGACCAAAAACTCGGCAGATAAACGATTTACACCTCCACTCCCTTCTCCAGTGAACTGTCTTAAGACCAGTGGTTCATGTAGTCCCAGAATACCAACTATGATTTTGATGATGGTAGGACCAGCTCGTAATGCACAACCTTGTATTTGCTATTGCTCCCTCTTCGTTTCACTTCCATTCTTCTTTCATCCTTGCTGTCCTGGAATTGCACTCCAAACAGAGGGTGGCCATGAGGTGTTGCCCACATTCTGTGTTCTGGGGAATTCAGACTAAGGTAGTGATCAAAATGTGATAGACATTGGATATTGGATATGGATATTGGGTTCCATGAATTAGAAAATAAAAGAGTAGAATTACATGATAATAAAATGTAAGAGAAGAGAGCTTTCAAGGAAGTACCATGACCTGGACAATTAATTAATAGAGAATGATAAATATCCTGATAAGATTTATCCTGATAAGATTACTGAAGTTTAAACTTTTAAACTGAACTTTTAAAAAAACTAAAATGATCTTACAAATATGCAAAAAGAAGAAACAGGTTACTCACAAGCAAAAAAATAAAAATATTAAAGACAAGCTAGAACTTCTCAGCAGCACAAGATTCCAAAAGACAATGAAGCAATCAGATATCTACAAAATTTTGACAGAAAAAAAAAATCCCAACCTCAAAATGCTATAAGCTGTTATTTACATTAGAAGTGTAAAGCAATTATACTCCAATAAAGATGTTAAAAAAAAAAGAAAATCATTGTCTAAGATGGGGTAAAGGATGAACAGATAAAATCAGGATGGACCTGGAGATTATCATACTAAGTGAAATAAGTCAGCCTGAGAAAGACAAATATCATACGATATCACTTATATGCAGAATCTAAAAAAAACAAAATGATACAAATGAACTTATTTACAAAACAGAAACAGACTCACAGACTTAGAGAATGAACTTATGGTCACCAGTGGGGAAGGGTAAGAGGGAGGGACAGACAGGAAGTTTGGGATTGACATGTACACACTGCTATGTTTAAAATAGATAACCAACAAGGACCTACTGTAAAAACAATAAAAATTTTTAAAAAGTCAGCAAGTGCATGCACACACACACACACACACACACACACACACACAAAGCGCAAGTTGGGAGAGAGAAAGCTGAGCGATGTGGGACATGGGGATTGTTCAGGGTTCTCAGGGTCTGAGCGTCTGAGTTGAAGGCCATGAGCACAATGAACTCTCCCCCTCACCACCACCATGTCCCTAGTCAGGTCTGAGGCCCTGAGGTGTGGCTCAGCTGGGTTTTTAATGAGCACATTCTCTGTCTAACACTTAATTGTCTGAAAGCCTCCAGGTAGTTAGAATGTGCTTTGTAAATATTTTTTGTTGCTGCTCTGTCTTATTGTATATGCACTGAGTATTGACCTACATGTTTTGTTACCTAAATATTAAAGATACTGTTATCTCACAAAAAAAAGAAGTCAACTGAAGGACATTCTAAACATGCAAAGAGGGCTGATGCACGCTTATGTAAATACACTTGAGGATATAATCTAACTCAGCAAGAGGTGATGTCCTGGATCAAAGACGTCAATAAAATCTTAAAACCTTTTATTTTCTTGGAATGGGAGCATTTTCTTTCCCATGACCCAATAGCCAGAAAATGTGAGGGAGAAAAATAAAAGATATTTGCAAGTTAAATACAAATAAAACAAAAATCTAATTCCAAAATATGACAAAAATGCTCAACAGCCTATGACATAAGGAAGTTTTAAAATTGATAAGAAAAGATATCTAATTGAAAAACGGGCCAAGTACATGAGAAGGCAATTCATAAAAGAATTCCAAATGTGTGTGTGTGTGTTGGTGTGTGTGTAGGTATGTAGATAGATAGATAAACAGACAGCTGGATAGATAATAAATGTTTAACCCTACCAGTAATGAAAAAATGAAAAAGTATACATTTAAATATGTGATACTGCTTTTTACCAACCGAATTGGCCAATTTGAAAAAGATAGGCAATGTCCAGCGTGACTGTTCCAGAGGACACTTTAGCAGCATATGATGAAATTTTAAGTGTGTATAACCTGTTGACCAGGTTTCCCAGTTCTGGCATTTTACTATTACAAAGCAACTGACCAAAGGTGCAGAAGTACGAGTTGTAGCATTTTTCCTATTAACACAATATTGAACGATTGAAATGTCCATTAACAGAGGATGATTTAACTAGTGATACATGCACACAGTTGAATCCTCTGCAGACCTTAAACACGATGGTATATTTCAACATCGACAGACATAGAAAGCTATCTATGCATATTGTGAATTCATAAAACTGATTTCAGAATTTGAATTGTGTAACCACATTTATATAAAAATGGGCGTGCGTGTGTGCATGTCTCTGCTCCCACATCACATAGATGGCTGAAGACACTGAGAGAGGTTACCGATGGGTAGTGAGATTAGGGTTACATTTTTCAATTTTTGGGTTTTTTTTGCCTTTTGGGTTTTTTTTTGCCTAGGTTTTCTAAATGTCTGGTTATTAAATTTACAGTAAGATAAGTGAATAAGATGTCTTTATTTAAAGAAAAAAACACTGAAAAAAGTTCAAGCCAACAGATATTGACTTTCAACCAATATTGTAGATTTCCTGGGAAGTTTTTCTTAATGTATGTCACCTTGGTTGTATCTATTCATAGAAACAAATAGACCACCCCAATTGGAACAAACAGGCTATTCGTCCACAGCTTGCCATAGCAAGGGAGTCGGCCACCATCACTTGCGTTTGACAGAGACTCAAAGACAGAGGAGCACAGAAACTTTATAGTGGAGAAACAGGGAGGTTTCAGGTTTGCCCTGACTGGAGGCTGTTGGCCTAGAGAAGGTGGAGGCGGGCTGACCAGAAGTGGGGCATCTTATGTGATTGGTTTGAGAGCATATTTGACTTTCTCTGTTGGTTATGAGTTGGATGTGGGGTAAAGAAAATAGAGAAATTGGCAGTCATTGACCAAGTCCTGACCATTCTGTGCCAGTTGCTGCAGAAATTGGCTTCCTGGCCTGGTGGCTGCAGAGGGGTGGGTCTGCATCGTCCTGTTTGTTCTGGTCCTTGCTGGTCTGTACATTCAATCTCTCAACGTACTTCCATTAATCTACGTTATTGGCCACACTGTTTCTAGAGAGCATGGAACATTTCCCTCCCAACCAGCCATACGGGCATCTATAATAGCTTAGCAACATACTCAGGATAGCATCCAATCCATAATTCCATCACCAACAAACCGTATCTGCCTCCAGATCTTCACCCACTTAATTTGTAAGTATGAGTGATACACCCCGTTTTCTATGCAATGTTCCACTGGGATGTTCGGTATATTCTTCTGCAGCTGGTCACCATCGACAGAGCACTCAGAGATGGAGCATTGCGTTAGGTGCATAACATGTATTACTTCACTTACTTCTCACTACAACTTTATTGTTATGTCACCCTGGGTTCCATTTGACAGATGAGGCAACTGAGGCTTCAGTTTCCCGAGAAGCCCAGGATCATGTCCAGCCACCAAGCTTATCAAGTGGAAGGCTGTTGAAGCTCCCGCAGGTCTAAATCAAAGCCTGTGCTTCTAAACCTCAAGCAACACGAGACCCCTCGGAACTGATTGGCCACGCACGGCCTGGGTCACCGAAGCCCAGAGGATCCTGGGCAGAGAATACAGTGCGCTGATTCTGAGCTGCAGAGTTTGTTTCTTAAAGGCTATAAAAGCACCTTAGGGGCTTCCCTGGTGGCGCGGTCGTTGAGAGTCTGCCTGCCAATGCAGGGGACATAGGTTCGTGCCCCGGTCCGGGAAGATCCCACATGCCGCAGAGCAGCTGGGCCCGTGAGCCATGGCCGCTGAGCCTGTGCATCTGGACCCGCGTACCACAAAAAAAAAAAAAAAAAAAAGCACCTTAACCCGTAGTTCTTCGATATACCTGGAGGGTTTCCACCATGGTGGCAGGAAGTAGGATTCTAGCTAATGTCATCCTTTGGCAGTGACCATAATTCACTTTGATAATTACTAACCTGCTTGCCCAAGGATATGAGAAGGCCCATTATGGACAGGAGAACAAGAGTTACACACCTCCTGGAGGCTGTCTTCTCCAGTATAACTTTTAGCAATTTTACTGCTATAGAAGGAAATACTCTCTCTCTCTGTTATTTATAGAACAGTTACTTCACCATAGCACATTGCTATTTATCAAGTGCAGAGGCAGCTCCTTCATAATTTCCAAATTTTCTAATTGAACTGGATCCAGTCATTTTCTAATTGCTTCTTTGCTCTCTCCCACAAGAACACATTTCACCATGGGGAACATGTCTTGGAAATTTCAAATACACCATCTCCTTTCACTGTGTCCTTTCTGCCTTTTTGTCTTACTCCTAGCCTGTCTTTCCTATACTCCAGCTGCAGCCAGCTTTTCTTCACCAGCCTGTACCATTCAAAAATGCCTGAACACTCCCAGGAGACGGCGGCTTTCTTCGTCTAAGGGTTTTAGACGCTGAGTAGGGGGAAAATCCTCCATCTCTGGAGTTAGACCACCTGGGTCCCCATCTTGGCTCTACTGCTCACAAGCTGTGTGACCCTAGGCAGGTCACTTAACCTCTCTGCCTCTGATGCTGTATCTTTAAGATAGTAAGGGCACCTACCTTAGAGGTATTTGGATTCTTGAAGAAGTTATGGGAATTGAATGAGCTCATATATGAAACTCTTTAACCAGTGCCTGGCATTAGTAGGACTTAATTTTCACTCTGCATTCAAGCCTTAAAATCAATCTAAGTCTGACTAACAGACCGCCAGTCTGCCAGACCACCTGTAGTGTGTATCCTACTCCTTCTCATAGCTCCGGTCTAGAGACAAATGGTTCTCTCCCACAGCCAAGGCCAGTCACCCATAACTCCTCTGTCGACTCTGAAGTGGCGCCCATGACCCTCACTTCCCGGTGTTCACACCCTTGTGTAAACCCTCCCCTTGAGTGTGGGCAGGACCTCTGACTTGTTTTCAGTCCGTAGAATATGGCAAAGGTGGTAGATGTCACTTTCATGACGATGTTACAGAAAATTGCAATGTCCATTTACTGCAAGATTCTCTGTCTCGCTGGCTTTGATGAAGCTGGCAGCCATGGTGGCAGCCCACATGGCAACGACTGATGGCAGACTCTAGAAACTCAGGACGGTCTCCGGGCAACAGCCAGAATGAGGCTGAGACTCTCAGGCCTCCAGCCACAAAGGACTGAATTCTGCCAACAATTACGTGAGCTTGGAAGTGGATCCTTCCCCTGTTGAGCCTTAGGTGTGACTGCAGCGTTGATGACACCTGCACTGCAGTCTTGTGAGTCGCTGAGTTAGAGGACCCAGCCGTGTCTGGACTCCTGACCATCAGAAGCTAACACATGTGTGTTGTTTAACCCACTAAGTTTCTGGTAATTTTTAAATGTAGCAACAGAAAACTAATACACTGTGTTAGTCAGGGTTCTCCAGAGAAACAGAATGTATAGGACATATGAAGAGAGAGGGGGAGAAGGGGGGCGGGGGGGAAAGAGGGAGAGATAATACGCAATTGGCTCATGTAATTGTGAAGGTTGAGAAGTCCAGATCCCAGAAAGCCAATAGTATATTTTCAGTCTGAGTCTGAGTCGAGAGCAGAGAAGACCAACGTCCCAGCTCAAACACGGTGAGGCAGGGCTTCCCTGGTGGCGCAGGGGTTGGGAGTCCGCCTGCCGATGCAGGGGACGCGGGTTTGTGCCCCGGTCCGGGAGGATCCTGCGTGCCGCAGAGTGGCTGGGCCCATGGGCCGTGGTCGCTGGACCTGAGCGTCTGGAGCCTGTGCTCCGCAGTGGGAGAGGCCACAGCAGTGAGAGACCCGCGTACCAGGAAAAAAAAACAAAAAAAAACCAAAAAAAAAAAAAAAACCATGAGGCAGAGACAGCGAGTTCTTTCCTACTCAGCCTTTCATTCTACTCAGGCCTTCAGGGGACTGGCTAAGTCCCACCCACACCTGGGAGGGCAACCTGCATTACTGAGTCTGCAAATTCAAATGCTAATCTCATCCAGAAACTCGGACACACTTAGAATAATGTTTAACCAAATATCAAGTCACCCCATGGGCCAGTCAAGTTGACACATAAAATTGAGCGTCTTGTACACTCTCTCTGATTTCTTATTTCCTTCTCTTCTCTTCACTGCCTGACACCATACCTGTGGGCAACTGGACATCACAGGTCACAGGGCACCTTCTCTGCAGTCAGGCAGACCTGCCCTTTACCGGGTATTTCACCTTGATCCTCTAAGAGAAAACCACTGGATCTCCGAGCTTCAGTTTCCTTATCTGTCCATGGAGAAAAGAGCATCCCCGGGCCCTCTCCCAGGGCTGGGGCTGTGGAGAGTATAAATGGGATGGAGTATGGAAAGCACTTCAAGCAAAGCCCCCAACCTGTTTGGGGCTTGCAGAGGAGTTTGGGTATCACTGCAGAGGAGACAGTTTGCGACCACACCGAGTCCCGCTTAGCAAAGATCTCTTTAGGTTTGATTCTTTTTTTTTTTGCAAGTTTTCTCCATCTAGGGCGTCAGCCTTGATGGGCAGGGGTCAGCCAAGAAGGTGTCAGCCAGAGGCCCGGGATGAGCCTCAACACCACACCATGGAGGGCAGAGGTCAGGGCAGAAGACCCAGCAGCTGGGCAATGACTGCAGGGCCTGGTCTGGGTCCCACAGAGAGGGGTGCTTGCACCTGCATGGCTGGACTCACCACGGTTTGTGCTCCAGGAGAGAGGGCTTGCCGGCCATCTCACTTTTTGTAGGTCGAGCAGGGGAATGGATTTGTTAGCTGGGAAGAAACAATCTGAGCTGGACTGTCAGCTGCTCGGAAAGTTGCATATCCCAGCCTGGGGGAGTTGAGGGGGGCTCAGTGCTCATGAAGTGGAGGAGGGCTGACGACAGTCACCCCAGGCAGCTCAGGGGCAGCGGTCCAGCGCCCAGAAGACAATCATCCCTCCATAGAAGAGAATTAAAGCCACAGCCTTCCATCAACAGAGGAACCTGCCTCTACACTTAGCATGTGAGTCCACATGAATATTAGCAGAAAGAAACACACATGGAGGGAAGGGGCAGAGCAGAGCCTCCTGGTGTTTCCTTTCTGCTGTTATTGTCTGAGGGCCAGAAGGAGATGAGAATATTGAGTGCAGACATGGGACTTTGATGTCAAACTGCTATATTCTGGGTCTTACTATATGAGAGAAATGAAATTCAATTGTTTTTAGATTTTCCTTCCCTAAATTTTTGCTCCTTCTCTGACGGCTCAAGAATGAATGAGGCTGAGTGTTTGGAGTGGAAATTTTGTAGCAGGCATCCTTGTTTGTTTGTTCATGTTTCTGCATTAGAAATAAATCACCACCAGAAGGAAAATGAGAAGAGCGTCTCAAAATTTCAAGTGTGTGAGCTGAAAGCTTAATTCCTGTATTTGTTTGCTCGAGCTTTCTACCCACAGATTTACACACTCATGCATCCCTCTCTCAAAATTTGGGATGTTTCTATGGGAATCTCAGTAAATCTTTGAGAACAAAATGTTCCACATTTGCACGTGAAAGAGAATCCAGTGAAATAGAATTTCACCTTTAAGGTGATTTTTAATTGATGGGACAGGAATCTGACTCTCAGTCATGTTCTCTCAGCACCTCGGAGAGTGACAGCTCTCCCTTCCCGTGTACTTGCCCAATCAAGGGTTTCCGCTCAGTTTAATTACTTCCCAGGGCAGAACTATGAAACAGGCTAGGAAGAAAAGCAATACGAGTTCCTGGGTGTCAACCGTAGAATTAATTACTGCTACTATTATTGAGACCTACTATGTATGTACTTTATTCCTCATTCTTACAAATCAATGAAAGCTGAAAGATATATTTGATAATGTCATTTCTCTGCCCAAAACTCTCCAGTGCCATCCCTTGTCATTCAGAGGAAAAGCAAAATTTCTGACAAGACCATACAGAAGCCCCCTACCTGTCTGGTCCTGAAACGGAGCAGGACCCTATGGTCCTGGCCCCCATGTCCTCAGCCTGCCTTTTGTCTGTGGAGAAACTTTAGCTGAAGAATAAGTTTAATCAGAGAAGTGAGAAAATGCAGAAGCAAAGAAAAGCAGTCCAACAAGACTAAATAATAATACTTTAGTCATTAAGCAAAGTCAAGGACCTTTAGTTCCTCCTCAAGGGCTGTAGATCATATTCTGAGCCGTATCCTGCGAGCTGTCTTGTAGACACTGAAACCCTCACCAGGTGGAAGAAGTTAACCCCATGATGACCAGAGTGTAGCCATGACATAAGCTGCCACAGTTCCGAGAACTGGCCTCAAGGCAACGGGAACAAACCAATCCAGGAACTGAAGAACAATCTAGATGATGCTGGTCAGGCCACCACAAGGCCAATTTCAAGATGACTGTCCGAGCTGAATGTGCTGTTTCTGCACGCAGCCCCCTTCCTCTGTCTGCAAAAGCTCTTGCCCCCTGACTGTTGGGGGCTGGCGGGGAGATGGCCTTTGGGCAGGAGTCTGCCCTCCAGCGCCCCCTGGTGGCCAGCCTCCAAAATAAAGCAAACTTTCCTTTCCACCAATTGGCTTTTGAGCAGCGAGCAGCCGGAGCCCACTTTCGGTTACAGCACCACGTCCTCCCACCCTCTCCCTGTTCATTCCATTCCTGGAATTTGGGGGGGGGGGTTACTAATCATTCTCAACAACGCCTTCCCTTATGACGGTATCTGAAATTATGCCTCCACTCCTAGACCCTCCGCCCTCCCTCTCCCCCTTCATTGCTGGTTCTCCTTATCACTTACCCCTTATCACCATCTAACATGTATAATCTTCTTTTCTCCAACCCCCCTCCCACTCCACCGAAAGATCAATGAGAGCAGGAATTGGTCTGTTTTCTTAACTACTGTACTGTATTCCCACTGCCTAGAACACTGTCCCTGGAATACAGTAGGTGTTCAATAAATATTTGTCAAGTGAATGAATTGGCAAATGAATGGACAATCCTGTAAGGTAAGTAAGTATTAGTCCCATTTCATAGGTGATGAAACTTGGGCTCAAAAAATTCTAGAAGCTTGAGCAAGGTCATGCAGCTGCGTAGACACTGGCCCTGGGATCCAAGTGCGGTGTGTGTGGCCAGGGGGTCTTTGGCATCCTGCCTCCCCAGGTCCTGCTTTGTGGTCTCTTTCTCCACACAGCATTCTCTCCCCCAGGTGCTCATGGCCCTCAGGGCTTTTTTCCTTCCTCTCCAATTATACCTCTCCAGGTAAGAAATGAAACTTAAGTGAGTGAATGTAGAGTTGATCAGAATGAACACACAAAGCTACTCCTCCCTGGGGATGCTTGCATTCTGAGGGCTTCTAACCCCAAGCCTGAGGCAACTGGCTCTAAAGGTGAAATTCAGGCCTCCACTAATATCCCCTCGTGACAAAGGGGCGTCACCAGAGTCGCTAACCTCTGGTGACCCTCTCATCACCATGCCCTCTGACCCCAGGCCATTCTTCAGGCACCCTTGGGAGTAGACAGCCTTGCTCAGGACCCTGCAGAAACTGGTGCCAATGACTGAATATGACCCACTGGCCACTCAGGTGCTACACTGTCTTAGGGTTCACTTTCTCCAAAGGTTTCCATGGTCATCCTTCGGTCACCTCTCTAATGACACTGTCTAAACACGACTTGGAAGTCCTCTTTATCTTAGACACTTTATTCCTAAAACCTTATCAAGAGGTACAATTTTTCCTCAGAAAGCAAATTTCCCTGCCTGCTAGTTTTTCTCTGCTACAATTTTTAGAGTGCAAATACTTTCTCATAGGCCATTTTCCCCCTGAGGTTAGAATGATAGTTCAGATCCAGAAATGGGAAGAGAATTTTTCCAATTACGTTTTTGATGCTTTATTATTCCAACCAATCCATATAAATGCAAATAGAAAATTAAGAAGATTCCTCTGCAATAAAAACCTTCTCTCTTCCCTACGCAAGATGCCTGATGGACACCACGCTTGCCGTGAGCTTATTAATGCAGCAACTCGTTTTCAGCTTTGCAGGAGTAAATAATGTCTAGTGGGCTATCCAATTAGCTGCCCCACCAACAATGCTAGGCAGATAAAAAAATACCAGTTTCCCTGACAATCATCTGAAAGGTTTTCCACAGTTTCTTGGGGGCAATCTACATCTCACCCGTTAAGCCTCCTGGTGCCGCAGAGCCTGTCCACAGGCAGGGCGTAGGTGGATCCCTTCCCGCCATTTCCAGGTGCTCCGAGGGGAGTCCAGGCTTGCAGTGGAGGGTAAGGAGAATGGAGCTGCCAGGGGCCAGCTGGTTAGATTTCTAAAGCTACCCTCATAGGAACAAAGGCCAGGACTGCAGGGACAGAAAGCAGAAGGACATAAAAGGTCCCGAGTCCTAAAATGCATTAGGACTTTTCCACCTCATCTGTGTCTACACCGATAGAGTGAAATGGAAATGCCCTTAGTGTGTTGGCTAGAACACACTAGCATTGGCTAGAATGCCCTTAGTGTGTTGCAGAATTAAACACGCACATACACATTAGGAAGATTATGCTTTTGAAATAATAACACATCAATCAATGTTGCATTATCCTTTTAAAGAAAAAGTAACATCAGGGGATTTCCCTGGTGGCCTAGGGGTAAGGATTCCGGGCTTTCACTGCTGTGGCCCGGGTTCAATCCCTGGTTGACCTGTGGCTAAAAAAAGAATGTAATATCAGGAGTTTCAGTGGAAGGGGTTTGAGGTCTTTCCTGAAGGGGGAGGGAGTGGGGCTTGGATCAGCACAGTTTTGGGGAGCTGACTCACAAAGGACTCCCTCCACCCCCATACCACTCCTGGGCTACCAGCCATCTCTCTGCTGTCTTTATTGTTACTGGCGATATATCTGTGTTTTAAGATTTAAAAAGAAGACAAATTCCCGAGACAAAGCAATAATCCATGTCTAAGTATGTCTGGTGGAAAAGGGTAGCAAGAGTTACACCCAGAGGGCCCTGGTCATGTTTGTTTCTGGTATCAATCGATTGAGGAAATTACACTCGTGTCATGAATCTTAGCTTTGGTTAATTTCACAAGACTCTCTTAGAAGCTGAAATAACACATCCCCAAAGCATTGGCCTTGCTAAAGTCATTCCAGAAAACCATATTTAAAAGAAAAAAATTCAGTATTATGATATGATAGGCAGGGGAAAAACTCATACCACTGTCGTCACAGTAAAAATTCTCATACTTTCTGGCCAATTTAAGATCAAACAAATGTGTCCATGCCTATTCCGGAAAGTTACTAACTGATCACATAAATATTTTACTCTCTCACAGTGGAAGTTTGACACGGGTTTACATTTTTTTAAACTTAATTTATTTCATACCAGCTAGGAGAGGGAAGATATTTGAGAACTGAGAGCATAGCAATACTAAATGATAAAGATATAAGTGACTTTTAACACATTAGCCACACTATACAAAGTCTGAGATTAATTCCCAGAGTCCTTTGCACACTTAGTCATGATTTTGCTCTTTGAAAGGAAGTGTTTCTCATTCCTGTGCCAACTCCATTGCGAAAGGACCTTTTCATAAGTGTCTTCTCCAAAATTGGCTTTAGAAAATCCAGTCCCTCTCTCCTGTCCATCCTCATGGGGCAGCTGTTCAGTAGGATATGACAAAGCAGTCAGATTTTCCAGACACCTGGCAGTTGAGATGGGGCAAGAGGGAGAGAATACAGCTTTAGCGTTCAAAGCTTATCTCAATAGTAACAATTTTCAAAATCTTATGGCAATAAATCCAATATTTAAAAAGGGTTTTGATAAAACACTTTTTTTTTTTTTTTTTTGTGGTACGCGGGCCTCTCACTGTTGTGGCCTCTCCCGTTGAGGAGCACAGGCTCCGGACGCGCAGGCTCAGCGGCCATGGCTCACGGGCCCAGCCGCTCCGCGGCATGTGGGATCCTCCCGGACCGGGGCACGAACCCGTGTCCCCTGCATCGGCAGGTGGACTCTCAACCACTGCGCCACCAGGGAAGCCCTAAAACACCTTTTAAAATATATACTTTATCAAAATACAAAATATTATTTGGAGCTGTGTACCCTCTTTTCTAAATTTACACTACTTATGGGATTGCAGCTCTTCAGTGTTTGCATCCTACACCGTACAGTTATCTTGTTGCTATTACTTTATAAAGAATCTTTCAAGTGGCTCTAATTAGTCTTGGGACTGGTTTTTTAAATTCACTGAGAAAAATAACCCATGATAACCAAGTTTCAGCTGGAACCACTTTCCTTCTGGAGTCTATCCTGGACCATTTGCCAGGGTTCTCCACGAGGATGTGTTTGAACTTGAGAGTTGACATCTCTGTCTTTTGACTTTGGTTCAGTTCCTCATCAGGGCCTCAAAGGCCTGGATGATGTAGGATAGTGTAGGGAGCGCTTCGTTGTGGAAGAAATAAGTCTGGAATCTTAGACCTCAGATTGGCCGTTGAGAACTTGCAGTTCATACTAACCCCATACTTTGTAGATGAAGAAACTAAGTACAGGAGCAAAGGGGCATGATCAGTGATCATGTGTGCTACATGTTTTATGCGTATCATCTCACTTTATCCCCTCAAAAAGCTTTATGAAATCGGTACTATTATTTCCTTGTTATAATTTCCTTTAAATGAGGAAATTAATTAAATGGCTTGTAGGTGAAGCGGGATTTGAGCTGAGACATCTGACTCCAAGCCCATGTTTTTCAACTGTATTAGAACTATAAGAGGACGGGGGGCTGAATGTCCCCTTTACAAATAAAGAAACATACTTCAGTGTCAAAAGCACACATTTTCCTTTCCTGACGCAGGAAAACAAGTTTGGTTTGGGGTTACTTTGGAAGTTGAAATGGGGCCAGTGCATAAAATGCTCCCTGGGATTCTTCACCCATCAGTGGGTGGCTCCCTGGAGGGTCCAGCTGTCAGAGCTCCGAGGAAAACCATTCCCACTGTTCTCTGGAAAAAAAGATGGGCATTTCTTAATTTTGGATCTGGGAATTGTCAGAGAATTTCGGAAGTATTGGTCATGGGAAAACCAATCAAAAATTCTTACACTGTGTTTTACCCTGTGTTAGCAGAGGAGATGTAAGTGCGATACAATGCCATCTATTTGAAATTCCCAGCAAGGAGGGGTCTATGAGTCATTTCAGGAAGGGAAGCATTCCAGTTCTTTCCAGAAATTCTCATGATGCACCTTTATATTGCAAAAACAAAACAAAACAAAATGCTTCATTTCTAGTTATGAGATCCCCAAAACATCACTAAACATCCCTAAAAAGATACTGATGAACTTTGCTGATCCATGAAGGGAACCCTTATCAGGCAGACTCGTTAACTGAATAATACGGTAGATTTGCCTGGTTGATAAACTTTATGAAGTTCACAACAAATATTATAAAAGCTTATATGTCCTCTGCATAAACACTCACCCTCAACAGTCGAATTGGCACCATTATTATGTGATTCAGTTATAATGAGAACAAAATTATCACATGAAAACGTAGAAATACAGAAAATGCAGTGAAGGAAGAAACATTTCATTTATGGACAAGGATATCTCATAAGAACAACAGAAGAAAGAACATTCTTAATTTAAAAAAAACCCTACACACAAGTGCCTATTGCTCAAGAGAAATGTCATGAACAAACCTTCAGGGAAAGAATAGAAAGTAATTAGCAAAACACTTGAGAAAATATACCAATTTATGGATTGAGAGTCGTCTCCTTGATCAATGTGGTGTCTTACAGAATCAATGACTAAATTAGTGTAGAATGCTCATAGGGGTGTAAACCAGGAAAAAAGAAGCTAGATTAAGTAAACAAGAAATAGAAAAATGACAGATGCAAAGATTAGTGAGAAGACGCATAATATAAATAGCTAGATCATTATGTCTGGACATATATTTATTATTCAGGATTCATGTGGCATCTCATTATCCCAAAAGTGGTTCATAATTACTTCAATTTCAGTAATTACAGTATGCTTTTAGTGAAGCAAAGTTAAAGTACAAAACACTATCAGTGACAAAGATATTTAAAATTTTTAGACCAAGTATTGACATAAAACCTCTGAAATGTCATGTAGCAATAGCATTAAAAATTCTGAAGAAAGACATTCATTTTCTGAATGTGTGGAACAGATCAATAAATATAGTTAGGAGTTCAATCAATAGGCTTGAATAAATATATGAAGTAATATTTTATATGATATTCATTAAGAACTGGCATATCATCTATATTCTATATCAGAAGAAGTTACCATTTTTGTAAAACTAAGAAAGTTGCTGTTTTTGAAAACTAATCCATTGTATTTTTAATACAGTTTCAATGGTTAAATGTTCACTTTGATTATGAGTGGATGCATGTGGAACAAATAAATTGTCATGGGCAAAATAATTTACATTTTACAGTGAAATGAATGCAGGGGCCAACTTCTAAATAATTCAACGCAAATTTTAGTATAGTCTGTATCATCTGTTGTAAAAATGTTTCTTTTACCTAATTTTATGACTCTACTTCTATTTCTTTCATTGTAAACTCTAGTAACAGGGAAGTACCTTTTCTTTCAGATATTCCTAGAGATTATTTTGAATTTCCACACTCTGCAATTCTAGTCATTTAGTCAAGCATCAAAAATAGAGGCAAATCTCTTACCTTAGAAGATGGAACCAGATGACAGCAAAACACATGCATTGTAGAAATCAACAGGAATAGAATAAGACTGGATTTTAATGAGCTGCAGAGTAGGGAGAAAAAAAAAACGACTCAGAAAAGTCTTACTCAGGCAAATATAAATTAAAAAGCATATACAAATTCAACATTTTTCTTTGTGGAAAAATACAATCTTTTACCTGATTATTTTGGACTTCCTGAAATCTCTGTAGATCAGTGATTTCATTGCCAAATTCCTCACCCTTACTGTCAGATCCTCCGTTGGTGATCCTTTTATACCAGGAAAGTTCAGGAGTAAAAATAGCAACATGTCCCATCATATGTGACTAACTGATCTGGCCATGGCCTTTTCTTCCTGTTAAGTTGGAAAAGGACAGTAACATATAGGCATTGTCATTGACCTGCCAACCATTGACTTCATTTAAAGTTTGCTGTTAAAAATGTCCTTCAAAAGTGCTGTCTTCTAAACTGTGTCTCTGTAACATAGATGGCCAGAAGTCTCAAAAGGAACCAAAAGTTTGTTCAGCTCAGAGTTTAAACACTCAAGAAGTATGATATTATTTCCTTGAATATCAGACGTCTCTTTTCAGAGAATAACGCACAAGGAGTCCTTGCAGGAATGAAGAGCATCAACCCAAAACACGTGCACACACTGAGTTTTCTATAACAGATTTCCTTCGTTTAGGACTTCTGAGGTTAAAACATGGAAACAAATGTCATCCCCCCACTTTGCCACTAATCATCCAAATAACGGAAGGACGCTATCTCTACCCCCCTTTCCATGAGCAGCCCCAAAGTTCTGGGGCCAGAGTTGTAGGCGAGCCTACCTGCAGTGGCCTCGTTTTCTCTACAGGACGTGGAATTTCCCCAGGAAGCCTGTTCTGTCCTTGCACACCAATGGGCATCCACATCAATAATGGATTCAGAAGCGCTACATGTGAATGAACAGATGTTGCCAAGGCTTACGATGGAGGGAAACACCAAGCGAGGTGTTTTCTGCTTGTATAGATAGTATTTCTGAGATGGAGCCAATATTTCTGGAATACAAAGCAGTGGAGGAAAATCGTTGCCTTCTCAAGATCAGCACCTTTTGGAGGACAAGGCTGTCCTGTGTCTGGGACCTCCACTGCTCATTTGTCAGCACTGCATCCCTTTCTTTCGTAAATTGCCCCTCGGTATGATTCTCATGTAGTTGTCAACCAGTCAATCATATAGTCACACTTCCACAAGGAAAAGCAGGTGACCTGACTTTCAAGAGAATCCAGATCACAGAAATTAGTGCCAAGCTGGGAGCTGGGGCATGTGATCCAATAACTTTGATCACAGTCCTTTAGGAGACACCGGATGGAGTTTGGGAGAAGAGGCTTAAGGGCACCAAGGAACTGAACACACACATATGCTTTTAGTACCTCCTTAAACCCAGCAAAAATACACATAAGAACAAAAGGAAGGGAGAGAAGATGTGACAACAGCAGCATCTTGCAGAGTGAGGAGCAGTTGATGAAGCAGGTCAGAGGAAGGTGCCCATCAAAACGGTGGTTTCGCAACAAACCCCTCAACGGACTCAAGTATTCGTGGAACCAGTTACTTTCAGATGTGGTGGAGGTGGCACTAAAACACGGAGGATCAGCTGGAAGTTTAAGGGTCTGTTCAATCCCATATCCCCGCCCCACTTCCCATGGCCAGACAGCTTCTGCTTTGTCAGAAGCCATAGATTTATTCTAAAAAGAGGGTAAAGCAGGAGGCCCCCTGAGGGAGGGAATCGGGCACGATGGCATTAGGGAGGCTTCTCCTGAAAACAGAGGTTGAACAAGCATTTTGCTCAAACTTGAGACCCATGGGATCTCTTCCTTGACACAGTTCCCAACACACTGTCAGCTCTTTCCCCTCAAGACAGGTGAAAGGAAGACCCGTCTTTGGGGTTCACCGTAACCTGTAAATGTCCGATGCAAGGTTTTTCTTTCAGTCAGGATTTGATTGTGAAGAGAAGATAGAAAGCTGATTACTGGATGCCCAAAAATGTGGGGTGCATTCCGGGCATATTGTGGAGGGGGGATGGGATGGAGTCAGGAGCCTCCAGAGAACTCTGCCCGACAGTGGCTCACGGTCCTGGGATTGACCATCGCCTTTGGTGACTGTGCCTGTCATGTGATGTCTGTGACAGGTGTTTATGGTGCAATTGGAACCTGCAGAGACTCACCGTCAACACCTAAAGGGCAGGTGAGCGCTCAGCTTGGAATTTAATGGACTTTTCATCGAAAGTTTACCCTCTTATTCGTCACAGTGTAACCGTCTTAGAGTCACCCAAGCCCTTTTCACATGTTTCCTCATGACATCAGTGTGAAAGCCAGAGGGAGAAGGACTTCTGCTTCTCATTGGTCGACACTGAAGTTGACAGACATGTCCTGAATCACGCCTCAGAAGTTCAAGCACATCACGTCAGATGTGTTTTGTACCGAAAAGATCAATGAAAGCCTTTTCTTTTCTAATTTCCAGAGCTTCCTGTTACAACACCAAGAAACTTCCCCCAAACGCCAACTCTATCGCTACTGTGTTTGGCTCCTTGCTAAAAACAGGACTTGGAGATGTGTTAAAATGATTTTAACACATGATTTTGCAGGGACAAGCTGGAAAAGGTCATCAGCTCAGAATAATTTAGAATTTTTGTGTCCTAAAAATAATTCTACAATTGATTCCATTGTCCCTAATGATAACACACATTAAACCCTGCATCTTTCAGCATATATGGAAAAATCAAGTTAATTTTACTGCTTCTTAATTCATACCACTGTTATATCCTCTGAAAGTTTAAATAAAAGGTAAACTGTGGCTAAGTGCGTTTTCTGGTTTTATACTAGAGTAGGGGAAATAGAGGCTTGAGCAGAGCTTAGGTTAATTTATTGAAATAAATCATCTCTCCAGTTCCTGGTTGCTCCTGAAATGCTCTATTACAGTTTTCACGTGGGCATTCAGAACAGGCTCAGTGTTGAATATCAAGGTTCTATGGAATAAAAGGCAAAGAAAATGCAGAAGGCGAGGGTGGGATGTAAAAAGTGCAAGGAAGTCTCCTTGCTTTAGAGCATCACGTCTCAGTGTTGGCACGGTTGGCATTTGAGGCTGATGGCTCTTTGTGATTGGGAGCTGCCCTGTGTGGTGCTGCTTCCCTGGCCTCTACTCAGTAGATTTCAGTAGCTCCACCATCCCAGCTGGGACAACTGAAAATGTCTCTTGACACTATCAAATGTCCCCCGGGTAGGGGCATGAAATCTCCTCCACTGAGAGCCACTGTTTGTAGGTAAACAAGCTCTCTGCTCTCTCTCTCTCCTGTTGGACGTGGAGAGTTAGCACGGACATACAGTTCACAACCATGGCATCACTGTTCATAGGCAGCATGTTTTTGTTTCTTGACCATGCATAAAGTAGTGGTGTAACTTCTAATGGATAAAGTCTTAGGTTCAATGAAGTAATACATACTTTTATAAACCATCAAAGGCAGTATTTGAGATATAATACATATTACTTATGTATTACATGTTAATTTAAATAATTAGTAATAAAACATGCTCTTAATTTTGTTTTCACTGACATAAGTTCTCAGTTACAAACGTCTGCATATTGTTCTATTTTTCATACACTTTGGTTTTATTTTAACAATACTCTGAATTGTTTTTAAGAAAGCAAATGTTATATTGGACATAGTGTCATCATATCATGAATGGCATTTTGTTTAATAAATTCCATTAATCATTGATGTGATAGGTACAGTATACTACCTATATACCTGGTGAATAGCAGCCTGAAATGGCCTTCCTAAGGAATCAACACGAGAAGAGAAAAACCTGCTATAAAGCACCTTGTTCTGCCAGAGACTGGGCAGAAAGCATTTTCGGGAATGATCTTGGTAGGAGCCAACACTTACTTCATTTATGAATTCATCAAAGAATCAATGAAGGCCCACTCTGTGCCAGGAGCTGTGTGATTTTCTGGGGATGCAGCCATAAAGAAACCCCACAAAGGGTAAACACAGGGGGAAATGACAACTCCAAGGTCAGGGTTGGGGTGGGAACAACACCTAAGAGGACTTGGCCTTGACTATGAGGAAGGGCAGAGCAGCGTGTGCCCCACAGGATGGGGAAGAAACCCACCGGTCATCTGATGACACGAAGGTGGCTCAGTCTGGTGACTGCAAAGACTCACTTGGGAGGGCACAGGGGGTCCCCATCGTGCAGGGTGTGCACATCCTGGACTTGATTCTGAGGCCCTCAAACCTCATCACATGCCTTAAGAAGAACGGTCTGGCCGCTAGGAGCAGGCGGAAGGGGAGGGCTGGAGACCAGGACAGAGAGGACACCCTGTGGGCTGTGGCGTGAGTGTCCAGATGGGACGATGGGGCTGTGCGCCAGCGTGGTGGCCCTGGAGCCGGAGAAAAGGAGATGAAACTGAGACATTTGGGAGACAGAAATTGACACAGTTACTAATGGGAGATGAGGTGATTCAGTGGTTTTTTCACCAGCGCATCGTAGCCACTCAAAAAGGCAGCTCCTCCAAAGGTCAATGGTGACCAAGCTGACCACATTGTCCCATCCTCCCACCCGCTCCCCCATCCCACTCCTTCTTCTCCAGAGCTTCTGACGCACAAGTGTCCCGCCTCTGTTCCTGCCTCATCCTCAACACCCATCACACTCAGAGGGGTCCCTCCTCCCCCACCACCCAGCTCAGAGCCCGCAGTCCATCGCTATAATGATGCTCCCCGAAAGCACCCCCTCTCTCACAACTGGCCAAACTCCAACCTTGAGTGACCCCATGTGACCCCATCTCTGAGCCTCACTCAAGTTATGACCATAAAAAGTCTTACAACAGTGTTTCCTAGTCTCGTGTAAAAATTCATGACCATACATCTCCAATGAGCTCCAACCCTGCCCAACGAGTATGACGTACCTGGTAAGGAGGTCCATCCTCTTAGTATGTAAAAGGGGGATTTCATACCTTCTCTCCTCTAATGTTCGTATGGCCCACGGTCCTCCTCCACGCCACCACACCCCCACCCCCCACAACTCTGAGTTGATGGCTTTGCCTCTTTCTTTGTTGAGAAAGCAGAAGCAAGGAGTTAGGGACTCTTTCGTCTTCTCACCATAAAAACCATCAACCTACTCATGTCTGTACCCATGCCCTGATTCCTGCCTTGCAGCTATGGATAAAAATCCTTGCTCCTATTGGGGGCCAAATGCCCTGATTTCCCAAGGACTTGTGCCCACAGCTATCTCCTCTCACTCCCCTGCATTCTCTCTCTCTCATATTTTACCACCATCAGCTTCCAAACATGTTGGTATAGCTTGTATCGGACAAAACATCTGGATGTTTTTAAATAGAGCCTACGTGAGCTTCCCCACCAATTCCACCAAGACCCTTCCTGTTAAGGTGACCAAAGATCTTAGCAAACATGAGGCCACCTCTCTGTTCCTGTGTCACTTGATCCTTCAGCTGCTTAGGACCCAGATTGCCAACCTCCTTCCTTCTTGAAACACGTTCTCCTCCAGCCGTCCAGTTTTGGTACCGTGTCTTAATTAACATACAAAGAACAGTAAGGATTCAATCATTACTTGTTTTTTGTGTTTTATGTATGTATGTATGTATGTATGTTTGGCTGCATTGGGTCTTTGTTGCTGCATGCAGGCTTTCTCTAGTTGTGTTGAGCGGGGGCTACTCTTCATTGCAGTGTGCAGGCTTCTCATTGTGGTGGCTTCTGTTGTTGTGGAGCATGAGCTCTAGGCATGCTGGCTTCAGTAGTTGCAGCACACGGGCTCAGTAGTTGTGGCTTGTGGGCTCTAGAGCGCAGGCTCAGTAGTTGTGGTGCACAGGCTTAGTTGCTCCACAGATCTTCTCAGACCAGGGATCAAACCCATGTCCCCTGCATTGGCAGGCAGATTCTTAAGCACTGTGCCACCAGGGAAGTCCAATCATTACTTGTTGAATGAACAAACAAACATAGGAAGTAAGACATCAAGAGAATGAATGCCTTCTAAGTAACAGATGGATTATAGCAAAGTTTTGTTGTATGAGAAGAATAAACTGTTCAGTTTTACTCTAGAGGAAGATTGTGTTTATACAACAAGTATTTTTTGAGCTCCTGCAGTCACATCCTATTCTATCAATCACAGAGTGGGCTGCAAGGGGAATACAAACGATGAAGTGCCCAGGGGTTGTCTTCTTCCTGCCTTTCCTGCCTGAGGTGCCACTAGCCACCCACCCCCACGGCCCCTTCCAGCCATGATGGGGGAGGGGCGAGGCATGTCCAGTGCTGATGGGGCTGCCGATCAGCTTGGGTGAGACAACAATGCAGGACAGTCACAGCACCCAGGTTACATTCTTTCTCCAGCAAAGGGGGGCGCTGGGAGAGCACCATAGATACCACAGGGACCTGGGCTCCTGCCTCTGGGAATTGGCAATGGGTGTCTGAGGGTCTTGAGACATCATCTAGGTGACCCATGAGGATGCCCCTGGGATGGTTGACCAGATGTTGCGGTGCAGGGCATCATGCCAAGTGAAGCCAGGAGGGGTTGACTGATTAAGTGTGACACTGGGTTTGAAGGAGAGGAGTACACCATGCTCTGAAAGAGCAGGGGTGAGCAGGAAGCAGGGAAGGAGGGAAAGGAGACGAGGTCAGAGGAAGAAACTGGAGCTGCCTTGGCCCGCTTGGGTATGGAGACACTGGAGAAACCAAGCAGAGAGCAAATCTGGAGGCTGAGAAGGAGAAGTCAGGTTAACAGATGACTGTGTCTTCTTTTTGAGCACCTCTCTCTTCCCCACCTTCTCCCTTAGGAGACCAGACTGAGGCGGGCTGGGGAATCAAGGACAGTGTGTCCCAGGCATTGAGCTCAGCATTTTACGGGCACCGTCTCCTTTCATCCTCACCACGGCCTCGAAAGGCAGGGGCTCTTCTGGTTCCCATTAACAGGTGTAGACCCAGAGACACCATGTGGGCTCTGGTTTAGACATCCTGAGTCACTCTTCTGAGGCTCCAGCCAGGGCGTGACCCCACGCAGCCATGACCAGGGAGAGTCTGCAGAGAGATGTCCATCAGCGCCTGGGGCTCAGCCCTGACTCTCCTTCCTGCTCCCCTCCTTCACCCTTCAGAGGCTGTTTCCCAGATGATCTGAGTACCGTAAGAGGAAAGCAGATGCGAGGAAAGGGAACAGCCCTTGCCCGGCCACTGACACTCCAGCAGCCCCCATCGTGGGACTGGGGCAGAGGAACACAGCCCTGACAGAACTCTGCCTGGGATCCCCAGCTTAAAGGCTCAGAGTGGAAAAATACCCCTCAGAGCCTTAGGACTGCTGAGGGGAGAACCCAGCTGCTAGATTTGCTGAGTGAAGGCTCTTCCCTGCAGGCAGCCCCCCGGGGCTCGGCAATTCCCGTAAACTTTGTCTCTCAGGATGACGCTGCTGAATACAATCTTTCTTTTAACCTCTTTCCTCATCCTTTCCCCCAAGGTTTAGACATCACGTCCATAGATTCTGCCATCTAGTTTTTACGAGCACCGTAGTTATTTTCCAATGCTGTACCCATTTAAACTTTACAGTATTTTGTTAGGTTTGTATTCATGGACAAATAAATACAAGGCACTTGAAACTTTATCTACTGGAGGCTTCCGTCTCTGCCTACAAGACGATCCTGATCTCCCAACTAATTTCATGAGATTATCTCTGAAAGAGAGAGCTTTCTGAACTTTAGGTATCTAAACAGGGTGAAGATAAATCTCTATCTAACTGACAATCTTGTTATTTTGTGGATTTTTTTTTACTGTTTTGAAAATGATTGTATTAATATTTAGAATTCTGAAGCTATCAATGAATATGAAGTACGTATAATTTCCTGCAAAAAGGAACATTAAGTTGATTCCAAGTATGAAATGTACACTACATGCCTTTGAGTTTGACATGGATGGTTGATGGCCGTGTGCCGCAGCTGCTGCACTGCCACATCACATATTTAGGCTGGTTATTTACATACAGTTAAACGTGAACATTTCAAAGGCATCCAACTAATATTTTAGCCATACAATTAGCAACAGACACTATAATTCACTCTTGAACAAATGAAAGGTTTCGGAGCCCAGTGGAAGCATCTCATTTGCTTTAAATATGTGTGTCATTTCTCCTGACCTTGACTGATGTTTAGTTGAGAAAGATTTGTAATGCAGGTCAGATGCTGGCCAGAAGGAAAAATGAAAAACCTGAGAAGCGTGGGTGTGGGGGAGGAAGGAAGAGAGAACAGAAAGTTTCAGGCAAGGAGCTGCTTCATCAGGAAAATGAATGCAGCTGGGCAGCAAAGCCAGAGCGCACGCTCACTCCACCCAGGACAGAAGTGCCCCAGCCCCGTGCGCATGGCAAGAAGATTAGGATGGTTGGAATTGGGGGGGCTACTTGTCTTCATTCCCTGCGCTTTCCTTCTGCTGGCTGAGGACTTGTCACTGTGATCGACAGATTCTACACAGCCTCTCTCTTCCCTGAAAGAAGGTGGGAATGATCTGAAGGTGGCATTTCAGGCTGCAAGATGAGCAAGGCGATACATGGCCACGTTGCCTTTGGGGCTCCAGCCTGAAAAGCACTAACAACAGCATGTGTTCAATCTTACTTTTGGACACTACATTCGTTTTTTTCAAATGTACTTTGAAGCATTTGACCCTTAAAACAACTTTGTAGATTTAGGAATGTTTATTTTTATTTTACAAACAGGGTGGCCGAGACACAGAGGTAAATGGAAAAGAATCACTGCCTCTATTTTCGCTTTTTGGTGATTTCTTTCTCTGCAAGATCTATACCAGGATTCTTGAGGGAGGGAAGGGCGAGAAGGGTGTCTGGAAATACACTACACTTGCCACTTAAAGGTCTCTCGGTTGCCAATAAGGGTCTCCTTCTCTTGAAACAGCTGCCTTCATGTCCACCGGGAGTGTTGGGGTAAGGACTCCATCCCTGGCATTTCCCCTCCTGCTTCTGTCCCAGAGCATCCTGGGAAGCACCTGGTAGGGATTCCTGTTTATGGACTAGTACTTCCTGGAGCGGGGGTATCCCTAAACATCCAAGACTGGTCTGACTCTCAGCTAGCCTGCCCTGACCACCCCATCTGCCCTGCCTGCTCACCCCACAGCCTCGCTAAGGGGCCCGTCCTTCCCATGCCCTGACCACTCCACGCTGGAATCATGGCTCTTCACCCCAGTTGTTCTGTACATCTTCCATTAGGAGAGGCAGGAACTTCTGGATGCCTCCCTCTCCACCTGATGGCTGATGGAGACCTAGGGGGTTATCTTTGCCTTCTTTCTGGCTCAGAAAACGGTCAGCAGCGTGGTAGCTCTATTCTTAATTTTCTGAGGAGCCTTCATATGATTTTCCATAGTAGCTGCACCAATTTACACTCCCACCAACAGTGCACAAGGGTTCCGTCTTCTCCACATGCTCACCGACACTCGTTATTTGCGGTCTTTTTGATGACAGCCGTTCTGACAGGTGTGAGGTGAGATCTCACTGTGGTTTGGGTTTGCACTTATCTGATGATTAGTGATGTTGAGCATCTTTTCACGTGACTGTTGGCCATCTCTATGTCTTCTTTGGGAAAATGTCTGTTGAGGACTTCTGTCCATTTTTTAACCTCACCTCTTGCCTCCTTTTTTTTTCCTTAGGGAACACGAAAGGCTTCCTTTTACCTCCATTTTCTGAATTGCAAGGAATTCCCAGAACTATTCTGTGGTTCTTCTTAAGACAGCCGTCTCGCTCCCATGCCCCAGTGGAAGGGCAAAAGAAAACCATGACTGATAAGTTATACAGGTTACAGTTTCGTTTTCCCTTATCTAACATCCTCCAAATATATACCAGTCCTACGAGGTTGGAAGACCAAGGAATGCCCTCTGAGTGGGGACCTCGCACTATTTCACGTGCACGTGAAGAAACGATGACCACAGGAAAATGTACCGAAGTGGGTTAAACTGGCCAAGTTCTTTACAACTGGCTTCCATTGCTGGGACGTCTAGTTTAGGTGGGGAAAAAATATTAGGAAGTATCAGGGCTCTTTGCTGTTGGCAGCAATGAATCCTGGAGCTTCTGCTTGATCGAGTCGGCCTCAGAGATTTCATGATTGTAAGAAAACTCCTAGCGGTCAGAGACGATTTGGTTTAGGATTCCTGACTGTGGCCTGGGAAGTCTCCTGCCCGTGTTCTGTCCCAGAGCCCCATCCACCTCTTTCTGGAGCCCTGTTTCTCCTTATTGCCCAGCAGGACCCAGAGGAGACTTGTTGCAGATCAATCGCTGAGCTTCCATTAACTCTTAAACGTCCCTGGGAGAGAAACACGCACGCCACCCCCTTCCTCTGAAAGAACTCTTCAGGCCTGCGCTGGACTCTGCTTCGCCAAGTCACTTTGTCTCCCAGTAGCTGTCGCAGCAGCTCCTGGAGCACGCCGTGGGTGGGAGGGGCCAACTTCCCCTACTGGAGGTCACTGCCCTCCACAAGAGCCTTGCCAATCACTCCTTTCCTTCAATGGAGAGAGCTCTGCTGGCCCACCTCAGAGTCTGCTGGCTCAAGAAATTGTCAATAAAAACCACTGTGGAGACATTGCCAGTGAGAGGGGTGAGGTTCAAGCCTGGAGAAGGGAACACCTCAGGGGCCCACCGCTCTGCAGATCCCTCCGGGCGCTGCAGCCGTGAGGCAACGGAGGAGCCTCCTTGGTCCCACCATGTCCCCTCTGCGCCGCGCCCATCCTCGCAGGACTCCCCTCACATTGCAGGAAGCTTTCCTGGCTTCCCGGCACTGCTTCCACCTTTTCTGACCGTATGTGCTGCCCAGGAGATTTACCGGCTCTGAAGTCCTATTAGTAGCTGCATAATTTTTCCTTCTTTTAAATACAGATTCCTGAGTGAATCCCCAAGAATGAGCAGGGCGGAGCAGGGAGGACTATACTCTTGGGATTTCCAACTACGAGATTGAGGCCCCTCCTCCAGGAAGGGGCCCAGAGACGCAGACCCTCCTGCATAGGTCCTGCTCCTTTCCCAGGCTGCCCTGCTCCAGCAGTGGGACCGGCCCTCACTGGCCAGCGAGAGCTGGCAGAACCTTCGAGCAGACAACTTCAACCCCAGATGTGAATAGCACGAATAATCTGGTTTGGAAAGATTTGTGAGGACTTTGCAATGCTACTCCTTTGGGAATTATTTTACTTATTTTCCATGAATGCCCGTTAAGGCTCGCCCCATTCAGCCTAAAGCATCAACACGCATCTACACGGCAGATCCTTCGTTTCCTCTACATCCATATATGTGCTCCCGGAGAAGGGCGGAGGGGATGCAGGCAGAAAATAGGACAACCTTACAAGGTTCGGAATGTGATGTCGGACGCCCAGGCTGCACCACCTCTTCCTGGCAGCAGCTAGAGAACCTGAGGGGCTGTGTCTGTCTGCCAACGTGGATTATGATTGCACAGGCTGTTCAGAGAGATTCTAAAGGAAGTTGCTGCTCGAGAAAGATGTCAGCATTACGAAATAAACCCACCTGTCAAAGATGAAACCTCATTTCACTTTGAATAAAGAGCTCCTTTGGATTCTCAGCTGAGCGTATGATAAACATGTAATTTCTCAGTGCAACCGCAAGAACGGATTTCCAGTCACGCTGTGAAAAAGCAAAGCTGCAGGAATGTGAAGATCATATTATTTAACTTTTAACTTGAATGGCAAACGCCCCCTTTTTCTGAATACCCTCTGTGTGTCAGGTCTGTACCAGGCAGGATGCAAGCATCATTCTGTCACCACACCCCAGTGTGACAGTCAATGTCACCGTGGTACAGAGAAGCACCTGAGGCCCGGTACACTTAGAGTTCTGTGATCGTAAGAGACAGATGTGGGCCCCGGCTAATTCGAACCTGGAGACTGTGGGAGGCTCACAGAATTAAAGGAGGATTTGAACATCTGTGCCTGGGACAGGGCCTGGGCCAACCCAGTATCTCAGGAGCAGGAACTACCAGACCAGCTAAAGTGGGATAACACTTATCAATGCTGCCCTGATGAACAATTCCCAGGAGGGAAAGTCAGATTCACCTGGATGGGTCATGAGACCTCACGGAGTGGGTTCAGAGAAAGCAAGAACCATCGCACCAGAATCATCCAGAAAAGGGGTGGGGCCTTCCCAGGAGGCCAAGCAGAGTGCTGCTACCACAGGAAGCCCAGGGACACTGGGCTGCCAAAGGCACAGACGGACTCAGGGAGAGCGAGCTCCTGCCTGAGAAGCAGCAGAGTGTAGGGCTGTGAGAACACTCTGGACCACGGTCCTCCCATGTCATATAGCTCGGTGACCTTCGACATGTGGCTTAACCTCTCTGTGCCTCAATGTCCTCATCTGTAAATGCAGCCAATATAAACCCCAACAACTACCTCGTAAGCTTGTGGGGAGCTGCTTTAGTACAAGCAGGATGCTTAGAACAGGGCCTGGCGCCGCCCTACGGGGTGGCTGCTGTCTCCACGTTCTAGCCCAAGATCCAGGAACTGCTACACCATTTGTGGAGCCCAGTGCAAAATGAAAAGGTGGGCGTCCTTTGTTCAAAAATAGGGAGACTTTCTAGACAGCAACAGCAGATGGTTACACCAGCCCAGGCCCTAGGGAGCGCGGGGTCCCGAGGGACTGCATGGACCACCGCCCCACACATGTGAAACCAGCCCTGCCTGGATCACACGGTGGGCAGAGGTGGAATTTCAATGTTAGACTGTCTCCTACAAAACCCAAGCATCTTCTGCTTCCCCACATCACCTCCCTATACAACTTACCTTTTTCTAAAGAACCACCTCGGGGAAAGAGCTGGGTTCTCTTGGGGGCTCGGGAAATCGGGAACATGAAAGGCAGAGTATGGTGCTGACGACAGGCCTCTGCGCTCTGGAAGGAGGTGAGCAGTCCGACCCTGAAAGCTGCGGACAGACCGCGAGGCGGGCTTAGTGACCACCTTGAAATCTCTTAGGCTTGTGGTTCTGCGGGGCAGAGTTAAGTATGAAGTGAAGGAAAGAATGTCGGGTGGAAAGGAGAAAGGCCAGAAGGAGTTCCGCCCCGCACCCTCTCAAGGTGACACGCTTTATTAAGAAGGGACTGGCAACAGAAAAGGGCCGCCGAGACTGTAAATGTCAGCTGGCGCCCAGAGTTGATGCCTATCGTCGTCTGCAAGAAGGTCCCTCTTACAGAAAGCAGCGGTGTCACAGCCGCGCACTCCCGCCCGCGTGATGAGCCTTGTCTGGGTCTGAGCCCCTGGCCCGGCTTCCACTCATCCAAGGTTATCAGATGCTCTTGGGGAGGGAGCGTTCCAGTCTTGCCCCCTTTGCACCAAGTCTGAGGCCTCTGCCTTGCAGGCATCGTTTTCTGGATGCTCGATGGCCAGGCCACAGTTTGTATGTGTTAGTGATTTGGGACTACCTGTTGGAAGGCTGGGAAGAACAAATGCATTTCTTTCTTCTCCTAAGCCCCTAAGTTCACCATTTTTTAAGACAAGAATGCAAGTGGCCCCTTCTGAGCCTCAGGGCTGGCGGTCACTGGCTAAGGTCCCTAGTGACCACATCGTCCCTTTTTCTTGCTGTCTTCCGTGCTCCCCACCTAATTTTTCAGGGCTTGTCTTTCTTTCAACCACAAACAAAGATTCAGTGCCCTGCTCAGCAGCTCTCCTGTCCCCGTGGGTGGATCCTGTGCCCCGGCCCTGGGATGGGCTTTTCCACAGCCAGCACCCAGGGCTCTGGGAGCAGAGGGCAGAGCGCGGGGAGCTGACATCCCCTGACAGTCCTTAATCAGGAGCTGTTCCTGCCCAGGGGGGAAGCCTGGTTGTCGTGTCCCCATTCAGGACTTATGCTGAGATATCACTTAAGAGGCTCAACCTGGAGCAGGGCCACATGACGCTTTTCATGGGCCTCTTCCTCCAAAAAGAAATATAAAAATTCCTTTGAAAGAAATAATTAAACTTATATTTTATGATGGCATTAGTAGAAAGACAAATAAAATCCAGGCTGGCTCGTAGTCTTCTGATTTTAAAAGAAATTGAAACATTTTGGGAGGCCCTGAAAATAGCGTGGGTCCCTGCTGTGCCTTGTGGAGAGGCCAGGTGGGCTGGAGGGACTCTGTGGGCGGGTTGCCAGAGCTCACATCCTTCCTTCTTCCCTGCCGCTGCTCCCCCAAGCCCGTCCTGGACTCTCCCTGGGGCTGGTCCAGCCCACCCCCTCCGCCACTGGCCGCCATGCCCCGCGGCACATTTCCCACCTTGCTTGTCCACGTGGGGGGAGGGGGTCTCTCTCCCCAAGTCTCAGAACCACAGCTTCCCCAATAATACCTGGCCCGTTTGGGACCCATGATAAAAGGCACACAACAAACGCCAGCCAAGTATTGTTGAATTCATCCATTCATTCCTGAACAATCCTTCATGATAAATTGAAGTCGGCAGACACTTTTTTTTTTTTTAACCCAAAAACCATTATGTGGGAAAAAAACGAAACTTAATTCCAAATTTGAGAGAATAAGGAAGACTATTCCTTTGCATTTTCTCACTGCTGCCAACAATTTTAGCCTTGGATGGAGCTGACTTTCAAAAAGAGGAAAAAGTCTTTCAGAACCAGGGCTGAGAATTCAGTGGGGGATGAAACCAAGCACTATTAGGATAAAAAATGAGTCATGGCTGGAAAGCCACGAGAATGATTTTCTGGAGTTTCACATAATGTGGCTCTGAAGAGCAGACCAAACAATCGTTTGAGCAATCACAGAAACACTGGAAAACGAAGTCAACTCAAAAAGTGATGATTTTGAAAGGGAGTTGTACTCTCCTGTATGCGTTGGTTCAGGATTATATTAAAAAGCATATTCGCATCCCATGGTAATCATAGCTCATTACATCTCTGAAATGTGGCATGTGTTGATAATCCAATAGCTCTTTAAAAATGTCATGTACTTTTCAGAGTTAAATAACCAACAGAACTGCAACTTATCCAAGCACATTGGTAATCACCAATAATGACCTGGGGCCTCTCTAACTCCTTATTTCTGCGATAAAGTGGAAATTGGATCACACACACACTTCATAATGCTTCATTTTCACAACATTGATAATGCTGGAAGGCAGGGAATTCTTCTGGTGATGTGGTATCAGGCCATTTTTGATCCAGCAAAGACTAAATGTTCCAATTGGTCAATGACCAAGAGTTTTCAGTCTTTCCTCTGTTGTAGGTCTCTGATAGTCTCAAGTCTGATTTTCACGTCGGAGTGCTAGTTTGTGGTTTCAGATAACTGCTGTATTATTTTCTTCTTTTAGTAACACTTCACCGCTCAGAGTCAGGACCACATTTTCAGAGCATCTTCATAGCTTAGGTGTGTTTGGCTTCCTTAAGTGGTGCTACCCTGGTGGCTCTGCCCACAAGGGGGTCCCCTCTCCAGACAGCCTGGCCACCTGGGGACACCTAGGCTCCTGCCTCATGGTCACACCTAACTTCCTCTGATGAACACGAGGACGGCTTAAGACAGGAAGCGGCTTTCCAAAATACTCCAAAAAGACAAAAAGAAAGAAGATACCTTCCATACATTTTATCTGGCTTTCTCCTACTGACGTGGATTCTCTTACAGCCATTTCATCTGACACAGGTGAACCAGGAGAAGATATTAAGGACGGTTTGTCCTGTCAGTGGGACCCATCGCCTGATACAGAAACTCTCTGCCTAGCTGCCTCCGGGAGCTCCTTTCTCTTCTGCCCAAGGAAGAGGTGCTTTATTCCACCCCGAGGAAACTTCAGCATTAGCGTTCTTTTGCTCATTTGATGGGACAGTGTTTCTCACTCCTGGATTCTGGCTGTTTCTTTCCTCTCCCTGGGGAACGTTCTGCATTGCCAACCCGTGCTTTTAGGTTTTTGCATCAGGTTGCAGAGCTGGAAAGAGGTGGGGCGGGTCCACAGAGCGGGTGTGGAGATGCATCTAAGGAGAGAGATGCCAGGTTCCCTGGAGCACGTGAGACAGGCAGGTAGAAGAGGAGGGCAAGTCCCCAGGCACTGTGTAAGCCACTCACATGAGTGAAAATGCAAGTAAGGACTTTGGGTTGGTTTGAAATTACTTTCTGTTGGCTGAGCTGATACTTGGTCTTCTGAGCTAGGGCTCTGAGGGTTATGGCTTCAATAGTGACCCATCTCCAACCCAGTCATCCTTCCCTCCTTCAGTCTTAATTGACTCCAAGCTCTGTCTGAAGCCAAGTTCCGCTGCATCTCTGCACCCATCTTGGCCTCATCTTCTTGGACACATCCCACTGCTAATGGCTGTCATCTTCCATCCGGATGATGAGAGTGGCCTTCTCATTGTTGCCTCTGCTGCCACGCTCTAGGCCAGTGGGTACCACGGATCAAATACAACAGATCTTACTCAGGCATCGTCCACAGGCTGTTCCTGGTCAGTGGGTGGCTCTCCTCCACGTGGTGATCAAGGACCAAAGCTCCTTCCACGTCAGGACTCCAACGTCATCTGGGGCCTGTCGCTGCTCTGAAGTCTTGGTCTTGAGATGGCAGCCATTATGCATTCACTAGAACTCAGTCAGATGGCGGCAAGGGAGGCTGGAAAGGAGACCAGGAGAGGAGGTGGGTGTGGATGAAGAACAGCCTTCTCTGCCACGGAGTAAACAGTGACGTTCCCAAGTCTAGGAGAAGGGCCCACAGGGCAACCTCAGCGTGGCCACTACCCACCTGAAAGGCCCACTCACTTCCCTTTGAGGATTTAGTTTATCAGTCATAGGGGAGGGTTTGATGAGGCAACACCTAGGCTCTAAGAAACCCCGGTCAGTGTGCTTCAGAACCATCCAGAAGTGTTCAGGCAGCTCTTCTTTAAAGGCCTTTTGACTCTCCTGTCATGAACTTCCTCTCTCTGGTTGTCTCTTTTTAAAAAATCTGTGATTGAAATTGTTAACGAGTAGCATTAATTATAAAGTTCTTCCCTGCTGCTAAATACTTCAGTGCTCACTTGATATTGCTTCCCCTTATTTTTATGCCCATATAGCCATTTCCGGTTAGAATTTTAAATATGGGTAATTGAAAGTGTATCTCGTAGCTGGGTAATAAGTGGAGAGCCTGTCCATCTGTTGGCAAAGAGGTAGGCACAGTTTACCTCTCCCTTGAATCTGCCTTCTGTAATTTGGGTTGCAGACAGCACCATCTGTTTCCAAAGTCCACTTATCAGCAGTCGAGCAAGAGGGTAATAACTTTCCTGGGCTGGATTCAATCCACCCCTCACTTCTGACCAGCCGCCGTCCTCCTGTCCCATCTGTGAGAAAGATTGACAATGGACAGCTGGGATCCCAGGCCAGCTCGGCCAGGACAGCCTGCTTTCCTCCAACAAAGGGGATGCATCATGTTCCCCACAAAACCCTTCAGTCCGGGAGGAAAGAAGCTGGGAAAGCGCCCTGAACTGGTGAATACGAACACATTGCTGTTTCCCGGGAAACGACTCCCTTTGTGTCCTGGGATCCGCACAGAAACATTCTATATATGTTCCTCTCAATGATATCCTCATCTTGCTGCTGTGCAGCATATTGAGAGAACCCTGACATTTAATAAAACTTGGATGGCAATCCACTAAATCCGATTAACCCTTTTTAGCATTAACCGTCACTTCCTGACACCCACAGCAATGCTGAAAGCTTTAAGCATGAATACAACTCAGTTCAAGTGATAATACAACATCTCGGTGACAGGAGAGACTCCCTCACTTTCCAACTTGTAAAGGGGGGAGGTGGCGGGAATAGGGTTTAAGCCATCTGGTATATTCTTAGCAAACCAGAAAGAACTTTGTAAGATAAGACAGCTGGTTTGGTTACTAGTCATGCCAAAGGAAGGTTTGGGGAGAATTAAACTCGGATTCATTCAGCTGAGTCATCTGTGAACAACGGTTAAGTATGGGAAGCTCATTAAGAAGAGAATTTCTTCATTGAAATTTGTACGATAGTCAATTCATTCTTAACCACACATGGTTAAAATCTGGAGTCACAGTTGCCACCTTATCAGCATTCTATTCTAAGTGCTCATTTCAAAAAAAATCTGTAATAAAAAAGTGCTATTAGTGTGTACAGAAATTTTCAGTGGTTGTTTCCCCAAATTGCTGACTATCTATGTCTCTACCCAACTTAGAGATATTATCCTAGAAAAGTAACCTGTGCAAATACTGCTTTAGTGCCAGAATTAGGTCACTGTTATTTGTACCTGTCTTCAACCCTAATAGGAGAGGCTTCAAACTTTTGGAGGGAAGAATAAAAAGAGTTCACATGGGGCTTCCCTAGTGGCGCAGTGGTTGGGAGCCCGCCTGCCGATGCAGGGGACACGGGTTCGTGCCCGGGTCTGGGAAGATCCCACATGCCGCGCGGAGCGGCTGGGCCCGTGAGCCATGGCCGCTGAGCCTGCGCGTCCGGAGCCTGTGCTCCGCGACGGGAGAGGCCACAACAGTGAGAGGCCCGCGTACCACAAAAAAAAAAAAAAAAGAGCTCACATGGAACTGGGAAAAACTGGCAAAAGGACATAAACGATGGTGACCAAGGCAGGTTCACTGATGGCCCTGGGGCTCCCTGCTGTGAAAGGAGGACAATGAGGGGGTATGAAGTGAGTCCCCATACACCGTTTCAAAGATGAGCGGAGGGTGTAGTCTTGCCTGGACGGGGCATTGTCAATGTCTTGTCAAGCATCCCAGTCCTATCATTTGGCTGGGATAAAGCATGTTCCTCGGGACAGAAATGAGACCTGCAGGGGAGGGCTGAAATGGGTGTGTTTTGACCTTAAAAAACAAATAACGTAGCAGGACGTAAGATCCTCACATTCTGCAGAGACCAGAGACCAGGAAGTACCAGACTAACACGATAATATGTCCCTGAGATTGACATATATGGTTATCTCAGGAACAGAAGCCATCTTCAAGAAATGTCCTCAAAAACTTCATTCATTCAACAAATATCTCCTGATCGCCTACCGCAGGCAGACCACAACGGCAAGCAAAATACACCTGGATTCCATACTCGTGGGGTTTAGAGTCCACTAGGAGAGGTAGCATTCTTCACCCGAGCCCACAAATGGTGATGCGCCACTGGGTGATATCTTGATATATTCCTATACTACTGATCTCAGAGAGGCAGCAGTGAGTGGTGGCGTGAAACGAGATCTTAATTCCCTGCCCAGGAACTGAACCTGGGGAGCCTGGATGGAAACCAGGAATCCCAGCCACCACATCCCCTGGCTCTTGCCCCCGTTGAAAAATGCATTTCTCATGGAGGCAAAACTGTAAAAACAGGTACCAAGTTTATTATTAGAGACATAGCACAACAACAAGTGGGAGAGCACACAGAGAAACAGTTTGTTTAGTTAAGACAGAAGCAGGGCAGAGATGCACACCCAGAGAGCAAGGGTGTGGGCGTCCCCCCAATGAGGGGTGAAGAGGCGGGTAAGTCACTTACATAGGGCAGTTCTTCCGGGTCTCTGTTTACCTCTGGCCAATTATCTGGTTTCTTTTTCCACCTGATCTGCCCTGGGACCCTCCCCAGCATGCGTGTGCAACGTTTTTCCAAGATGGATTACAGCCCAGAGGCCTATGGGATGGCCTTAGCATCACCTATTATGGGGTGGTGCCCCCTCCTTTATGACCCCCGAGGAGCCTTTCTGCACATGTGCAATGTCTCCCTTGCCCCGAGGATGGGAAATGTATGACCTCTTGATCTTTTAACAGGGTTTAGTCCCACTCTGTCCCTGCCATAAAAATGCCCAATGTCTGGTTATTTACCCTATTTTTGTTGCTGGCTTTTATGTCGAGGTGCAGATCTTGAAATATAGACAGGAGTCCGGTCATAAATATGTAGTCCTGGAGCCCGTTTGTCTCTTGCTTCAGGAAATGTAAACAGGAAGCTGGTAATGAATGTCCGGCCTGGAGCCCATCTTCCTCTCACCCCAGGAAGTGTGAACAGCTGACCAGTTGTAAATGTCTAGCCTGGAGCCCATCTATCTTCTGCTTCACTACTTTCCTATTGCTGCTGTAACAGATTACCACAACTGTAGAGTCTTAAAAGCAATTCAAATTAATTTTCTTAGCGATCAGAAGTCCAAAATGAGACTTACGGGACTAAACTCAAGATGTCAGCAGGATGAGAACGAAGGCGATGCTGCCATTCACCGCAGCATGGATGGACCTCGAGGGCATTACGCTAATAGGTGAGGTAAGTCAGACAACACAAATATCGTATATCACTTATATGTAAAATCTAAAAAGCTGAACTCATTAAAACAGAGTAGACTGGAAGCTACCAGGGTCTGGGGGAATGCAGGTATTGGGGAGATGTTATTTAAGGGTAAAAAACTTGCAACTGATAGATACATAAGTTTTGGAAATCTAATGCACACACGGTGATTACAGACAACAATACGAAGTTGCTAAGAGACTGGGTCTTGATTGTTTTCGCCACAAAAGAAAAATGATAATTATGGGATGTGATACGGGTGTTAGCTGACTCCAGGGTGGCAATCGTAGTGCAATATACGAAGTATCAGATCAATACCTTGTGCAGCTGAAACTAACACAATGTTGTATGTCAATTCTATCTCAATAAAAAAATAGTTTTACACACATTTGATTCAAAAAAGATGTCAGCAGGGCTGTATTCCTTCTGGAGGGTCCTGGAGAGGATCTGTTTCCTTGCTTTTTCCAGCTTCTAGAGGCTGCCCCCAATTTCTTGGCTTGTGGCCCCTTATTCCATCTTCAAACCTCATCTCTCCAAACACAGGTTCTGTTGTCGCATCTCCCTTTTCTGATTCTGACTCTCCTGTCTTACTTTTATAAGGACCCTTGTGATTACATTGGGCCCACCCGGATAATCCAGGAAACTCAACCATCTCAAGATACTTACCTTAATCACATCTGCAAAGTCCCTTTTGCCATTTAGGTAACATCAGTGGTTGCAGAGATTAGGTTACAGAGATGGTCCTCTTTGGGCGGCCATTTTTCAGCCTATAATAGTAACGATTTGTTTTTCCTTTTAATTCCTTTCACTTCTTCCCTACTCTCCACCATTCAAGCAGGGAGAAGGGTTTTCTCTATGACACCCTGCCCCCCTGCCTCAAAAAGTAGCAATAAGAAGATAGGAGGAGACCAGAGCATATGATGATCTTGAAAGCTACCGTGTTCAATTCCAAGAGCCAGGCCCTTGAGAGAGGAAAGCTGATGTGAATTCCAAAAACCTTTGTTTGGAAAATCAAAAGCTCAGGTCTGAAGAATGAGGGCATAGCAGTTACTCCATATATAACAGATGAGAAAGAGAACTCGCTTGTTTCTGTTTAAAAGGGGATAAAGCTTTGCCCAGCTGGCCACAGGAGAGAGACTAGAAGCGACTGGCATGAATTTAGGAACAGTGGGTCCCTAAGAAGTTCACAGCCCTGACCCCTGCTAAGGTCAAAGGCAGCCCAGACCCCAGGGCCACCCCCAGCTCCAGGGGACACAGGAGCTGTTCCTGCCTGATGGCATCTGGACCACCACCCGAGAGTGAGCGCAGGGATGAAGGGAGGGGAACCTGAGTACTTAAGCCCAGGCCCCACTTTGACCACATTTAAAGCAGAAGGTGACTGGGTTACCTTTAATGGGACTAAGGGGCTATAGAGAACCCCTAAAACTTAGACCTTAAAAACAGGAGACCCTGGTCTAGACGGGTTCAGAGAGGGTTGCGCATGAGGAATGCATGAGAGGGGTTCGCTCACCGGGAATGATGTTTGAGAAGCTGAGACCAGCAGCTTTTGTGTCATTTGGTCATCACCAGCTCTCTGATCCCCCTGAATACTTTTGGAAGGCGTCAACCCAGTGTCTCGTCGGTGCAATAGTAACCGTAACTCACTGATGGAGAATTGGCTGTGGGACAGTTACCCAGCCAAGCACTCTGTGTGCGTCAGCTCACGGGCTATCACCTTAGGTTTAAGAAGTAGATCCTATTGTTGTGTCTGTTCTGCAGATGAGGAAACTGAGGCTCAGAGAAGTTGTCGCTTACCCGAGGTCCCACAAAGAAAAATTCTCTATCTGGCCAGAGTTTGTGCCCGGAGCCAGTAACAAAAGAGGTCTGTCTTCACACGCTTCTGAAGGGGGCAGCTGGCCAGGACCATGTGGAGAGCCCACGAGGAGGAGGGTTTAATTCCTTCAGTCCCATCTGGATCTCAGCATCTTGCCAACCATCCCCTGCTTCTGACATTGGTGTGTCAGCCTTGGTGTAGGAAGGCAGTTCTTAAAGTTTCTGAATAAACTTTGAACAATGCCCTACAGCGCCAATATTCCTTCAAGATTTAGGAGAGAGCAATGAGGTATTTAATCAGAAAACAATTTCAATGTTTTCTTAAGAATATAATCAAGCATATAAAAAGTTTGAGCATAATTAACATACAGACAGGTTGAAAGAAGAGTAGCCTGTACTAGTCACCATATAAATCCACACTTGTCAAAATCAATTGACAAAATGGTAAATGGTAAAAATAATCAATTTACCTGTCCAGGTCGGTTGGTGTTGAACCATTAAAAAGTGAGTTGCACGCATCCTGACACTTTGCTACTAAATATTTCAACTTGTATCTCTTAAAAATACGAACGTTGAAAATAGGGCTTGTTATCACAGCTGAGAGTATGAATGATAATTTCCCAATCTTGTCTAATGTCTAGTTCATGTTCATATTTAATCTGTGGTCCCCAAATGTCTTTTATAGCTAGCCTGGTTTCTCACCAGGAGTCCATCAAATTTCATGCACTGCATTTACTTTAGTTGGGTCTCCAAATTCAGATAGTCTGCCACTTATTTTTAACAGCATTGGCTCTTTGAAAAGACAAGCCCCGTTGCCTTGAAGAATGTCCCATATTCTAGGTTTGTTTGATTGTTCCCTTGAAGTGTGGCTTAATTTGTCCTTAATTCACAGACTGCCAAGCTTCTATAATTCATATTTTTAGTATTTATATATTTATAATTTCAATAATTTATAGCTAATTACAAGAGGATAAAAATTTGCTTTGAGCCAAGTAACTGTGTGTTACATGCGTTGTCTCGTGGAATCCTCACGGCAACTTACAAGAAAGACATCCTGACACTTTCATTATGTTCAATTTGCAGTGACAGGTCTTTGAAGTGTTCATTCACTTTCTCAAGGCTACAGAGTGAGTGGTTACACTCGAATTTTAACACTTTTCTGTCTTCAAAGCCCAAGCACCCTCAGCCTCATGCCTGGGGCCCCCACTGGAACACAGTCCCCTTGAGGATGAGGCCATGTTTTAACCTCTCTAGACTCCTGACACGTGGCACAATGCCTCTGCCTTAATACAGACTCAGAACCAGGAACACTGAGTGAAGTTAGTCCTCTGCCATAGTCCATAATGATGAGTGGCACATAAGACACGCATTTCTTGAATGAATGAATGACCACCTTTTGGGTTTTTAACTCAGCCTTAGATATTTAAGGTTCATTAAAATCCTAGACTGGGGAGAGAGTAATGAACGGGACTGGTTTTCACACCTGGCCAGTCCAGGTTGTCCTTAAAGGGGGCTTGTGTACTTCATGAAGGACAGCACTGACCTTACTGTGGTCGTGTAAACCTTTCACAAATATCACAAGTTTTCAAACAGTGTATATTATGAGGAACGAGTAGCTTTGATGCTTAACACCTTGTCACAGGTTCCCATTTACTAAAACATTTTCTCTAAAGGCAGATTTGCCTCCCACGGTCCTTTGCAATCTTGGCACCTAAAAAGCCAACTCGGGAGAATGAGAAGTCAGCCTTTTACACCGCTGGAGCATCTGCAGAACAAGCGTTGATGAGACAACATTCATCTGTAATTCTCAGGAGGCCAGATGTAGGTGGCACCCACACAGAAATCATGAACTTCTTGCTTTCCTGAGGGGATGACCGGAAGCGGGTGCTTTGGAATCCAGCAGGGTGGACGCCCTGCTCATCCTGGTTTAGAGCACTGACTCCACACTGCTCAGAATTAGAGACGTATATATGCATCAAACAGTGTGCATTTTCAGGATGTATTAAAATATTTTACGTGCTTATTTTCTCCTGGGAATACCAAGAAGGAAAGGATTGCAGAAATGCTCTCACTGTTCTTTGATCACCGTTTCCCCAGCAGGATGCTAGGAGGAAAAGGCCATGTCTGATTCATTGAGGTTTCCAGAAAGAACCTGCAAGGTGTCTGCCCAGCATAGGTCTCATATGCTTGATAAAGCCATGTTGAATAAGTGAAGTTTCTTGGGAGAAATTGAGACATAAAAGAATGATTTCTCATGGACTCAAATGGCACACTTCATTTCCTCTGCCTTGTTTGGTTTTTCAAAGGAGAAATCTAGACCCATGTTCATTTTTTTTCCTGATAGGCGATCCCTCCATGAGGAACTAAAGAAGCCTGCTGGCATTCAGATAACCATTTAGGGCTGGGGAGCTTATAAAAGAGACTCTGATTTCTGGTCTTTTCTCCTACAGCTTCCGATTCAGTAGACCTGGGATTTTGCTCAGAAATCTCCACTTTTAAATACCTATTGGGATGAGTCTGAGCAGGCCCTCGTGGGAACCACAAATTTATTACTATTCAAAGCCAGCTGCAAGGTCAGCATACTTTGAAGGATTCATTCATTGAAAGATGAAAGTTAGATCATCTCAGATGGCAGCTGAGCAGCTAAAGCATCTCAGTCCTGGGTGCACATCTCAGTTACTCGGAAGAGTCTTTTTAAAAACAGGATGCTTGGGCTTCCCTGGTGGTGCAGTGGTTGAGAGTCCGCCTGCCGATGCAGGGGACACGGGTTCATGCCCCGGACCGGGAAGACCCCACATGCCGCGGAGCAGCTAGGCCCATGAGCCGTGGCCGCTGAGCCTGCGCGTCTGGAGCCTGTGCTCCACAACGGGAGAGGCCACAACAGTGAGAGGCCCGCGTACCGCAAAAATAAAAAAATTAAAAAATAAAAAAAATTAAAACAGGGCTTCCCTGGTGGCGCTGTGGTTGAGAGTCCGCCTGCCGATGCAGGGGACATGGGTTCGAGCCCTGATCCGGGAAGATCCCACATGCCGCGCAGCAACTAAGCCCGTGCACCACAACTACTGAGCCTGCGTGTCTGGAGCCTGTGCTCCACAACAAGTGAGGCCGCGATAGTGAGAGGCCCGCGCACCGCGATGAAGAGTGGCCCCCGCTCGCCGCAACTGGAGAAAGCCTGCGCACAGAAACGAAGACCCAACACAGCCATAAATAAATAAATTAAAAAAAAAAAAAATTAAAACAGGATGCTTTGCTCTCTTTGCAAACCACTTGAGTCAGAATCCCTGTGGCAGGGTCTGGGTGTTGTTTATTTTTTTAGAGCTTCCCAAGAAGATTCTAGAACAGCCAAGATTGAGGACACAATTGAGTTAAACAAGCCTGTTCAAATGCACATCAATTCGGTTGCCTTGTGCTGACCTTCCAGGTTATTCAGTCAAAAAAAAAAAAAAGAGTCCTTCTTGCTTGCCGTTTATCTCAATAATGGTCTATACTTTACAAAGTACAGTCTGTAACACTCTGAATTAGGTAGGGCTAATTTTCCCACCTCCATTTTTTACAGACAAAGAAAGTGATGCTAAGAAAGGTAAAAGTGGTACACGAGTCAGCACAGCTCCAAGTGATGGAATTCGCATGAATGGCTACAGCTCCAACCTGCAAGTTACTAAAGGCTTACTGCTGACTTTGATCTCCCTCCAGTTAGAGGTTATGTGATAATTGCTTTTTAAAGGTCCATGTGATTCGTTAAGGTTGCCTTTGAGTGGTGGGTAAATGTCCAGGGCAGAGGGAGAATCCACACGATCATACACCCTCATAGAAGACAGCTGGCCAAGGATGGACTGAATTTTCTGTGATGTCCATAACATACGTCTTATTAAGTATGATCCAAAAAGAAAATATCCTCAAAGACAAGCAGCTATAAGTGGATCAAAAGTTTGCAAGGAAAGGAATAAATCACTCAGGGAAAGAGAGAGAAAAAACAAGATAACAGAATGTATATATTTAGGATCAAATTTCTAATTTACTGCAATCTGTAGTACTCTGAATCTGACTACATTGGGTATACTTATTTCTGTCTAAATAACTTTGCAAACTTGCAGCATGATAACTCAGTCTCACAAATAAGAATCAACTCTGCTATGTTCACAACACAGCAATAATGATGTCCTTGAGTTGGTACACCTCCTCACAGCTTGGTGCAAAGTAATTATGTTTTCTTCTTTATGCAAAGCATATTAACCTGTGGAAATTACAAACCATAAAGTCTAAAAAAAAAAAAGTCTATTTCTAATGGGAAAATACCAAATTTGGCCTCTACAAAAATTCCCATCTAAGTGAATTAGGTGGCGCTGTGAGACCTTCCTGAAGAAAATTAGTGGTCAGTTTGTCAGCTTCCCACTTGGAAAGAGAACACTTCTCAGTGGAAGAGATGTGAAAACAGCTACCTCCATGCCCAATAAAGATAAAAATGTGCATTTTGTTGTGGAAAGGGCACTGGAGTGTTTCAGATCTATCCAGGTTGATACCTGTGGTTTTAATCATTCATTTGCATGGCTGTATATTCTGTTCTATGAATATACTATAACTTGTTTATCCATTAGTGGTTGCCTCTGGGGTGTGATGAGGGGTGGTGTGGAGTTGAGTGAAATGTGATTAAAGAGAAGTACTCAGTGGGTTTCTGCTATAGTTAGGATGCTTTACTTCTTAAGCTGGGTGGTGATTATGCAATATTCATTGTATTATTTTCCATATTTTTGGTTCATCTGAAATAATTTATAATTTCTGTGATGGTTAATTTCATGTGTCAATTTGACTGGGCTAAAGGATACCCAGATAGCGGGTGAAACATTATTTACAGATGTTTCTGTAAAAGATTAGCATTTAATTAATGAACTGAGTAAAGCAACCAGGCCTCCTCAATGGGATGGGCATCATCCAATCTGCTGAGTACTAAAATAGGACAAAAAGGAGGGGCGAGACATCTATCTTCTCCTGTCCTCTGTGCCCCTGGTTCTTGGGCTTTCGGGCTCAGAGCACAACTTACATCATCCGCCCCCCAGTTCTCAGGCCTTTGGACTCAGATGGAATTAAACTACCAGCTTTCCTGCTTCTTCAGCCTGCAGATGGCAGACAGTGGGACTTATTGGCCTCCATAAACACATGAGTCGATTCCTATAATAAACTCCATTTCTCTGAAGAACCCTGACCAATACTATTTCTTCTTACAAAAGAAAAAATGCAATTCAGGGAAGATGGCAGGGGGTATATTTTGGGAATTTTCCAGAATATCTACATAAGAACAGAGAGAGCAACTACATTGCAGGTCAAAACTCATGGACAAAATTTACAACAAAACTAGGCAGTGAGATATTCCTGCAGACTCCACAATACAAGCAAGTAGAGAAAAATCTCCAAAAGCCACTAGACTTTTGGTGTCAGTATGGGAGAAAGTAGAAGAAAGACCTTAGAAAAGAAAGACCTCAAAATAGTTAACAAATATTTACTGGTGAGCATAGCCTGCCAATCTGAGAGCAGCAGCTGAAACAGGGAGACGGTTTTGCCTGTTCCAGTAATGAGAGAGGGCCAGGGACCTAAGTTAAGAAGGTTTGAAAGGTCTGAAGCTGTCCAGCCTGTGAACTCTTGAAACTGACCCTCAGGACTCTCATCTAGCAGAGTTCCAAATTGAGAAGATACGGTTAGAAGTGCTATCAAAATTGAGCAAGAAAGGGATAATAGAAATGAAAAGTAATGTAACAGCATAGGGGCAGAGGAAACAGAGCCAAGAAATAGAAAACAAGCAGCCCTGTTTTGAACATCACATTTAGGTAGCAGGTGAAGGAGCTCTATGAAGTTAGGAAAGCTATATTTGAAAGGAGCCTCCTTCTAAAAGTTAAGAAAAACTAATTTCACTTAAAAAAAAAAACCCTAGAATACAATCAAATCCCATACAAAGTTACATAAGAAAAAATAGATTATGGAACAGAATAACATCCCTAGAAACAATGAAAGCACTCCCAAAATTCATACTAAAAAGGAAAGAAACCTATTTCAAAATGAGCTGAAAGACATGAAGAAAACAACATGAGACACAAAAGAACAACATATATCAGAATTAGAAAAACTCAGAATGGGGTAACAGAACTCAAGAAACGCTTGGAAATAAAAATTTTTGAATATAATTGGAAATGAGGGTTAAACTAGAAGGAACGCAAGCACAAATAAGCAAACAATTTCTTAGTACAGATAGTAGTGAAAATGAAAAAGAAAGGAAAAAATTTAAAGATTCAAGATAATCTTTAAAATTTGAAGATAGGCAAAGAAAATCCAACATACAGATAATAGTACCTAAAGAAAAAATGAAAGGAAGGATACAGAATAGATTATACAAACTCTAATGAAAGGAAACATTCTTGAAATAAAGAAAAAGATATGAAACTATATATTGAAACAGCACACTATTTATGTGAGAACACTGACACAGAACCAATAAGAAGATATTTTCTAGTAAAATTATGAGACTTACTAAAAGAAAAACTGTAAGAAAAAATCCTTTTGATATATAGATAAACATAAAATGTGAGTCATAAGGAAAATAAAATTATATTATTATTAGATGATTTTTCCAGTGTTGTTTTCATGCCAGAAGAAAATGAAGTAGCATATCTAAGATATTTAAGGAAATAAAACGTTAGTCAAGATTTTATATCTGGCAAAGCTGATCTTCAAGCAGAAAGAGCTCATACAAATGGTTACCAAGGTAAAATAACTCAGGGATTACTGTTCGTGTGAGATTTTCCCAAGGACTCAACAAATGTTTTCAACAATCACAGTTGGTAGTAGTGTAAGAATTGTCCTCAGGAAACTCTACCGTGTATAAGTGGAATGAAGGTAATGAGTCACTTTGGAATATTCTACTTTTATCATCCCCTGTGTTCTTTAGAATCAAGACTCAGTGTAAAAGAAAAGAAACTCAGATGTAATATAGTCAAGGTCAAATTAAAACCTTGTAACCTTGAATATAATTTGGAAACATCAATATGAACTCACATGTTATCATATCTGTATTTGGAGGAGAAATACATATATCTCCTAATTCTGTACACTGTAGCTATGCACACCCAGTAGCAACGCTCATTCCAAGAACCCAAATTGTGGTCTTGAAATATCATTTCCCAGTAAAGGAAACTAGGGCTTAGAGAAATCATTGATTCCAGGCCTGGAGCAGGAGATGTATAAGGTGAATCTGGAACATCTTGTAACAAGCAGATAACAAGGAAACTACTACAACTACTTCCACTGATCAAATATGGGATAATTAAAGTGAGCTTCAATAAGAAAAAAAAAATTGCAGTGGATTGAACTCTAACAAATATATTTAAATCCAGGAACGAATGACAGGAATCAAGTCACCATCTTGGAAGCTGGAGAAATAGAGAAAAGAATCAAGCATTTACCTTGCCTCTCCTATGCGAACTATGCCACCGGATGGCCAAATAGCAGGTGAAGGAAATATCTCCTTAGAAAATTATTCCAGTGAATCCATGCAAATGAAATCATAGAATCAGAACATCACTATTCTACAACCTGCAGTAAATTAATGGATCAAGGCATCGAGCACCATGGCTCTAACCTTTAAAAGAGCGTAAACCGGATCCTCTTTCCACCCAATGAAAGAACACAACCGTGGCCTTGCCAAAGGGGTCCAGCTGAGTCTCATTCAGCCTCCAGATCCAACTGTCAAATTCCAGGAAATACCGAGGGCCGGGGCATATTGAACCACACCACGATCACGCACTCAGCAAAGTCCAATCTATGGGAGACCATGGGTCCAAAGGCTACACAGATTGTATGGAAAAGAAAAGGATGTTGCTGACACAAAACTTAAGAAAACGTGTTGTTTCACAATATGGGCAAGATTAAACTATCCTGTCTAAAGATGACTTGAGGGACAAAAACATAAAGACTCCCAAGGATGTGGTTACCATAAAAGTCAAGTAGTAGTGACTTTTGGGAAGAGAGAGGTCTATGATTGGAATGGGGCACATGGAGGAATTTATAAGGTGACTGGCAAAATTCTATTTCTTGATTAACTGTTGCAAGATTACTTGCCTTATAATAATTCGCTAAGCTATTTAAGAAATAAGCAAATGAATAGATGGTACAAAGAAGGAAAGATTACTAAATTTGGGATGAGACGCCCCTGGGATTTAAAGTATATCCCCTCTTTTACTAGCTATTTCACTTGGGCAAGTCACTTAGCTTTGCTGAGACTTAGTTTTTCTCCTCATCAAAACTGAGTTGAGCTTGCAGAGTACTGGTAAAAAAAAATGCTCCTACCTCCAAATTTTTGTGAAGATGAAATAAAATATGATAATGTAAGTAAATTTCTCGGAGCCTCGCTAGCACTAAAAAGATCTTGGGAAATGATCTTGGGGTAAGAATATGGATCCTAGAGGCAGCTTTGATTTGGAAATAGGAGCTCTGGATTGGCCAGCCCTAGTGACAGGGAAAATCACTCAGAAAAAGGGAATGCAAATTATACCTGCGTCCCTGGGTGACTGTGACAATGGAGGGGAAGGATGGGCACGTATACCTGGTGAACTGTCCATTCCTTACAGAGAGCTAGCTACCGTCATTACCCTGCAGCACCTGGCAGGGATGCTCTGTCTAATAACTGGTGGGATGATCAGCTGTGTCCCAGTGATCGCTCCAGTCCACGCAACATTTTCAAGTTCACCTTTTTTTTTTTTAACATAACAGGAAACCTTTTCTGAGTGATTGCTATGATTCAGGTATCAGGCGATTTGCATGGATTAAAGCCTAAGCAACAGTATTATCATTCCCACCTATCAATAGAGAGCTGGACACAGAGTGGCCTTAAGTCACAAGTTCGAGACGCAGCTAGAGGAGCAGGGTTCCGTGGGTGGCAACACAGCTCAGCTCATCATCGCTCCAAATACCCTGTGAAGGAGTGCAGATGAAAAAGAAAAAGCATCAAAACCCTCCACAGTGCTTTCCCACCCCGTCCCTCAAGCCACCCTTGCTCCTGGGTCTGAGCACACCTCTCAGAGGTGGAACTTGCTCAGGGAAGCCCCAGACTCAGCTGGACCCCTTGGTCTCATGGCTCCCTGTCATCCCTACCACAGGGTCACTTTGGAACCATAGACTTGTCTCAACTCTCAAGGGGCTTTGCTCACCTTTGAGCCATGTTTCCGGCTTCCCTGGGGCAGGGCCCCTTTGTCATCTATTTTATTATCACTCTCTGCCTTGTTGCTTCAACAAGGCTGCTGCTGTGTTAGAACAGATCGACTCTGCGAATGTTCTTGTTGGAACGTGGACATTCTAATGCACTATTTCCCTTTAAAAGTGGGAGGCAAATAGCCCAGAGGGTAAGGGTTTAGACTTGGGGATTCAATTAACTTATACTGGTAAGATATATGGTTCAAATTCTGTCTCCTTCTCACACTAGCTAGATGGCCTTGGGCCTATCCCCTAACTTCTCCATGTGCCTCAGTTTCCTCCTTGGCAAAAAGGGAATCATATGGACGACTCCATAGAGTAGGTGCTTAGCACAGCCCTAGGCTCAGAGTAAGCGCTCAGTGACAAAACGTAGCTTTCATCATTATTATTTTATTATTGCAGTGAGGCCCAAGTTGGGAGGGCATGACCTGCCCCGCCTCTCAAACACCCTTTGAAATATTGCAAAGGAAGGTGTGTTCCTTAGCATTGACCCTAAGAGAGAAAGCTTTTATTTCATTTTTTAATTAATTAATTTATGGCTGCGGTGGGTCTTCGTTGTGGTGCACGGGCTGCTCATTGCGGTGGCTTCTCCTGTTGCGGCGCACGGGGCTTAGCTGCTCCGCGGCACGTGGGATCTTCCCGAACCAGGGCTCGAACCCTCTTTTAGTAATTGTAGATCATTGGAACCAATCCAAATGTCATTAACAAGAGACTAGTTGAATAAACAATGGAAAGTCCATACAATAGAGTACTCTGCAGCCATGAAACAGGCAGGAAGATCTCTATGTATTGATTTGGGGTGATCTCAAGCACATGTTGTTACATGAAAAGAAGCAAAGTGCAGAACAGTATATATTGAATGCTGCTTTGGGGGTAAGAAGGTAGGGGAAATATAAAGAAATGTACTATTTGCCTATTTTTGAAAAATAAAAAGAAACCCTGCAAGGATAGCTGGAAGTGAATGAAATGATTGCCCAGAAGAGGCAGGGGAGGGGGAATAAAGTGAGAGCAGAGATTGATGAAAATGTGATTTCTCAGAGATCCTTTTTTATATAATTTTGACTTTTGAATCCTGAAAATTTTTTAGATATTCAAAAAGGAAAATTAAATATAAAAGAACAAAACAAAAAAAACCCTGAAAACTAAAAATCAAATGGAATCTATAAAACTAACGACACACCAAGTTGGTGAAATAATCACACAGAAATGAGTTCTTCCAAGTGACGTTTGAACACAATACGGAGGTCCATACCCAGTGAGATCTATCACTATCAAACGAACAACAAATAAATTTAAACTTCACTTAGTGTTTTTATTGATAGAAAATATACTGTATAGTCATTTTAAAACATTTTAATGTATCTTTTAGGGTAAAGCAAATAAGTTAATATATTAATATATTGTATTATTAGGAACCCAGATATTTAGTGTAAGAGAAAAGAGGAGGTACAACTGTAAAAGCTAAAATACTTTTTCAACGTTAAATTTGAATTTAAATAGCAACATCAAGTCATATTTTTTTTTTTAAAAAAACCTAACTTTGCCTACTGAGAGGGCCTAGAGGCAATGAACCTACCTAGCACCCAGATCTTGGTCTGTGCATACCATTTTTCCCTATAAGGAAATAAGATTTCTTAAGGTGGGAAATGATGATTCCAGATACGAGAAAAGATGGTGATCCTGGGACATACTTTTGAGCCAGAAGACACAAAAATACTCAAAGGCTAAACAGACCTTGTCAAAATGCACCAGGGGGCTTCCCTGGTGGCGCAGCGGTTGAGAGTCCGCCTGCCGATGCGGGGGACGCGGCTTCGTGCCCCGGTCCGGGAGGATCCCACGTGCCGCGGAGCGGCTGGGCCCGTGAGCCATGGCCGCTGGGCCTGCGCGTCCGGAGCCTGTGCTCCGCAACGGGAGAGGCCACAACAGTGAGAGGCCCGCGTACCGCAAAAAAAAATAAGCGCCAGGAGTCATTTTGGAGCCCCGTTGGCTAAATGAGGGATGGGTGGCGATCTGAACTTCAAAACACATGACTAATTCATAGAGTAACAAAAATCCATGAGTCCACAGTGATACGCTGGGTGGGGGGGGGGGGGGGCAGGGATCATTTCCCAGTGTTGGAGGTGCGTTTGTACCAACTTCTTACTCTGAGACTTGGTAAATGAAGGGGAGAAATAACCATAAATTCTGTATTATCTGAGAAACTATAGTTTCATCTCCACTTTACACTGGCAAGCTCTTCTTTCATAAGATTACTGCTACCAAATGTATAAATAATGAGGAAATGAGAAAAATCTCCATTCTGCAGTCCTCCAGGTAACAACTGATACAGGCAAGGAGAATCAAATGATGCTAAAACCATTCTGAAGCATTCAGGACAAAATATATTGCCTGGTGCTGGAGTGTCCCCTCCCGGATTTCTGACTTCTCACAAGCGGAAAACCTACCTTCACACGGAGAGATCCCATGGTCGACCCTTAACAAAGGGGTCAGTCTTAGCATCACTAACAGAGACACAGGCCAGCCTCAGAGTCCTCCTGATGTGATGCGTTAAGACCTGCACAGCATCAGCTAGAAAACATCCTTTCCAAAAACGTTGAACCTGAATCTAAACAAGCCATAGAACGAACTGTCAGTTTACAGTAAATTGGGGGGATAAGGGAACATATCGAAGAGTTGTCACAGGAGAGAACCATACAAAGCCAACACTGTAGGACTTAGAAGACATTATTCCCTCAGTATGCATGTTTCTGAGTCTGTTCTGAGGTTAAAACATGGGCTCATCCCCAAAGGGCCTGTGTCCTGGTGGAAGACACAAGCCCGCACCTTAGAGCGTTCACGGGCTTCAGAGACGAAGGGGCTAAAATCCTGGTGCGACCACTTCCTCTGCAGGCTTGAGAAAGTGCCTGAACACTTCAAAGACCATGTCCTTATTGTAAAATGGACCTGAAGAAAGCGTCAGGATGTTTTCCCCATAAAGCTTCTGTGAGGACCATGCACGAGGTGCACTTAGCACAATTATCTGGCTCAAGGCACATGTTCAATACATTTAGCTTCCTGCTTCTGAGATCCATTCTTCTTTTTATAAAAGCTTGAAAGCCACGAAGTGCTGGAGAATGGCCCATATCCCCTGGTGATCACAGCTGGGGGACAAGTCTCATCACACTTGCCAACTCCACTAATTGAAGGGTGAGTCCAGGAGTACCGTGTAGGGAAAATTTTTTCTTTTGAGAAAAACACTGGATCTCTCAGAAAAGAAATTTCTTAAGCTGAGTCTGGTGGACCAGAAGGGTTGTTTCCCGAAGTTTCTTCAGAAACTTCCAGATTTTCAAAGTAGATTGTGACAGAAACATATGTCAACCTCTAGAAACTTCCTGCATCAAGGGAAAAATGCTACTTCTCTTTCCTCCCAATTGTAATTCTCCCTTCCTATGGGCTTGATTTGATGGAGACCATGTTAGAGAAATAGAAACAATAACAAGTTATGTGTATTGAGATCTCCTGTGTCTGAGGTGAAGGATGACTGCACATGCTGAGCTGGTGCAGGAACCACACGGCACCAAAAATCCCGTCCCCACCCCATCCTCCAGTGGAGCCTTCCTTGATACGGTGGTGGGCACAGGTGATGGGAGCGGCTAGGGAGGTGAGTTTAGCCTTCCAAGACCTGCCTGTGCTTCTCTCTTTGAATCACCCTGAACTGGAATCCATGAAGGGAAGACTCAGAGGAAGCACCTTAGAGTACCAAGTACCTCCTCCCAGTACCCCCACTGCCAAATTAAGCAAACACAGGCTGCTCTGTGACCAACGTTCACATACTTCTTTAGCTGGTTCGCTACGTCAGTGATAGCAAAGCATTCAAAGTCCAAAGGATTTTGAGGATCCAAAGTTACACATTTTAAGGGTGTGCTCAAAAGATTCGACTGTGCAAAAAATACTCAATAACAGCTTCCTCCTACCCCAGGCTGCCAGTCCTAGAAGAAGCCATTGTTAACAATTCCTTTTGTATACTTTCAGATATTGTCTATTACATATATATATATATATATATATTTATACTGTGTGTATATATATATATATATATATATATATAAAATAAACTTACACTGAGCATCTTTATCTATTGGAAATATTTCTAGTGTTTCCTCCGCTAGCTTTTGGTCTCACATTGTAGAAAGACTTCTATCATTTCCTAGTTCATTAAGAGAAAGTTTTTACAGTGTCAAGATTGGATGTTAACTTTTTTAACATATATATTTTGCCACCCATGGAGAAGGTCATTTGATCATTGCTTTTTGATCAATTAACATCTTGAATTATATTAACGGTTTGCCTAATGTCAAAACATCCATGCATTCCCAGGGTGGGTGGGGGGAACATATTTGGTGGTAGTAGATTCAGGGTTTTGTGATACATTGCTAGAATCTATTGCTAATATTTTATTTCAAATTATTGCACCAGTACTCATGGCCTTAGTCTTTTTTGTTGTTTTATGCTGTTTGTCAAGTTTTATTTTCTATGTGATTCTGGTTTCAATAAATAATTTAGATTATGTGTATTTTAAAGTTTTGTCAAAATTTGTCTCTGAAACTTACTGACAATTCGTTTTCTTTCACAGAAGTTTGTATACTTCGATGCTCTGTATTTTGTATTCGCTTTCTATTGCCGCTGTAACAAATATCCTCTGAAAAGAGCATCCATTCATTAGCTCACAGTTCTGTAGGTCAAAATTCCATGCAGCATCAGCCATCCCTTCCATTGAGGGTTGTGTAAAGCGGAAATCAAGGCATCAGCTGGTCTGGGCTCTTAACTGGACGCTCTAGAGGAGAATCTGCTTCCAGGCACATTCAGGTTGTCAGAAGAATCCAATCTCTTGTGGTTGTAGGACTGATGCTCACATTTCCTTGCTGGCTGTCAGTGCAGGACCACTCTGTTCCTAGAGGTCACCTGCATCCCTTGTCATGTGGCCCCTCCATCTCTGCTCCAGCAGTGGAACCATGAGTCCTGCTTACACTTCGAATCTTTCGGTCTTCCTTTTCTACTATCAGCTCGAGAAAGTGCTCTGCTTTAAGGGCTCGTGTGACAAGAAAAAAGTCCATCTACATAATTTCCCTACTTTAAGGTTAGCTGTGCCGAGTTACAGAACACAGTCATGGGAGTGACATTTTACCATATTCACAGATTCCAGGGATCGGAGTGGAATACCTTTGGGAGACGATTTTAGGTATTCTACAACAATCTTATAGGGCCAAAGGCTGATAATTAATGTACTTCTATAAAGCATCCATTCCATCCAGGGTATTTATGCATAGTATTAATGAAGTATATTCTTATTATAACAATTATTTTAATTACATTTATATTTGCTCTAATTTTTCAATCTCTTTTGTGATTTTTGATATTTATGCTTCTCTCCTTTTCTCTTAATTATGTTAGCTAGAGGTTATCTCCCCCACTGCAAAGAACCACCTCTTGAAGTAATGAATTAGTTCTACTGGGTTTCTATGTCTTATACATTAATTTCTACTTTTATCTTTATTATTTAATTCTGGTTTTATTTGTCTTAAATATTGTTTGTTTTATACTCCTTATTTAAATGACAATTCATTAATCTTCAGTCTTTCTTGTTTCATAACATAGGTATTTAAAGTTAGAAAAAAATTTTAATCCTTTAGCTAGTCATAAGTTTTGATATATAGTTCTTATGTTTTCTAGGTAATTTTGGTTGTTATCTCCTTTTCAACTTGTGTTTGAGAGTTTTTAAATATCCAGGTAATAAGAAATGTTTAGCTATTAATGGATAGTTTTATTTCATTTTGATCAGAGTATATACTCTGTATAATTTCCACTCTGGGGGAATTTTAATTAGTTATATTGCTTTTCAAATTCTTTTCGGAGTTATATTTACCCTTAACATATTTAAACCTTTAGTTCAGTTATTGTCTTTACTTCACTTATCATCTTTGAAAACATCTATTAAAAAATGAAGAATCCATGCATTTACACTTTTCCCACTTCCTTGACACTCCCTACCTCCTGATATTTACCCTTAGATTATTCTACATTTCAAGGTTTGCAATATTTATTCTGATCTGTACACAATTATCATATTGAAGTAAATTCAGTGCTCACCAGCAATCCTTTCACCCTGATTTTATTTTCATTTTGCTGGATTTTGTTGTCATGTAATATGTTACAGAAGGGCTCAAATATTCTCTATATACTTACTTTACTAAATAAGTGATTTGAATTTTATTCCTTTTTGTCTGATACCCATACAACTCATTCTTCATCTTTAAATTCCAGACCGTCTCTCCAGTTTTTATTCTGTACCAGTTCTTCTTGTTGCTCTTTCCAAGTTCATATTCAGTCATTCCCTTATCACAGGAGTTGTCTTCTGTTATATTTTTGAATATGCTTTCAGTTCCATTTCATCTTTTCTTTTTTCCAAGAACACCAGTTTTCTACACTGTATATGTCCTTTGGCTGCCTTCCGTACATAACATTGTCCCTCTAATCTTTTAAACTCCACTTTTTTTCCATTTTATTTCCCCAAATTTCTTCATATCTCTGACTGCAATTTTAGCAGCACCAGTCTCCTTTTTTACTGACTCTAGTTTGGACTTTATTTCTGAAGTTTTTCTGATTTTTCTCGTCCATTTATTTCTTAAACTCTTTCAGTTCTCTTGTCACTACCTTCTGTTGTCTTATCATCTGCTTTGGGGCTTTTACAGCTCAGATATGTGTGCTTATTTCAGGGTGACCATGCTGTCTTTTATTTGTTTGCTAACATAGAGAAGTGCTTATCCACAAATAGCTGCTATCTCATGGCATAATTCTTCTTCAGTTGTGTAATTTGGATCTGCGTTTGATTTAGTATATTCTTTTTATTTTGCAGGATCATTTTATTCTGCAGTTTTACTTCTGAGACCCATGTAGATTCCTTTTTGTTTGCTACTCATCTATAAATGAGTTCTTTCAAAGCCAGCCATTTGCTCAAGAACAGCATGGAGGATGGACCAGGAGAGTGAATTGGGAGAGGACTTAAGAACATTGTCCTACCCACCAGGCAACCTGCCAAGACAGATCTCTGCCTTGGGCAAGTGGGAGCTTTGACTGGCTCACAGAGAAGTATTTACCGGGTTCTTCTGGTGGTAACTTAAAGTTTACATCTTTTCTGTTGACTGAGATCAACAGCTGCAGATCTGCTCACCACCAACTGTCTTTCTTACAACACAACATTCAGACAATCATCTTGCAAACACGCTGTGTCGGCACAAGTCCTGCTTCAGCACTGCCTTAACCAGAACTCTGCAATGTCACGACAGGCTCAGGGATGCTCCACCAGAACCCACGATTCCAAGTGGTTTGGCCCCTTGGTCCTACAGAACTTGGTTTACTGCCCAGCATCTGCAGAGCCTGTTCCCTTTCTTGGCACACACACTACATCTTCCTGCTGCTAAACTAGCAGGCACACAGGGGTGCACCCTCCATAAGCAAGGCTTGCATCCTGGCAAAAAGAGAGCCTTCTCACGGGCAGCCCGCTCATTGTACAAGAAGCCAAGACGACATTTCCAAAAATGTTTCTTGGACGCCCAGAATTAACAGGTGAGGCTCTACGTACTGAGACATAAAATGGCGTCTGCATGTTTGCTGACGTTTATCACTGATGATAAATTGAGTTGGAGTATCAGCATTTTATGTTCTTCCTGAGATTTTCCATTTCTTTTATTTTCTGCTAGCCAGAAAAATTGGGCCATACTATGGAATAAAACATCTGCCGTCTGCCTGTTTTCCTGGGTTGTTACATTGAAACAGGAGTGCCTTGGTGGGACAACTCAGCCGTGATGACAATATGTCTGATTTCAACCTTCCTAGTGTTAATTGGGGAACTTTCCTGACACACCGAATAATAAAGGTGGAAGTGATGGATGTAGTAAATGATTACATGTCAGAGGCATTATCAGGGATGCTTAATGTCCGGATCCATTTCCAACTAATGACCAAGATGGTATTAGGAAGTCAGTGAGAGCTAGACACCGGGGTCAGGACACTGCACAGTGATGAAATTGGTGTAGTGTGGAAATTTAAAAAAAAGCTATTGGCAAAAATTGAAGTGTCACTCCACTGGCAGGAAGGATGCTGGTGGAGCACATACAAGTCAGAAGAGCTCAGATCCTGTGAAGCACTTTCATCTACTGAAATAGAACCAACACAGAAGCCGTGGCTTCTCTGAGAGGCCGCGATTTGTTTACTGAAACGGCAATGGAAACACAGTTGTGTGAAAATGAAAGGCTGATTACAGAAAAGATTTTGCAAGAAATCAGATAAATACGGTGCAATGTTAAGAAATGGTCGTCTTCACTCTGAAATAGAACCGGGCTTCTGGAGTAAAAGGAAAACCACTTCAGTTTGGGGATATGATTGCAGTGGACTGGATTCCTGACCCCACTCCTTCACTCCTGTTACAGGATTATATATAAACGCAGCCATCGCCATGTTACTTTGCATCCCCCTCCCACTGCCGGAAGAACAGTCTTCCCTGTGCGTTGTTTTGGTCTTGACCATATGGCTTGCTTTGGTCAATGGAATGTTAGTGGATGTGACATGAGCCAGGCCTTAACTGCTATAGCACAGTTGGCTGTGGTCCCTTGTGCTCCTGCCGTTGGCTATGAGAAACTCATGCCCCAGGGAGTTGCTGGCTCAAGGGAAAACCCATGAAGAAGACCCAAACCGCCGCCCCACCACCCGCTCGCAGCTTGGAGCCCCAGGCAGCCCACCCGCCACCGACAGAGCTGTTCAACCCAGCCCGCTGCTTATTTCAAAATTTTTTTTAATGAAACTCAAGAAAACTCAAGTCTCTGACCTCTAGCCTAATGTGCGTTGTCTTTTTCAGTGGCTTTATGTTTTGTGAAAAATCGAAATTCCAGTTACATGAAAAAGTTTAGAACTTTTCGTAAGTTACATCCATATTCATAGCACTTTTTCAAAATTGTGGTTAAATATACACAACATAAAATTTACCATTTTAAGCGTTTTTAAGTTTGCAGCTCAGTGGCATTACGTATATTCACATTGTTGTGCAGCCATCCCCGCCATCCATCTCCAGGGCTCTTTTCATTGTGCAGAACTGGAGCTCTCCGCTCGTTAGTCATCAGCATCGCATTCCCTGCTTCCCCAGCTCCTGACAACCACCCACCTGCTTTCTGTCTCTGTAAATTTGACTACTTTGGGTGCCTCGCATAAGTGGAATCACACAGTGATTTTGTAACTGGCTTATTTCACTTAGCACAATACCCTCAAGGTTCATTCATGTGTTGTAGCATGTGTCAGAGTGTTCTTCCTTTTCAAGGGTGAGTAATATTCCCAAGTATGGCTATAACCACATTTTGCTTATCCATTCATCTACAGATGGACACTTGCGTTGTTGCCACCTTTTGGCTGCTGTGAGTAACGCAGGTACGAGCGTGAGTGCACAGATATCTCTTGGAGACCCTGCTGTTAATTCTTTGGGGTATAGAACCAGAAGTGGAATTGCTGAATATATGTTAATTCTACCTTTCATTTTTTGAAGAACCACCATACTGTTTTCCACATTTCAAAGGTTTTGAAAACTATCGTCTTTTGGAGGCAGAAACACCCACATAGACCACAGACCAGGCCCTGCATATTTTAAATGAAGAAACTCAGTCTTCAGAGAGTGGGAATTCATACCTGCTCATGCAGCAAATATCTACGTTACTGATAGGTAGCTTTGTCAATTCCAGTTTTTGCTAGAAAGCTTTAAAAGTTCAGCTCAAGAGACACTTCCTCTGGGATACCTCTCTTGATTCCCCCAGAGGGTACCGTCTGCCGTGCCCTCTGGGCCCTCTGCACCCTGTGTGCTCCTCTGTCTTCCTTTCTAAGTCTGTCCCCCACCCCTAACTGTAAGCTCTTGGGAGGCAGGGCCAGCACCTTTTTATCTCCTTTCTTGAATCTGCAGTGATTTGCATAATTCCCAAGTGCTTAATTGGCCCTCACTGGAGGCCTCATGCAATACTCACCTTTGAATCCCTGTCTCCCCCTTGGTCCTCAGGCCACCAGGATTTGGACCCCATCATGGCTACTGTGCTCTCACAGCCCCTTGTGAGCTGGTTTCCTGACCCACCGAGGCTCAGGGTATGGTTGGCCCCTCCCTCCAGGGCAGGCTCCCTGGTCTGGCCTCTCCTTCCCAGCTCTGTCCCACTCTCTGGTCATTGCTCCCCTCCTCAGGGTCCTTCATGACTGTGCTCTCACCCATGGCCTTTGCTTGCTAGTCAACAGTCCCTGAGAGGGTCCCACGCCCACCCACAGTTTCAGTGTGAACTCCATCCCCTCCCCCTTGCACCTGCGTATCGGCCCCTGACATCTGTTCTGAGCTCAGGACCACTTTCCCAAGTGGCCTGGGAGATGTTCCTACATGGAGAGCCTTCAATCCTTCACACCCCTCCTCTCATCCTGAGCAGCTTATTTTTGGTAATGGCCTTGCCATCTTCCCCATTAAACCCAGAAGCCACCCCCACCCCTCTCCCTGACATCTGCTAGTTGACTAGAGTGCTCGGCCTGCCCCCCCACCCCACCCCACCCCACGGCTCTCAGGGTACTTGTTGCCTCTGCTGGTACCACCGCTGTATCACTGAGGCATTTGCCCCTCTGTCTTACTGCCTCCAATTTATCCTGCTCACTACTACCACGGTGGAATTTCTTGTACACCAAACCCCTCCTCCAATGTACCTGATGGCCTTTGACCCTTAGAGTGCTGGCAGACACGCGGGCAGCTGCTGGCCTGGCCCCATCACTCTCTTCTTTGCCTCTTCAGCCCTCGGCCAGGCGCTGCAGGGAACATGAAATGTGTAAGTCCTGGTTCCAGCCCTCACTTAAAATGTCACTGGGGAGAGAGCATAGACACACCCAGGTCACAGCTCCATCTTTGAAAAGTGTCACTATTTTCTGGTTTAAAGAGAGAGAGATCTCAGAACACTCCACCTCTGCCCAGACTTGTGTCCTCACCCCTCCTCCTGCAGAGTCCTGTGGAGGCTGCCTCTTGCCTCCTGCATCTCCCTGACAAGCTACTTCTGGCCTGGGTTTGGCACAAAATGTCATCCTAGGAGTGATGAGATGGCAAACCTCCCGCTCTTGGGCTCCCCTTTTCCTTGCCGCAAATGTGTCCACCTGCGCTTGGGGCGCAGACACGGGCCAGGTCAGGGTCTTCATCGTGGAACGCCTGTCCCCTGACTGTTGGACCTGCTGCTAAACAGCATTCGGAGGCTGCTCCAGCCCCACGGGCATGACGGAGGGATCACAGGAAGAAGATGCTGCTCGCGGCCACGTGGTTTAGCGAACGGACAGATGGTCTCCTCTCTGACAGTATGCTCGGGCTCAGCTGGGGCTGATGCCCAGGACTCAGCTAAGTCCGCTCCCCACCTAGCAGCCTGGGTGCTACCAGCCAAGGCCTGCAAAGAGGTCAGGAGCACGCGTTACGCAATTGTGATCCCTGCGTCTGCGCAGGGAAACCGAGCCGCGCTCTGAACCCACCAATCCGCAGGTGCTACAAGGTGGGTGGGGCTAACAATCGTCTTTGATCAGACGAGATGAATTTTCAAGAGGCAAAGACCACTAGGGAAAAGAGGACACATTCCAGGGATGGTGGAGCTCAGAAGAGCTGATCCATTACAGACACAAATCCTTACAAGTGCCAGGACCACTTCCAGGGTTCCCAGTCTGGACCCACAGGTCCAGAGCTGTAGCAGGATGGATTTAAGCTCCAACAGCTGGGAATCAGCTGGCTAAGGGGAACCACAACCAGACATGGCCCGAGTGTGCACTTCAAGAATAAATTCAGGCCCAGCCACTTCCCCGCATCATGAAAAAAAAACAATTAACCCCCCTCTGCTCTAGAGAGTAGGAGATTGTGTACATCCTTCGACTGCCCGGAAGGGCACGCACGGTTGGCTTGGGAAGCTGAACTAATGTCCTTGAATCTCTGAAGTGGCCTTAAAACACTGTCAGTGACGGCGCATACGAAATCAGCGATTTGCATTCTTCAGAGGAGACACTGATGGACTTCCTCGTGGCAGGCTCCTGAGAAGGAAGTGAGCCCCGGGGGACAGCCAGGGATGTGAAAGTAGAGAAAGTGCCGGTTCATTACATAAAGCAGATGTTACTTCCCCATGCAGGAGCCAAAGGGAGGCTTTGCCACGGCCGTGGACGGAAACCCTGGTAAGGCACAAGCAAGGAATCCAGTGACAGCTCGCAGGCTGTCAGGATGAGTCATCTAGAGCAAGCTATACCCAGAGGAGACTGGTGGGGGTACAGAGGTGCAGGCAGAGGACAAAAGGAATCAGGGTCCTCCCAGAGAAGGAAAGTGTGTCTCTGAGGAATTTAGGGGCCAGTATGTACCATAGCGGGGCACACAAGTGCCCCAAGAGGGACTGGAATGAAGACAGAGCCATTAGGATATTGAGAAAACAAAGAATCTGAGATGGGCAGTCCTTAGAGGACTAGACAGAACTCATAGGGACTCCAGGATCCTAAAAAGCATAGCCCACATGGGATTTTTAGGGCAGTGAAACTGTCCTGTGGTCAATTAATTTGCTAGAGTAGCTCACAGAACTCAAGTAAACAGTGTACCTAACAGATTGTCTGTTTATTAGTAAAGGAGATAACTCAACAACGGCCGGAGGGAAGAGGTGCATAGGGCAAGGGAAGGGGTGTGCAGCTGCTATGCTCTCTCTAGGCTGCGGCTCTCTCAGGACCTCCACGTGTTCACCAGCCTGGAAACCTGTACTTTGGGATTTTCATAAAGGCTTCATCACATAGCCATGATTGATCACTGACTCAATCTCCAGCCCCCTCCCATTTGTGGAGATGGGAGGGGGAATGAAAGTTCCAAGCGTCTAACCAGAGCTTGGTCTTTCTGGTGACCAGCCCTCATCCTGAAGCTATCCACCCAGAGTCACCACATTAGAACAAAGTCACTCCCATGGCCCAGGAAATTCCAAGGGACCTAAGAGCTCTGCATTAGGAACTGGGGTCAAAGACCAAATATTAGAACAAAAGATGCTCCTAGTGCCCTGATTACGTAGGAAATTACGAAGGTTGTAGCAGCTCTGTGCCGGGAGCAGCGGCCGGAGACCGATATATGTATTTCCTACTATTTCACAGACACACAGGAGGTGATCAGAGAAGTTCTCTGTGACAAGAGCTTGACCTGCTGTGGCTGGTTTTGAAGAAAGAGGAAGGGGCCACACATCAAGGAAAGCAGGCACCTGTAGAAGTTGGAAAAGACCAAGAAATGGATTGTCCTCTAGAGTTTCCAGGAGGAACCAGTCCTGCCCACACCTTCACTTTACTCCAGTGAAACCTGTATCATCCGTCTAACCTACCAGACTATTAGCTAATACATTTGTGTTGCTTTAAGCCAGTAAGTTTGCGGAAACTTGTTACTTCCACAGGAGAAAACTAACCTATAAAAAATGACATTGACTCAACCAACGTTTATGAAGCACTGTCCGTGTGCCAAGTACTTAGCTGTTTTCTTGTTCTATCCTGATGACAATTCAAGAAGGAGAACGCCTCTATTTACCCCCATTTTAGAGCTGAAGCAACTGAGTCATAAGAAGATTATTGTTTAAAGAATAAAAGGTGTCAGGACCAGAATTTGAATGTGGGAAGTCCACCTGCTTCCCACGGAGAATTTGCAGTTAGAAAGGCCACAGGCCATCCCAGAGGGTCTGATGCCTCTCGGCAGAGTTCCTAACAGGTGGGAAAAGAAGCGGGATGAGAATGAACGCCCTTGTAGATATAAATCACGCACTTTTAAAAATAGACACCACCTGTTGTTGGATAATGAGGAAGACGAGACACAGTTCCGTGTTTGCAGGACAGTAAGTTAGCGCTGTGGGGAAGGGAACCCAGGAGGGCTCGGGGAGAAGACAGGAGAGTTGTAGCAGCAGAGACGGATGCTCATGAGGTGGCTGGGAATACGCTTTGCTGAAAACTGGGAAAGGTCATGTCGCCTCCAGTGCGTCATCTGATTCACCTGAGAGAACATGCCCTTGAATTTAGATGAAAATCTATACAACCTATTGCAACAGATCTTAACTGTGAGTCTGCCGTGTGCCAGCACACACACACAGAGGGCTCCACACCCTCAGGGAGCTCCTGCCTTGCTGGCGACATAAGATGAACTTTCTACAAACAGAAGGAGAACGTCAGCAATCCCATCACTGTAATTTCTCATATTAAGAGGTTAACTGGGAAAACCATATGGCCATTTATATGGTTGCCAAAAAGACATTTACCAAGACTGCACATCCGCTTCTGAGAAAAATTCTAAGTCTCTGGGGAGTAAAAATACATTTTCAAAAATTCAGAGCATCTATTAGAAACATCAGGCCGGCACCATACTTACCGATCAGTCATCACACGTCCCCATTAGAGTTAGAGTGGCTAACTGGCCAAAATGGCCACGCACCCCCCCGCCTGTGGGTGTGCCCTCCTTCGCAGTGCTGCGTTGCCACTCGTCCCGTAAGTGGCAGAGTCTCCAAGGTGGTAGAGTCCCCACTTCATGAATGTGGGCTGGTCTCATGACACGCTTTTAACAATGGGACATAGCGGGAGTGACATCGTGTGAGTCCAGGCCGAGGACCCCGGAGGCCTTGAGCTCCTGCTCGTGCGCCTGGGGAGTACCGCTCTGCGAGCACCCTGGGAGCAAGCCCAGTCTCGCCCACAGGGGATGCAAGGCCACATGGAGCCGAGAAGGGCTGTCTCAGCTGATGTCCAGCACCAGCTGCTAGACTTGTGAGTGAGGCTGCTCTGGGCCACTCTGCCCTGGTCAAGCTGCAGATGACCGCAGCTGTAGGAGGGATCCCAAGGGAGACCAGTGAAGGACAGTCCAGCTACGCCCAGACCAAACTGCTGACCTACCATGTGATGGACAAATGAAACAGTGACTTCTAAGCCACTAAGTGTGGGGTGATTTGTTATAGCATTAGTTTGCCAGGGCTGCCAGAACTAAGTACCCAAGCTGAGTGGCTTCGATGTAAACAACAGAAATGTGTTCTCTCACGGTTCTGGAGGCCGAATGTCTGAAATCAAGGTGTCGACAGTTCTGAGGACTGAGAGGGAAGGATTTGTTCCAGGCCTGTCTCCTTGGCTTGGAGATGGCTGTCTTCAGTGTTCACATAACATTCTCCCTGTGTGCGTGTCTGTGTGACCAGTCTTCCCCTTTTTATAAGGACACTAGTCATATTGGATTACTGTCCACCCTAATGACCTCATTCTAATTTGACTACCTGTGTAAAGACTCTATCTCCAAATGAGGTCACATTCAGGAGGTTAGGACATCAACATATAAATTGGGTGGGGGGCATATAATTCGTGCCCTAACATTATACAACAATATATGACTTATATAGTCAGGAGCAAGAATAATTGCTATTATTCAACTTTTGGCCTCAAACGTTAAGTAATGTAATAAGGCAAGAGCAAGAGGCAAAACGTTTAAATATTGGGAAGGAAAAGACAAGATTAGAATTCCTGGAAGATTATCCTACTGTCCACATGAAAAATCAAAGAGCATTAACTGAAAAAACTATTGAAATTAAAAAGAGCATTTCCTAAGATTCTTACATTTAACATTAAAATATATTTCAAAACACTTTCCTTTATATCAGTAATAACCAATTTGAATATATCATTTTAAAGACTATATATACGAAGAGTTGTATCTAAATGTTCATATCAGCTTTATTATTTTTTTTTATTATTATTATTTTTGGCGGTACGCGGGCCTCTCACTGTTGCGGCCTCTCCCGTTGCGGAGCACAGGCTCCGGACGCGCAGGCTCAGCGGCCATGGCTCACGGGCCCAGCCGCTCTGCGGCATGTGGGAACTTCCCGGACCAGGGCACGAACCCGCGTCCCCTGCATTGGCAGGCGGACTCTCAACCACTGCGCCACCAGGGAAGCCCCATATCAGCTTTATTAATAATAGCTCCCAAATAGAAAAAAAAATCAAACATCCATCAACTGTTGAATGCCTACATTGCAGTGTATTCATACAATGATTGTTACTTCTGATAATGTATACATATGTGGTATACACATTTTTAATCAAAAATGTATTCATTGGGAGTATAAAACTCACCAAACGTGTGCTTAATATGCATACATTCATTTTATGGTACGTAAGTTATACCTCAATAATGTAACTTTTTCGGATTCTAATTTTATTAACGGGATAAATCTAAAAATATTAGAAGACATTAAAATGCCAAAAGAAAATTTAGAAGGATATTTTTTATAACCATATGGTAAAAAATAATTTAATTATCATGCCAGTAAAGCAAAAGCCATAAATTAAAAGGTTAAAACTTGATGTTATATCCAACATTTTACACGATTTGTATGTCAAAGGCATCATCAGAAATGTTTAAAAATAAGCCACAAACTTGGAAAAATTGCAACATAATAGGCAAACAGTGGAGCCTCATGAAAAACCCTGGTCTAGGGTGTGAAGTGAGAAAAGAAAAAAACTATTGGAATTTAGGAGATCCAGGAACTGAGAAGATGGGGATTTTAGATCCAGGTGGATCTTCCAGGAAGGAAAACAGGAGGAAGGGCTGGCAGATAGGTCCTGCATGAGGTGTCCACCACAGGGTGGGTGGGAGCAGTAGGGCCACGCTCTCCTTATGTGTTTAGCTCGATGTATAGTGACCTGGCTTAGCAGTTAATGTGATACAATCAATAACCTATGAGATTACCACCTCCCCTCCCTGGATAAGAGTGAGGAATGATGAGACACATGTTCTATGCCAGCAGTTCTCAAACCTTTTGGTCTCAGAAACTCTTTACACTCTAAAAAACTAATGAGGATCCCCCAAAGCATTGTTTATCTATCAATATTTACTGTATTAGAAATTAAAACTAAGAATGCTTCTAAATGTTTATTAATACATTTTAGAAAAGGAATAAAGTCATTATGCATTAACATAAATTATTTTATAAAAAGTAGCTAAATTTTTCAAAACAAAAAAAAATGATGAGAAGAGTAGCATTTCTGCATACCTCTTTCATGTCTGGCTTAAGAGAAGACAACTGGATTGCCACATCTGCTTCTACGTGCAATGTGTTGTGATATGTTGCTTTGATTGAAGTATATGATCATCAGACCTCACACAGATGTGTAGCTGGAAGAGACAGCAATGTTTTAATAGCCTCTCAGATCATTGTGAATATTCTTCTTGCATGCTACAAGTTAGAGGTTCTAAATGTTTAGTTGCAACGTGGAACCCAAAACCCCATCAATGAACTTTCTCTACTCCAATCCATTAAACACCATTGGTCCATCTTGTACTCTGAGTGGATTGTTTTCTCACACACAATTCTGTACCATCGTGCATTGGTCATTTGGAAAAATGTTGGTTCACTGAGTCTGCAGGTCTTCCAAATGTTGACATATTTCATTATACAATATTAAAAAAAAAATCGTACTTGTTAAAATCACCGCCCATCCTATAAGTAAAGTTCAGAAGTACTGGGAAGCTGTCAAACTCATGGTGGTTGATACAAGGTTTCCAAAATTCCAATTTTCACTTGAAATCTCAAATTTTATCACCGGCAAAAATACTGTCAGTTGCTTTCCTTGAAGTGACAGGTTGATTTCGTTCCTTTTTGAGAAAATATCTAGCAAATACCCCGGTCTGAAGAGCCCCAGCATGTCTGTCAGTCATTCTCTGAAGGCAAAGTGGCGTTTCCAGGAAGAAGCAGCTTGTTCAACTCAAAACAGAAACTACTGCATCAGTGCTTTTCCTCGAGACAATGCACATCCCAGGGTAGAGAGCAGAAATGCTTTCTGCACAAGTCCCAGGATAGGAAAGAGATGTGTACACAGGGTCAAAATTTTTAAAAAGTAATCGTTTTTACTGCTTCATCAAGGGCATTTTGGAGCGAACCTATAGCTGTTTTTAATTGTAAGCACATGAAATGGCCATGGGGGCAGTTTGCTGCCTCTGCTTTGATTCCTGCTAAGGCATCGGCTGCTTTAAATGACATTTTAGTATTACTATTAATATTACTATTAATAAATAAATTATATAATATAATTATATAATATAATTATTATTAAATTAATATTATATTATAAATTATTAAATATATATTATTTATATATATATAATTAATTATATATTATATATTATGTATATAATATATATAAAATTACATAAAATTTTATATAATATATATAATTATATATTTTATATATATTTATATTATATAAAATTATATATTATATATATATTTATATATAATATATGATATTTTATATTATATATATAATATATAATATATATATATTATATATATATATATATAGTTTTGAGTTTTGACTTCACAGACTTCCTATAAGAGTCTCGGGGACCCTCAGGGTCTACGTTTTCAGACACACTATGTTATGCTACTCCAAGGAAATAATCAGAAGTTTGTTCAAAGATGTATGGTCAAGCAATTCCACTCCCGGCTATTTACCTGAAAAAAAAATGAAAACGCTAATTCGAAAAGATACGTGCGCCCCAATGTTCATAGCAGTATTATTTACGAGGTAAGGATGCAGACTAAGTGTCCATTAACAGATGGATGGATAAAGAAGATGTGATGTACATATATACAAGGGGATGCTACTCAGCCGTAAAAAAGAATGAAATAATGCCATTTGCAGCAACGTGGATGGAACTGGAGGGTATCATGCTTAGTGAAATAAGTCAGAGAAAGACAATACCACATGGTATCACGTATGTGTGGAATCTAAAAAACAAACTAGTGAATATAAAAAAAAGAAACTAGTGAACAAACTAGTTTTATAGAGAACAGATATAGAGAACGAACTAGTGGTTACCAGTGGGGAGAGGGAAGGGGGGAGGGGTAAGAGATTAAGAGGTACAAACTACTATGTATAACATAAATAAGCTACAAGGATATATTAAACAGCATAGGGAATATAGCCGATATTTTATAGTAACTATAAATGAGCTATAACCTTTAAAAATTGTGAATCACTATGTTGTACACCTGAAGCTTGTATGATATTGTACATCAACAATAATTTTTTTTTAAAGATGTATGGTTAGGGGGCTTCCCTGGTGGCGCAGTGGTTGAGAGTCCGCCTGCCGATGCAGGGGACACGGGTTCGTGCCCCGGTCTGGGAAGATCATCCCACATGCCGCGGAGCGGCTGGGCCCGTGAGCCATGGCCACTAAGCCTGCGCGTCCGGAGCCTGTGCTCCGCAACAGGAGAGGCCACAACAGTGAGAGGCCCGTGTAACGAAAAAAAAAAAAAAAGATGTATGGTTAAGGATGTCAGTTTCAACATTGCTTGAAACAGTGAAAAATTGAAAGGCATCTGAACGCTCCTAGGTGAACACTGTTTAGCTAAACGTTGGTACATCCATGCAATGAGAAAAGCAGGTTGGATGTCAAGGGAATCAGACAAAGGCAGATTTTTGCACAGTGAAGGTTTGTTGGGAAGCACCTGGGAACATCTCTAAAGACTGGCAGGGGGAAGGGTTGAGCTGATGCTCTTCAGAAAGAGGCCTCAGCTCATCACACTTTCCAGAGGTGCCCGAAGCGTAAGACCCTCACGTGGGCCAGTCGTCGGAGCGGATGGGACAGTCGCAGGCAGCTCTCCTCCTCCGTGTCAGGGCCCCTCGGATTCTGCCGTGAGCCATGAGTGAAGCGCTCTGTCTGGCGGCTGCCAAGGGAACGAGCGCCCTCTTCCTGAAGGGGGCTCTGGGCAGCGTTGTACAGAATCCAGACAAGGCACTCCTGCAGCTTTTAATGTGAAAAGAAGTTTTCAAGTAAAGTAGAAGTTTCTAGTGTAAGTCCATGCTCTGTGCTGAAAAATAAGATCTCAAGAGTTTGCAATACTGATATGGGAAAGGAATCTGGAACAGAATAGGTATACGACGATGTATAACTGAATCACTCTGCTGTACACCTCATACTAAAACAACATTGTAAATCGACTAGAGTCCAATATAAGATAAAAATTAAAAAATAAATAGGGGCTTCCCTGGCGGTCCAGTGGTTAAGACTCTGCGTTTCCACTGCAGGGGGCACGGGTTCGATCCCTGGTCGGGGAACTAAGATCCCCCATGCCACGCGGCACAGCCAAAAATAAAAAAATAAATAAAATCTAGAAAAACATTAAAAAAATAGTTTGTAATAGAAAGGCCTTGAAAAATAAACAACAAACTGCTCACATAATTATCTCTGGTGGTAGCAGTTAAGGGAAATTTCTTCTTTGAAACCTGGATTCTTCTAAATTTTTAATTGCATCTATACTACTTTTATAACCATAAAGATATTTGCAGTTTAAATAAAAGCATGATGAAAGAAGCATGATGAAAGAATCAGGAGTACAGGTGAAACCCTGCACAGGGTCTGTCCAAACCAGTCCCTTCACATGTAAGCGAACCTCACCCAGAGAGGCAAAGGGACTCATCCACATCGTGCAGAAAGCGTCTGAGCCCCCTCGGTCTAGGACCCTGTCCTCCTGAGGCCCTGTTCAGTTCCCAAAGTGACATAAGGAGCTGAGGAAGAAAGAGCAGAGGTGCTCCGTGGAGGATCTGAATATCAAAAGTGATGGAGACAGTGGAAAGGGGCTTCTAAGCAAGAGGATGAGCCCACACAGAGACTAGAGGCAGTGAACAGGGAGAAGGTCCCGGGGATGAGACATCCATCCATTTGGCCGTGCCGAAGAGTGAGGAGAAAGGCCGGCTTGGTGGCCTGGATGGAACCGCGGGGCCTCCGGGACCCGTCGCAGGGGACCGGCCAAGCAGCGAGGCAGAGGGGCCATCAGAAATGTTTGAGCGGGTGGTCCTTCGATTCTGGGATGGAAGCTGCTCTCCAGGAAAATGAATCTGGCAGCTCAGTGGTCCAAAGAGACATAAGAGAAGCAGAAATACCAGTATAGGAAACAAGTGGGAAACTGGTTGATGGATTTTGAGAAGGAGAATAGAACCCTTAGAAATGAAGGCTCTTGGAACACTTTAAGGGACCTTGGTGTGTCTTTCTGTGTCCCATCACGGCCACAGTGCCAGGGGCCAGCGTCAGATAGCATCCATTCCATCATCAGCTTGTTGCCTTACTCACCCCACCCCTATTTCGTGAGGCTTTCCTCCGGGCCAGCAGGCGTTTGACTGTGTGTGAAATGGGACGAAGTTTCACATTTCAAGTGCGTCTAACCTGCCCACAGCAGTGATCCGAGAAATTTCGAGCAGCATTTGAGGAGACTGAAAAGCACAGTCATGAACTGTGAGAAGCTGCCGTAATTGTGTTATTTAATCCTGGGAACACAGAGGAGTCACCTTTGCAAAATTATTTCGCCAAAAGATTCACTCCAGGAAGTTTAGGACTTAAGTTTATGATTCAGCGAGAACAAGAGCTGCGGTGGTGATGGAGCCATGTGGAGGCCGTGGACTTGGGGGACATAAACAGCGTGGCTCATCACCGAGACCAGTCAGCAGGACACCCGGGGGGCCGAGCCAAGCCAGGCCGGGGACCCTGGACGCAGAGGCACAAGTGCTGGCAGAGGGACGGGCCTGAGCTGCTCCCAGGAGGAGACACAGAGGCAGCTCCCGGGCAGCCTTCTGCGGGTGGTGCCAACTGAAACGCCGCGGAGGCTTCTCATCACTGACTGCAGAGCTCGTGCAGGTCCATAACTAAGCGCGGGACCCCACCCTGGGCCGGGCAGGCATCAGGGACTGAGTGAGAGCAATCTCCACCCTGGAGGAACTCAGAGGGCTTGATCCAGAAGCCTCGCACCTAACAAGCTCCAGCCCAGGTCAGGTGCTGACCGGTGTGTGACGGGAGAGGCTGAGAAGGAAAATGAAGTCTGATGGCGACGGTGGGTTCCTCGGAAGCCTTGGCATTTCTGCTGCCGAGGGTAATTTTAAGGCAAGGGAGGTGTTGCCATGAGGCTTTCTGAAATAGGAGGTGACTTTCCCTATTTCCAAGCGTGCAGTTGTTTGAACGCCGCTCCCTAGGAACGCATGACCTTGCATTTAGATAGTGCCTCTGCCTCCCTTTCTGCTGGAAACGATCCCTCCCAAATTCCAGAGCTGGCTGGAAGAATGTTCCTGTTTGCCATGTCACTCCACACCCCACATCAAAATCCTGCCGTAAGTCTGTAGAATTTTAAAAAATCTACGGAGTTGAGAAACATTCTGAGTAAAACATGGGTGAGCCCTGCTTTAGAAGCAGCTCTCCTAAGAGAGGGCTGGGAATGGCAGAGACTGACTCCATTAGAACCTGGGAGGTGGCCCGTTAGAGGCCAGGCGAGGACTCTTAGAGCCCAGAGCCCGGAGGAGGCGGGACTCCATGAGTTGGGTGTTGCCCAGACCATAGCACCCCATGAGCCTGGAGGGTTTGGTTTCCCTCCACAGAGAGAGAGAGAGAGCCATTTAAGGGGGACATTGGCAAATGGGGAGCCTTAGGGGGGGCAGAGAGGATGAAGGAGCGTCTGATCACCATGGAGATGGGAGACAATGGGAAGGGGAGAGGTTCAACCTGGAGAAGAGCCTGTGGGAGCTGGAGCCCTAGAGGTTTCCCACCTGAAGGGAGTTGCGTCTTCTGTCTGCGCCTCCTGAGCAGCGGGAGGACCAGCAGTTAAGAGTCTTATGGTACCATGTGGGCTTGGGCTCAGCGAGGGGGGATTTCTGGGTGCATCAGGCAAACGGAGCCGAGAACGCTGCTTGCTCAGCAATCACAGATGTCTGGTTCTTTCTCATCATTTGTCCTCCCCCAAAGCTCTCCCTGGAGACAGTGGTAAAGCATCACTGTGTGCCGGTCCCCAAGCTGGAGGCGCGCTGGTGAACAGCAGAGACACAGTCCCTGTCTTCAGGAGCCACATAGTCTAGTCTAGAGCAGGGCTCAGCAAATGACAGCCTTCGGGTCAAATTCAGCCCGCCACCAGCTTTGTGAAGTGTTTTATTGACACACAGCCAGGCTCATTGATTTTAAGCGTTGTCTAGGGCTGCTTTCAGGCTACAGTAGCAGAGTTGAGTAGCTGCAACAGAGATCGTATGGCCCACAAAGCCTACGATATTTACATTTAGAAAAAGTTTGCCAAGCCCTGCTCTAGATGAGTGAATAGGCTGTTACAGTTTATTGTATAGGCACCATACCACCTCTCAGGGATTCTGTGTGTATTAAAGAAAATAATTCATGTCGAGTGCTCAACACAACTCTTGTTACGTAGTAAGTGTCCAATAAACCACAGCTATTGATGATGATGAAGATATCCAGGATGCCGTGGAGCAGACATAGCAGCAGTAGGGGACATCACGGAAGGCATCCTGGAAGAAGCAATGTCTGAGATGATATCTGAAGTATTCATTGGAAATACCAGGTGAATTACTACAGTCCCCAGACCCTGGAAGCACATGTAAGAGCCAGAGGTGAAAATCATGGTACATTTGAAACAA